>NW_016804541.1:388322-443179 GCF_001698545.2 Rhinopithecus bieti | reverse complement strand
TTTTTTTTGAGACAGAGTCTCAAAAATCCTGGTAGCTAGGATTACAGGCCTGAGCCACCATGCCCGGTTAATTTTTGTATTTTTAGTAAAGACGGGGTTTCACCATGTCGGCCAGGCTGGTCTTGAACTCCTGACCTCAGGTGATCTGCCCACCTCGGCCTCCCAAAGTGCTGGGATTACAGGTGTCAGCCACCACGCCCAGCCACAAGCCAAAGTATTTTTTAGCAAACCTCCATCCTGATTGCTCATAGGAAGGGAAGCTTTTAAGAAACAGATCTTTTTTTGAGACAGGATGACATAGGAAATAAAAAGAACACTCTTTCCACAGTGATGTGTAAACCCAGGAGGTTCTAAGGGTCTGCACTGGGTTGCTGGAAGGAATGCCCCCACCCTTCCTCCACCCTGTGGACTGAGCAGGCCAAGCCTGTGGGAAGCAGAGCAAACAAGACAGATGGAGATGGGGCTGCGAGAGACAACGGCAGGGCTGCAGGGGGCCAGGCAGGCTTGGGGTTCTGGCCGCAAGGGCAAGAGCAGAGACCATGTTTATCTTCGAACTCTACACAGCTATGAAAATTCAGGACACTTCCTGAGCCCACATAGTAGAGGCTGGCTAATCTCTCTCATAACCTCTGTTTCAGGTTAAAGGGACAAAACCCACTTTCACATCTTTCTGGCTAAGGTCTTGCCTTGGCTTTCTTTGCTTCACAATAGAGTCATTGACCCACGCTGGAGTCTGTGGGTGGGACCACAAACAGGAACATTCACAAGACAGAACAAACATTTCTCCATGCAAACTAGGATCCCCACGCTTTCCACTTAAGGGCTTGCTGAAGAGTGACCAGCACTTCGGGGGTGATTAGCCCCGATCCTCCACCAAATGACTGTGTTTGCTTCCTTTCATATTTTGACCCTGTGCTTTTTGGCTAAAGTATAAAAGAAGAGAAATCCGAAATGTGTTCTTGAACGTTCAAAGCTCCAATTCCTGCAGAAGAGAATTTAAAACAAACCCCCCTTCGACTCTCGGCAGGAGTGGACAGCAATATCTCCGCTTAGAAATCTGCAGGTGAAGGACGGGCCGAGCCAGAGGAAATCTGTTTCTCATTAGAATTCTTGGCGGAGCATTTTGAGGCGCATCTGGAAAAGAAATGAGGAGAAGGACTGCCAGTGAGGTTTGTTTAATAAGCACCTTTCTCCCCTCACACGTCTGCTGGCTTTCCCGTCCGCAGGCCACCTGGGACCAGGTTTTCCAGTCCCTCTGCAGCCCCCCTGCATGTGTCTGTATATAATCTGGGTATATGGCGTATAAAGTGGAGAATCCAAATAAGGAAAACCCATTTCACTGTCATTTTTCTAAATGTCAAATGAAATTCTCCCTCAGACACTCTCCCTTTCACAGATGCGGTGGATATGAAGGGGAAGAGTGTGTGATAAGGATCCCTTTGATTAATTTGTGCAGAACGACAGTCTTCAAGGTGACATCTTAACCACGGCTTTTATCTGAGCCTCACATTTGCTTGAAGTAACAGATCTTCCTTTTGCAGATGGGGAAAACCAATAACAACAACAACGAAAATACAAAACCAAACCAAAGCTGAGGCCCAGAGAGAAGAGGTAACTCACACAGTTTCACAGTCACTGGGAGTCAGAGCTGAGATGAGGAATCTGATTCCTGTCTCCCACAGTGTGCTGTAGATCAGAGCACCCCCCAGACCCCACCACGTTCTCTTTCCTGGATGTGCCAGGTCCTAGCGTAAATGCTGCTTCTGCCCAGAAACCCTCCCCAACCCAAACCCACCCTCAAGTCAGGCCTCCCCGTTGGCGCTCTATGCACGTTTTCTTTGTGGCACTTATCTGATTTTCATCAGAGCTTTGTATGATTATTTGCTTAAATCTCTCTGCAGCAAGACTGTAAGCCCCCTGAGACAGAAACTGTGTCCTGTCTTGTTCATCATTGTATCTACAGCACCCTGCACAGTGTCTAGTCCATGACGGACCCACAAATATATTGTGAAATAAATGAACAAATGATTGAAGAATTGCCCAACACAGTAGTGAAGGCTGAACATAGACCAGCTTCCTTACTTCCTTGGTGAGTTAGCCAGTAAGGGATTTCCCAAGGAAATTTCTAGATATTCTGTTGTTTCTCATTGATATTATATAAAAACCTTTTGCTAAACACTGAGAAGCTTCCTAAGGAGTGTGAGAGACTGAAAGACGATGAATTGTGCAGGATTTCTGCATTTTGCTGGCTTAGGAGCATAAGGGATGGATAGACCAGGAGCGTCAGCAGAAGTTAGTCTATGTCCTGTGGGTGACGTCCCGCTCCCTGTCCCAGCTGTGTGTTCTAAGGGATAATCACTGCTTCCTGGGTGAGTGCATGAGGGCATGATTCAGTCTGAGTAATGGGCTAGTTCTTCCTGGCCTTGCCCCCAGTCCTGTAGCCTGGGAGAGCACCAATCAAAAGGTGGTTGTGGCACACATCATCCGGTTCATATGGGGAAACTGAGGCAAGTGGGGAAGACTGTTCTTGTAGTGGCAGAGCTGGAACCAGTATCCAGGGCTCCTGCCTCTTTGTCTGCTCTTCTCCCCAGCACTGTTCAATCAATCAGCACTTGCCATGTGCTCAGTGCAGTCTATACTATTAGGATGGTGCAAACATAATTGCAGTTTTCACTATTACTTTCAATGGCAAAACCCACAACTGCTCACCCACCTAATAGGTTCTGAAATGGATGCAAAAAGTCTTGAAAATTAAGCACACAAAAGTTAAATACACAACATGAGCATAGAGCATGGTCCCACCTTCCAGGAACTTAGTTTTGGTGGAGAGTAAAACTAAATTATTGAAACAATGATCAATGAAAGATTGCAAGTCTAGATCATTACATGGTATGTTGTGTGCAGGACAGACTCTAAGCACTGAGAATTCTAAGAGGTCATTTGACAACTGTGCACAACTCTATCTTGAGTGCGCCTGTGACAGTGAAAAATTTCCGCACAGCAGGAAGTCCTGGAGGTTGCAGTGCAGCAGCAAAGAGCACACAGTCTTTGGAGTTAGACCTCCAAGCTCTGCTGCTTCCTGCTCTGTGACCATGGGCAGGTCATTGAGCCTCCCTCAGACATGATCTTCTCTTCTGTAAAATGAGATGAGAAGATAGTAGCGATACTTCCTTCGTAGGGTTGTTGTGAGAATTACATTCATGTAACATTTTCAACTACTATAAGGTGACTTGCAACAAATAGTAGTAATTATCATGAATAAAAATAAAGCTATATGAAGATAAAATGGGTTATCTTCAGGAGATTGAGCCCCCAGTCATCAATGGTATTTCAACTCTGGCTAGAAATTATAGAAGACATTCAATTTTAGAAGGGAGTAGCTCCTAGAACCAGATGATATTTAAGGTCTTTCCCAATACTGATCACAAGATGAATTGTGAGGACATTAGCTGGCCCTTGAGAATGCTACATGTTGGCCAAGTGGGAAGTGGGGAAGGGTGTTTCCTAGAAGATGGGAACTGTGTGAGCAGAGGCTTGGAGGAGGCACAGAGCTTGAAGCTATTGTACTCACATATCCAGAACTTCATCCCACTTGTGTTTTCTGAACACGTTGTGGAGGGACTCTTTACAGCTTGCAGAGGTCCAATCAGGGCGACTGCAGTAACTCTGAGGTCTTCCACTTGTGTGTTTCAGAATTTCGTGAACGATTGAGGGCAGGGGACTTTGTGAATTCAGCATTAATACGAAGGTGTTCTAACCACGTTAGTTCACTCCTGCTCATCAGGGTGGTTTTCTAATGGGACTGATTTCCCTATGTTCAGCTTCTGAACTCAACTGAAACAACCTTCCTCTACCCAAAACAAACAAACCAATGAGGTCATTTTACCACCCGGCCAAGTCTCTGCACAAACCTTCACATGGGGCAGCATTATTGGAGATGGAGCGGGTGAAGGAAAAACAATTCACCAGGAAGAGCTTGCTTTGATATTCAGATGAGTTTATAAGGTAAATTTTTTTTTTTTTTTTTTTTTTTTTTTTTTTGGTGGAGTCTCACTCTATCATCAGGCTGGAGTACAGTGGTGCAATCTCAGCTCACTGCAACCTCCACCTCCTGGGTTCAAGAGATTCTCCTGCCTCAGCCTCCCAAGTAGCTGGGACTACAGGTGTGTGCCACCATGCCCAGCTAATTTTTGTATTTTTGGTAGAGATGGGATTTCACCATGTTGGCCAATATGGTGTCTATCTCTTGACTTCGTGATCTGCCTGTCTTGGCCTCCCAAAGTGCTGGGATTACAGGCATGAGCCACTGCACCTGGCCCATAAGGTAATTTTTAAAGTAGAAATCATAAAAGAAAACTGTGGTCACGTTCATGTACCCTAAGATCTAGCTATGTACAACTTTTATTAGCAAAATTAACAGGGGAGGGTAATGTTTCTGTATTACCCTGAAATGGAGACCTCTGCCTTTCTGCCCAGGCACCCAAGACAATGTGCTCTGGGCTTTCTGCTCGGAGAGGCTGAAAGTGATGATTACCTAATGTGCAAAGTAGCACTTAAACAAAAAACGAATTGGAAACAACTTTGGATGTCTTATATGCCCTCATTTCAGTTACAACTGGCTTTATTTACAGTTCAGAGGGTCTGCAGCTGGAAGGCATGTGGGGTGGGGGACTGCTTCTGTCGCACTACCGCAGAGGACAGTGATATCTAAGAACCACCCCCTCACTGCCTGCCTCGATGCCTGGGGACCTCCTGAATGAGGAGGGAAACCACACATTCTCTGTGGCGTCGTACACCTTTCAGACTTGTGGTTTTAGTAGTTCTCTGCTATGCTGAGCTTTGTCTTTTGAAGCTTCTGCTGGAGAAAATCAGCTCAGCTGCTTCTCCAGAGGGGAAGCCGGACAGAAGGTCATTACTTTGCTCACTGCCCGCCACAGCCCTGTTCTCCACAGAAATGTGTCCTTCTACAACAGACACACCCAAGCTTGGTTTTCAGCAATGCTCTCAGTCTGTCTTATTTGTCACTGCATCCCAAGTACAAGCACAGTACCAAGTCCATAGCGGACACTCAAGACATACATGGGTGTGGATGGATGTTCTGTGCTGGGTGTTAGTTGCACAATGGTCAAGGAGGTGCTGTGAGCATGGTAGGTATCTGGTAGCAAGGAGGGTTGGTATGGGTTATGTTCATTTATCCCATAGGGAAGCAGGTTTGCTCAAAGACAAGGTACAGAAGGAGCAGGTGAGGGCCCTGAGAACCAAGCATCCTCTCCCACAAGTCTTCCTCCCTCATCAACAGCTGAAGGATGGATCTCCTCTCCTGTCATTAATCTGGGAGTGTATAGTCTACTCACTTGTCTAAAGGGGGCAACAGAACATTCCCTCCCTACCCCAAGGGGTATTGGGGAGCTACATGAGAAGAACAAGGTGCTGCACAGATGCTGGGCTTTCCTCTGATGACAGAACCAAGCCCTCTCAAGAACTAGTGCCCAAGAGCTGCCCAGCATCCTTAGCAAATTGTACTGGGAAGGGCCAGGCAGTTAAGTGTTCACCTATCAGTGAAGGCCATCCCTTCTAAGTGACATCATTTCCCAATGTGCTCAGCCTCCTGGACAGTTAGAACACACCCACCCAAAGTGGCACAAATTAAAGCAAGTTTCAGTGTCAGCTGCTACCTTCTCCACAGGTGGTTCTGCTTGACCTGGAGTGTCAGGGAAGGGGAGCCTCAGTGCCCTCTTCTCTTTTGCAGATGAATATGTATGCTTGGATAAAAGGCAACCCTGAAAACCTAGGCTTTATTTTTTTCCAAATGAGAAAATTAAACAAAAAAGACCTTCTGGGGCCAACTCAAACATACAAACTTTTACTAATATAGATTGAAAAGTCCAATACTACTAATGAGGTACTACTACTGATTTCTTGGCTTTCTTTTAACAAATTCTGTCAAGGGATCACTTTTCCAATCTAAAAATGGCATTGAGTTCCTTTGAGGGTTTTGTATGTTCCCCAAATAGTATTTTGTTAGTCAAAAATAGTTATTGAAAAAACACCCTGTCATTAAGCGCCTAAGGCCACTCCTTTACTGAAGAATAATTTTAGGGGACTGGTTTATCAACAGTACCTTCAGGAAAGGTGCTACTCCCTAATTACCGAAATCTTTACTTCATTCCTAAAATAAGGATTCATGACAGAATTCCCTGGATGCTAATAAGGGTTTTCAGAGGGCAGCTTGTATCTAGGGACTTAGCTTCTAATACATATCATGTCACTGTGACCTCTGGGTTCTGTCTCTAGCCCATTCGATGGGTAAGGAACAGGTTTATATTTAATAGAGGCAGAAGAGAACAACTTGGGCCAGAGAGTTTATCTTTCTGGGATATTACTGCACTCTGCAAAATTGTATAAAAACTAATTTCTGAAGTTCCAGGCACAGAGGTATCTCCTTCTTGATGTGCCATAGTAACTTACGAAGTTTTAATTTAATCCTGGAAAGAAAATCTCTTTTCACTGGAAAGATATAGGTGGAATAACAACAACTATAATTTTCATTTACTGTGGAAAGAAGACCTTTTATTGAATACTTACGTGTCAAGCACTATGCAAAAGACTTTACATGTATTATCTCATTTATTCTTTTTTAAAATAGCTTTTGGTATTCTTTTCATTCACTTATTTTCAATCCTGTTTTGCCAGTAACATGTTTTAAAGCTATAAATATACGTCTAGGTACTGCTTTATCTGCTTCCCACAAGTGTTATTGAGTAGATTTTTTACAGTTGTTCAAACCTAAATATTTTGTAATTTTTTATTAAAACTTTCCCTTTCATCCACAGTAAACTTAGGAGTATGTTTCTTTCTGATTTAATAGCATTCTGCATAGAAAATATGATTTCTATGCTATAAATTATTTGAAATTTCTTGAGACTCTCTTTGCTAAAATGGTCGACATGTGCTTGAAAAATACATATATTCTCTATTTTGGTGCAGGCTTCCGTATTTCTATATTGGAGCAGATTTACTAAATTCTCTCTTCATACCTTACATATCCTTACTCTTTTTGTTTATCCTTACTCTTTTTTACTTTACATATCCTTACTGTTTTACTGTTTCATCTGTTTGGTCCTAATAAAGTACATTAAAAATATTACACCATGATAGGGATGAATGTATGAGTTAATTTAAAAAATATATTACATGGTGAATATGAATGAATGTAAATTCTCTTTATAATTTAGTCATGTTGAGTGCATACAAATTCACAATCATATATTCTTAATGGGATGTTGCTTTTATAACTTTGTAATGTTCTTATTCTTGGTAATGCTTTGGTCTTGTATTTGTCTGTTTTCATACTGCTATAAAAAACTATGGGAAACTGGGTAATTTATGAAGAAAGAGGTTTAATTGACTCATCGTTATGCATGCTGTATAGGAAGCATGGCTGGGAGGCCTCAGGAAACTTACAATCATAGTGGAAGGCGAAGGAGGAGCAAGCACATCTTACCATGGCAGAGCAGGAGAGAGAGAGAGAGTGAGGGCAAAAGTACTACACACTTTTAAACAACCAGATCTCATGACAACTGACTCACTATCATGAGAACAGCAAGGGGGAAATCCACCCCCATGATCCAATCACCTCCCACCAGGGCCTTCCCCCAGCACTGGGAATTACAATTCAACATGAGATTTAGGTTGGGACAAACCATATCAGGTCTTAAATTTTATGTGGTCTGATATAAATATTGTTAGATATGTATATTAATTACATAGGGCTGCCATAACACATTGCCATAAACTGGGTGGCTTAAACCCATAGAAATTTATTTTCTCACAGTTCTAGATGCTGGAAGTCTGAAATCAAAGTGGAATCAAAGCCTGAAATTGGCAGGGCCATGTTCCCTCCAAATATTCTAGGAGAGGAACCTTTCTTGTCTCTTCTAGCTCTTAGTAGCCCTAGGCATTCTTTGGCTTGTGGCAGCATAACACCAGTGTCTGCCTCCCCCATCACATGGCTGTCTACTGTGCATCTGTGTCTCTCATCTTCTTATAAGGACACCAGCTGGGCATGGTGGCTCACGCCTGTAAACCTAGCACTTCGGGAGGTCAAAGAAGGCGGATCACGAGGTCAGGAATTTGAGACCAGCCTGGCCAACATGGTGAAATCCCATCTCTACTAAAGATACAAAAAATCAGCTGGGCATGGTGGCACACCTATAATCCCAGCTACTCAGGAGGCTGAGGCAGGAGAATCACTTGAACCCGGGTGGTGGAGGTTGCAGTGAGCTGAGATGGCGCCATTGCGCTCCAGTCTGGGTGACAGGGTGAGACTCTATCTCAATAACAACAAAAAAAAGGACACCAGTCATACTGGCTTAAGGGCCCACCCTATTCCAATATGACCTCATCGTAATTTTATTACATCTGCAATGACTCTTTTCAAATAAGGTCACATTGTGAGATACTGCGAGTTGAGACTTCAACATATCTTTTGGGGGCACACAGTTTCACCCATAACAATATATATTTCATGTGTTGGTTAGCATTGGATGGGTATATCTTTTTCTAACTTTTTATTTCCAATTGTTATGGTCTTGCTTTAGGGATAGCTCTTAGAAACTTTGTTCATTTGTTTTATCTAATCTGAGAATGTTTGAGAGGTAATCTGTTTACATTTATTATAATGACATGTAGTTTAACTGATTTCTGCTATATTTTGTTTTCTATTTCCCACCCTTTTGCCTTGCTTTGGTTTTTCTCCTTTCTAGCTGTCTTAGTCCCCCCAACACACACACACACACACACACACACACACACACACACACACACAAAGCAGACTCTGAAATAATGGCTTGTCTCCAGCTTGTTTATTTTAGGAAATGATTCAAGGAATAGGAGTGGGGCGGGGGCTGGGAAGAATGAAAAAGGGATGAAGAGAAAGCTCATCACCACCATAGGCAAACAGGGCTCCATCCCATTAGGGACCCTGGAGGAGGGTTTTGCGGTGGGGGTCTGTGTCTCTATGTGTCTGTGTGCGTATGTCTGTGTGGGTCGCTTTGTCTGTCTGTGGCCAGGAGAGGGGACAGGAATCTTGGTCTTGCATCTTGGTCTTGTCTTCAGAGACACTAACGCTGCTTTTCAAATATAGCTGTATCATTTTAATTTACGTTTCTCTATCACATATAGAGCAGAGAGTATTTGGAGCACAGGGCGTACATTGCGGCATGAATTTACGCCACTATCCTGGCATGTCTGCATGTCTGCCATTTAACTTCTACGTCATCCTATGAGGCACTTTATCATCCCTATTTTAGAAAGGAAGAAATTGAGGCTCAGAGAGGTAAAGTAAATTGCCTGAAGTTACACAGATAAAAAGTGATGTAGCCAGAACTCAAACTCTGTTTTACCTGATTCCACAGCCATCCCTTCCAACCTTAAGCTCTACTGCCTGTGTGGTGTTGGGTGTGAGTGGGAGCTAGATTGGGTTTCTTGAGTTGAGGGACACCCCTCATCACACCCTTATCAGTCCTCAAATAGGGGTACAACTCTTCCATGAAAGGGAACGAAGAGACTGAGCTACTAGACACCAAGCTGTATGGGACTGCACTCATTCATGTCTGAACAGGAATGTTCCAGAAGGACTCTGAAAATTACAGAAGCCAAGAGATTTCATCATCTTTATTCAAAGAAAGGGTTTTGTTTGTTGGTTTTTTGGATTTTTTTTGGACCACAACTCTACTCCCCGAAGAGTATGGATTACTAAGTAAATCAGGTAATTATTGACTAAGTGACTGGCCACTGTGATTGATAAATTAACCATGTCTGTTTTTCCTCTGTAGCTCACTGGAAAAGAATGTCACGGATTTCCCCTCTTCTTCTCTAGAGGCCTTTGTGTCTTGAAGGCTAGGCTTCTCTTGCTCTGGGGGAAAATTAAAGGCCTTTCTTTGATTTTCTAAGGGTCTGTAGACCTAACACGTACTGTTAGAGATTGCGAGGGCTGGGGAGGGGGCCGAGGGCTGGAGGTCACTCAAGGACTGGCAGGACCTTGGGTGCCCAGCCTCTTATCCAGGACCCTGAGGTGCCAAGGCCTCTGGGGAGTGGCTGGGGGGCAGTGTGCTTCTGAAGACTGGACACTTGCACTGTGGCCTTGAATTTGAAGAGGATGCCGTGAGCGGCAGCCTTTTACTGGTCTACCTGGGCGTGGACAATAAGCCACTGGGCAGTGACCATCACAGATCCGATGCCTTTCCCCCAAGTTTCCAGGATCCTGAGGCGAGTTCTGCATAGCAGGAGAGGAGGGGCCTTGAAAAGAGGCTGGGATTGAGTATTTCTGAGGTCCTGGTAAGTGTGGGGTCTAAGAATGATTTGATTTAGAAATTCATGAAATGTGTCATTTGTTGCCCCAAGCATTGTGGAACAACTAATACCATTTACACTAGTGATGAGCAAATCCTGTTGTAAATTGTTCTAACATATTGTGTAAAACAGGCCTTACCGCTTTTGTAATCCCTTGGAAACGGCTGATTGATAACCGACACAATGTAATATTCCAAACCCTTCCTTTGGTAAAAAAAAAAAAAATTCCTCTAGCCTGGTAATTTCAATTTCAAATTACCTCCAGATGATGCTATTTAAATGCCCTGTGATTAAATCTGCACCAAGTGGAGTTTCTGTGGGAAACTTCGCTGCCTCCTAGGGCATCCTGCGGTGTTTTTTAAAGGCTGGGGATCTAGAAATGCTACTCAGGGCCTCGGAATCTTCGTCTACATGACTCAGCCTTGGGGCCCGGGGCCCTGGACACTTGCCCAGAGCTGAACATTCAACTGGACGCACCACAGGAGGAGCATGTGGGGAGCTGGGAAACATCTCTGGAATTTCATAATGCTTTCTCACCTACCCTTATTAGACCAAAGAGGAAGAGCTGCAGGGGTGGGGGCCACGGGGCAGAGGGCAGCGCCTGCCGGGTGGGAGGGAACATGTGTGCGCGCGCACACATTGTTCGCATGTCATAGTGTCTCTGTGTGTGTCTGCGTCTATGCATGTGCCTCTGTGTGTCTCTATGTGTCTGGGTATTTCTGTGTGTCTGGGCATCTCTGCATGTCTTTGTGTGTCTTTGCATATCTGTACATGTTTCTGTGTGCATGGGTCTGTGTCTATGTGTGTATATGTCTCTGTCTCTGTTCATATTTCTGTGTGTGTCTCTATGTGGCTGTGTGTGTCTTTGCATTTCTGTACATGTTTTGCGGTGGGGGTCTGTGTCTCTATGTGTCTGTGTGGGTCACTTTGTCTGTCTGTGGCCGGGAGAGGGGACAGGAATGCTTTTGGAGTCCTCGTTTTCTAAGACTAGGAGGTTCACAGCAGGGGTGGGCTAACTCTTCAGTCCAGAACCGCCCTCTGGGACCTGCAGACCACCTGCAGCCCCGCCCAGTGTGGCTCCTGCCCCTCGTGGCTGTGGCCTGAGTGGCCGTCAGGAATAAGAGCGAGGGCTGGGCGTGAACTTTGGTTAGGTTGAGATGCGTGGGGAAGAAAGCAGAAGGGAGGGTGTGTGTGGGGAGCAGACCTGCACCCTCCCGAGCAGCTGGGGAGGCCAAGGCGGGGTGGGGCCCAAACCTCACTCCAAAGCTCCCAACATACAACCCAGCAGTGCCCCGTGGAAACATTGCTGGGGTTTGCAGAGTACCCTCCTCCCCCAAACCGCATCTTTGCACACGCACCCGGGCAAAGGCTCACACTCCTCTCTCTTCCCAGCGCTGCTTTGGGAAACCCTCTTGCGCCGGGGAATGTGGGATAGGAACACCCTTACTTTCAAGTGCCAACTTTGGTTGGGTACTCCTCTGGACACTTTCCATTGATCTCACTTAATGAACCTAACAGTAACCTAGGCTTTGTTATTCCTCTTCTACAAATAAGGAAACTGAGGCACAGGGAGGTGAAGCAGGTTGCTTAAGATAACAAGCTGATGAGTGTCAGAGCTGAGGCAGAACCCGGGTGTGAATTCTGGAGTCATTTTCTTACCCGACAGCCCTCTACCTCTGGATGGCCCTCTCTTTACATTTAGAAGTGTAAATGTACACACACACACCTTAGAGCCCTTTTGTAAGACACTAGAGCCTAGACAGCAAAGGTGTCCACATTATGGTAGTCTCCATTTACCATGTACACACAAAACCACAACAGAACTGTAGGTCTAGTGAAAGCCATTCTTTTACACCCCCCCCCTCTTTCCACAGATGGAAAAAGAATCGCAAATAAGCAAAATGTGAAGAGCATGAGCTTTGGAATAAGTAAGCCCGGAATTACAATTTCCCTTTATTAGCTTAAGCCTGGAATTACAATTTCCATTTATTAGCTCTATGGCCGTAACACTCAACCTTTGCAAGCTTCAATTTCCTCATCTGTGAAATGGAATAATAGTACTTACCTCATGGCTGTTGCATGGATTAAATGAGACCATGCCTATGGATGTATGGCATTTGGCACCCAATAACCACTCAATAATTGACAGCTATAATTATTCCTAATAATAATAGTGGTAGCAACAAACCCAGTCCAAACATCTGATTGACCAATCACTAAAAAGAAGGTGAATTCAGTCCTACATAGTAACAAGAATGTGACATCTATGTTGTTGCCAAAAGTCTGGAGGGGTTGCCAGGACCAAAGAGAAAGAGGTGATGAGGTTGGCCTGGAAGAGGGAGGGGACAGAAGTCAAGGACCCCAATCTTGAGGTGGAAAGTTCTGTGATTAATCTGAATGAATGTCTCTAACCTCCACCTCATCTGTTCTGAGTTTTAATGGGGCACACTGTGTGCTAGGCATTGACATAGATGGGAGATGTATGACCTGAAATAAGGGCTGGAAGCCAAGACTGGGAGGAAGGGCAAAGGGAGCAGGCAGCCTGGCACCAGGCGCCAGTGAGGTGTCTGCTCTTTGTCCCCATCACCTGTCAGCTAAGGAATTCTACATGTCATCAGTGCAATAAAATGTGATCGCCAGAGTGAAAACCTTGTAACAGACCAGCTGTGGCTTCTCTCAACACCAGTATGTCCAATGAGGATGCATTTTTAGTGCTTTTGTGGTCTTAACAAAAAAGATTCATGAGCATTGTATAAAATGTATATTAAAACAATTCGGTAAAAGTATGAAAGTAAAATAGAGTGCTTGTAGATTTTTTTTCAGGACACACACACCTATACATGCATAAAAACGTTGTATTATGGAAGCTTTCACACATACACAAAAGTAGCATGAATAGCATGTTGGACCCTGATGTACTCAAGATCCACCTTCAGCAATGGGAGTGGTGTGTTTATGAGAGTCCCAATTAAAGCAACATGGCTCTTAACATGTTCCCAATGTGTCAACAAGCTCCAGTGACCCCATAATGCAAACTTATTCAATCTCCTGATATCCAAGTACCTGAAAAATTGAAAAATTATCCCTCATCTCATTCCCCAACTGCCTTGAGCTCCTATCTGAAGTAAGAAAGAGGTAAGTTCACCAATTTGCCCTAAATCGTACTGGAATCCAGGCAAGTGCCTTTAACACAGGAACTGTTCCATAAGAGTTGAAAAAACAATAATAGCAGAAGAAGGATGAATGATTAGTGGGCACTCGCTATGTGCTATGCTGTCTTCTGAGTGCTCTACCTGTTTCATTTCACTGAATTCTCACACCAAGCCCGAGCTGTATCTTCTATCTTCATCCCTGTTTTTCAAATGAGGATGACACAAGCAAGCTAAACCACTTGCCCAATTTCACACAGTTATTTAGAGGCAGGGTTAGGATTTGAACCCAAGCCTCCTTACTTGAGAGTCTATCTTCTTAGCCAGTATACTGGGCAACGAGGTGGGGGGTTGGTTCTGAATCAGGTGACCCCTGAAAAAAAGCCTGACACAGGCAAAATGATTCCTGCTGGGACAGGTGAGGATAAAGAAGAAAGTTGCCTTTATCAAACACTGCCGTGCAATACACATAGACCAGGCACTGTGCTCAAGCAAAAACTGTAACCTTCCACAGAGATCATCACTACCTTACACAAAAAATACTTCATCTGCCCAGCAGCTGCCTATCCTACCTCGGACTGGCATCACTCTTGCTATTTGTTCTTTGTAGCCAAGTAAAATTATTTCAGAACAATTCTGTTTTGAAATGTCATGTCCTGACAGCCTCCTGCCACAGAGCTGCAGGCCATCACTGGGAGATAAGTCATCATCCAAACTGGTGGAGGCCCTTCCTGAATGAGTGGCTGTCCTGGCTCCTCAGTGCCAGGCCGTGGGTGGGATTCCATGCTTTTGAAAAAAATAAGTGCCTTATACGTAAGTATGCATAGAAAAAAGTCCGGAAAAACATCCACCAAACATTAGCAAGTGCCAGTCTCCGCCCACTCACAGTGGCTGGGGGAGGGCTGGTCATAGGGATTTTCTTTTCACTTATCTCAATTTTTAAATTTGTTCCACCATGAATATGGATTACCTGCGTTACAGAGAGTAAAGGAAGAAAAGTTAGGAGAGGAAACAAGAAAGGAAGAAGAAAACGATACTCTAAGGTACCCCACAGCAGTCTGGGGCTAGGGTGGTAACGAAGGGAGCAGGAGGGGCCAAAGGCAGGAGCATGGGACCAAATGAGGCAGGCGGGGCCCTAGCAAAGCTGGCTCCTCCTGTGGGTGGGTGTTGGAGGGAGACAGCCCGTTCAGGTTAAGCCCAGGCTGGTTTTAAAGGTCATGGTGCGTGGGGCTCTCACTCTGTCCTCACAGTACCCTGTGGCACTCGGGGTGCCCTGCAAGTCAGCCTGAGGAAAAACACACACTGCCCCAGCTCTGGTTTCCGGAGGGACTGGGGCAACGCGAAGCAGCTGCATGCTGACACCTCCTCCGGGGCCACGCTCATTTGGCAGGTCCTCCTAGGCTGTTTGTTCTCAAAGGCTGCATCTTTGAGACTAAAAATAACCCTCAGTTCAGCTTGGCTGTTCTTTCTCTGCCCTGGTGACAGAGATGGGGGTGATGCTCCCGGCTTGGGGTGTTTTCAGCCTAGGCCACCCTTTTTCCACCGTATTCCCTGCCCAGCCAGCCACCCTTCGTCATGATCCCTTGGTTTAAAAAAAGAAAGGAAGGAAGAAAGAATAAATGAGAGAGAGGGAGTTGTAGTCTCTAACAGGTAGGAAAGTCACAAAGCCTCACTGGAATAGCAAGTCGATGCCACTAGAATAGCAACAGAGGGATCTTGAACTAAAGTGACAACCTCTGTATCAACTAGGAAGCACCATGCACATGTAAGTTCCGCCGCAGCACGAGGTAGTATTTGAAGGGTGCCACAAGGCTGGGTTTACCCCAAAGAGCTCCACGATTTTACCCATCCACCATCAGAATTACTCCTTCCAGATTCAAAAATTGTGCCCTGTTAAAATATCTGGGAGGGTTGGTGCTGGCGATTAGAAGTGAGGCTTTCTTGGGAGGCCAGAGATCACTGCAATTTAAAAACCTTACAAATACAGGACTTCACTTCCTTTCTGATCCTTATTCGCGTGCTAAGGACCCGCGAGTAGGTGTAATCAGTATCCCACATGGAGGAGAACACAGCCTCAGAGCCACAGTGTTGCAGAGATGCAGGTGTGATGCCAACCCACCGCTCTCCTCATTATGACCAGTTAGTCAGTGACTAGAGTAGCTGCTCAGCTCCTTAGGGCCCTGAGGAGGGGAATGCGACAGAGCAGAAATGACTGTTGGAAGAGAACCCACCTCTTATAACCCACCTCTGGCCTATAAGAGAGGGTTGTTTACAGGCCAAAGACATACCTCACCCTCTCACTGTTTTACGGAGGGCCACATCCTGCCTCACAGACAATAGGGAAGAAGGTGCTAGAGCTACAGATCCCACATGGGGGTGGCAGAAAGATGTGTCTGGAGTTCCCACCACAATTGTTTCCTGATGCTGCCTGGAGCTCTGTGTTGAGCAATGAGGCGTGATATATTATTGTGGTCTGCCCTTGGTGCTGGGTTAGGACATGACAAGACGTGTGTTTCAAGAGTTTGCCATCCCTGCCCCGAACCACCTGGCCCTCCACAGTAAGGGTAATGATGAGAGGGGCCCTCAGGGTAGGGGGGTGGTGGTGAACACACCACAAAAACAGATACTACTTGCCTTGATAGCAAGACAGCTGCTCAGAAGGCCTGCTGCCTCTAGCGGACGATGCGGAACCTGAGAGAGACAGCCTTTGCACCTGGAAAATGAAGTCACGCTCCTCGGATGCCCACTTAAAGGCCTATGAAATGATTGTGGGAAATGCTTTAGCAGTGAGGTGTCCCACATACCTAAGGAAACTGCGTGGACTTTCCAGCCATGGTCCTCTCGGGCCACTGGTGTTTTTCAGAGTCAAAGTGGAGAGGGAATAGGATATGCAAAATGGGTAGAGGCTGCTCTAAACCTTTAAGCCACAACAGCACTGTGGCTGTTGGAAGAGAACCCACCTCTAGGGGCCTATAAGAGAGGGCTGCTTACAGGCCGAAGACATACCTCACCCTTTCACTGTTTTACGGAGGGCCATCCTGCCTCACAGACATAGGGAAGAAGGTGCTAGAGCTACAGATCCCACATGGGGGTGGCAGAAAGATTTGTCTGGAGTTCCCACCACAATTGTTTCCTGATGCTGCCTGGAGCCACAGGAGGGTCCTTGAGAGAAGTGGCTCTCATGGACCCTGAGAGTTTCCGGGAGGCTGGTCAAGAAGGATTACTCTTAGGTGGATGGGACAGCTTCCATAGCCCCAGAGCTTGGACCCTTGTGGGAAAAACAGGGAGCTGGATAGCAGTGAGTATGGCCTAGCAGTGGCCTCTCCTGCATACTAGGAACTGTCGCCCCTGACTCAGCCCAATTTCCTGCCTTCTGTCTCCAGCAGGGCCTCCTGCAAGTTAACAAGATTCCTCTTCCCTGCTTGCTCTCCTAGCACACCTCCTCAGGTTTATTCCAAACTTTGCTGTTCACAAGTCCCAAAACTCACTTCCTCAACCCTTGAACAGATTATCTCAGTTCCTTTTTTACAGTAAAGACAAAGGCAGAACCCCCTTGGTTTTCTTCTTTGCTCCTAAATATGTATCTATACTCATCTCCTCTATGGTGCTATTACTGTGGAAACTTTGTCCCCTCTTTCCCAAGGAGAGGCCCCTACCTGTATCTTCTATCCCATCTACCTGCTGCTCCCTCCTTCTGTAGTACTGTCTCTTTCTCCCCCAACGGACACTATCTTGCTATGAAGAGTGGCCCTGACCAGCCATAACGGTGTCTTGCAGCGGGGTCCTATGGAGCCACCTCCCAACTCCTCCCTTCCATTCATTACCAAATATACAGTGTGTCTCTGGCTTGGTGGGCTGGTTGGCTGGTTTGTTGGTTGATTGATTGCTGCCAAAACTCTCCACCTTCTAGTCCCCGCCCACTCTTTGCTGGTGAACCCCAGCACAAAGGGTTCCTTATCACTAAGCCCAGGGCTCTGGCTGTCCCTGGAGTCTCCTCCCTCCAGCCCACGGATTGCTTACCTGCCTTTTCCCCATGGTTCCCATGCCCTACATGACCTCAGACACCCAAGTAAGTGTTCTCTGAATTCTGAGCACAACTGACTTCAGAATCCATAGAATCCCAGATCTGTCACTCAGAGGGATCTCAGGCCATCACAAAGCCTGTTTCCTGTGTCAAGTAGTGATAATAACATGGAGTTATTGTAAAGACAAAATAGGATAATAAATGTAAGGTGCTTAGCACAATGCTGGACAATATTAAGTGTTCAGTAGATAATAGATATTAATCGTCTGGAAGAGCTAATACATCTGCCCATACCTCTGGTTGTGGGCAGTTCAGCGCCTTATTAGGCAACCATTTATTGTTGGACATCACTCTAGTTTTTAGCAAGTCTTCCCTTATTTAACAAAATCTGCCACCGTACATAGAATGTGCAAGGCACTTCTCAAGTGCTTTGCCAACTTTAACTATTTGAATCCTCATGACAATACTATGAGGTTTCCCCATTTCTGAGGAAATAAGGCACAGAGAGATTAAGTAACTTGCCCAAGGTCACAGAGTTAATAAGTGGCAGAGCCAGGAATTGAACCCAGGCAGTCTGATGCCAGAATTCTTGTGCTTAATACTATACACAGCCGCCCATTAGGTTGAGCTTCATTAAAAAGACATAAATCAACTCCTGCTCATCCCTTGCTCCGAAGTAACACGGAGCAGTCCCCACACTTAGGTACTGCATCTTATTTACTTTTGTTTATTTGTTCACTAGTGCAGTACTTACAGAATATCCAGTAGATGCTGGGCAATATTATGTCCTGAGGCCCAGTGGTGACCAAGACAGACGTGGCCCCTGCTCTCACACTGCTGCCAGCACTTTACAGTGGCTGATAGTGCCTGGGACACAGTAGGAGCTCAACAGAGTTTTGAAAGAATAGGGTGGGTTCTGCCTTTTGCAGAAAAGCCCCTCTCCTTGGTGGCTGCAGCAATTCCTGTCTTCAGGGGTTACAACAGGAACACAAAATTTCACTAGAGGGCGCTGTTCAGTAGGGCTGCCCTGAGGACTCAATTCTGTGCAGGAGGGGAGATTGGAAGGGCAGGCTGGGTTGTTCAGGGAAACCTTAGAGGGTTGTAGAACTGGAAGAAATCACTCGCATTTTAGCAAGAGGTCCTTGCTCAGTTGCGGCTCCTCTGAGGAGGTGCCAGGACTGGGTCCCCTGACAGCCCAACACACAAATGGCCACGGACGACTGTTGGGCCCCCCATGGAATTGCACAGGCAGCCACTAAAGTCCCACATTGGGTTCCTGAGCAGCCAGTCCAGTGCTGGGCCTCCCTTCCCCATCCCCAAAGTCTCACAGGCAGGGCTGAGACCAAGGTCTGATGCTGAAGAAATTGGCTTCAGGTGTGGAGCAGTTTGGAGTACACAGCCAAGATGAACCAGCATCAGTTGGCTTCACTGAACTAAATGGGATGGGGAGAAGGAGGGGAGTCAATGAGATAGCAAGAGTGGCCTGAGGACACGTGCCTGTCATGAGGATAGAGCATATTCTTCAACATCAGTTTCAAGTTGGGCTTGACCACCCCAGCCCCAGCCCGGCACAGGCTACAGGGCCCCTCAGGATCTGACCCAGTCTAGCCCCACTCTCCTGGCCTGCTGCCCTGGTCACATGGGTCTCTTCACAGCTCCAGGAGCACCCTGGCCCTTCCTGTCCATTCCTTCTGCTGGGAAGGCTCTTCTCCCAGAAGTTGGGGTGTCTGTTTCCTTCTCATCACCCAAGTTCCTCACTCAAAGAGGTCTTCCCTCAGCACCCTGTCTCAAAAGCTGTCATACCAGCTCCAGCCACTCTATCCCTTTGTCCTGACTTATGTTCCTTAGAGTGGCAAAGTATAATTTTCAAAAGTTAAAGACACAGCTCTCATACAAAAATAGAATAAACACATCTCAAAGATTTGTTAACTGATTAACGCAGGAACTAGTAAGATTACTTAACATTGGTTCCAAAAGCATTTGAGAAACTGGGTGTTTAGAGACATTAAAGAGAAAACATGTTAGAAGATTGCTAGGTTAGATACAAAAGTTCTTACTGTCCTACAGGATAAAAAAAAAACCATAACCTTTTGGATTATCTTTTCTATGTGCCAGAAATCTACAAGTTAACAAGTCACTTCCCAGTGTCTAGACCCTAATCAGATAGTAAATAGGTATGTCAAGCAAATATTCTAGAAAATTAAATAATCTTTGGGTAGTCCTGCTAAAACAAAGCTCCCATATGATTTGAAAGGACATGTCATACTTTTTTGTTGTTGTTCTTTTGGTAGTTTTTCTCAACAGTAACATGCATCACTGTCTGAGATTGTCTTGTGTGTGTGTTTCTTGTCAATCTCAAAATCCTATTAGGAAAGCTCTGTAACATCCTAAACCCTGTCTTGATGACCAGTCTGTCCCCAGATTCTACTCTGGCTCCTGGTGCAAAGTGGCTATTCAATAAATATATTTGTTAAATTAAAAAAAGACACTATATAACCAAAAGCTATGTTAATTAAAAGAAAGTAGAATAGTGGTTACCAGGGCCTGACAGAAGTTATTGTTTAATGAGTGACAGAGCTTCAGTTTGAGATGATGAAAAAATTCTGAAGATGGATGGTGGCGATGGTTGCACAACAATGTGAATGTACTTAATGCCACTGATTGTAACTCAAAACAGTTAAATTGATAAACTTTTTGTTATGGATCCTTTACCATTAAAAAAATAGTTGTATGATTGTAATAGTAGCCTCTTGTGGAGACTCGTTTTGTGCCAGACACTGCTCTAAGCAATGTATGTATATTAAATCATATCCTTCCTTCCCCTGTCCAATTGGCATTGTCACTATTCTTTTTCTTTCTTTTTTTTTTTTTTTATAAGTAAAGGAATGCGGTATGGAGAAGTTAAGTAACTTGCTGAAAGTCATATACCTGGTGAATGAAAGAGCTGGGATTTGAGGCCTGCAGATTGTGTTCCTAACCATGGGTACATTTATAGTACAGATTATCTATACTGTGAGAGTTGCCAAGAAGGAGCAATCCATCTTGTCTGGAGAAGTCAAGGAAGGCTTTCTGAAGGAGTTGGAATGTGAGCAAACACCCTGTCATGCAAAGGTGCCAGTTCCATTGTCCTCTGCTGCGGTTGCTACGCTTGACAGATTCCTCGCTCCAACTCACTGACGCCAGTGCGGTCCCCCAGTCCCCACTGAGGTCTCCCAGGCCCCTGTGCTGGACCTTACCAGCAGGACTGTGTGTGTGCTGTGGGTGGGGACAGGAGAGGTCAGGATACAGGCACAGTCAATGGTGCCTTCCCTTGCCATTGTTTTAGGAGGAGTGGGTCTCACCAGCCTGGGTCTTTCCCTGACCTGGAGTGGTGAAGCAACTGTAAGGAAAGGAAATTTTGCTGGTGGCACCTGTGCTCAGAAGGCTGGCCAGGCACCTGCTCCTACCACAGAAGCATAATGAGAGTGCCCTGTGTGCTGCTGGTCCCCAAGGGACAGGGTTGGCAGGCAGCGTTTCAGTGCTTCATTAGACAGACCATGCACAGCACTTGGTCCAGCCCAGTAGCCCACCAGGGGCATATGGGCTTCAAGGGCCTGAGCAACAGGTGTAGACAAGTTGGTATGAGGGTAGGTTTTCTTCTCTAACTTTCTGACCCAAGCCAGAAAGAAGCAATTTCACTGCAGCTGGTTCCAAATTGGAGCTCTCAAAATATTTATTCTGTTGCTGCAGCAGTTGAGCTGCACAGACCTGTCCCTGGAACATTCAGCAGACAGATCTAGCCCGTGGAGAATTCAGGGCATTCTGGTCTCCACACACATTTTAGAACAAAAGGAAAGGAACATGGTATTAGGGAAGCAGGAGCCTAGGAGAGCCAGAGTGGTGCCATTTTAAATCAACTTCATCTTAAAACTAACAAGGCCCAATCCTTGCCAGTCACAACCCATGGTCATAGGATGTTTACAGCTAAGGCAGCAGCTTAGTAATGCCTGCAAGGTCAAACTCCTACAACAACAGAAAGTCCAGATGTCCCCATACCCATAACAATATATGCTTTCAAGATCATTGTAGTTATGCTTTGATATACTCACACATGAAAATGTCAAAGATAGTGTTGTTTAAATCAATAGAATAATAAATGTTGTCATGCAGTCTGCTCACTCTCATGTAGTCACAGCTTAGTTTAGTCTTTACATAGTTAGGACCTCTATGTAAGAAAAACTTAAAACAAAGATGGTACATTCCTCTGCTTGCTCTCTGAGGATGCCCTACTCTGTAATGGAGTAGCTTTTAATAAATTTGCTTATTTCACTGCACTTTGCAGCTCACCTTGAATTCCTTCCTTCATGAGATCCAAGAACCCTCTCTGGGTTTTTTTCCAGTATCAATGGAAGCCTAGCTTTAATTGCAAAATATATAGTATTTCTGTGTGGGCAGAGGGGAGGAAGTTTATAAGATACCTCCCTGTCCTAAAAGGCAATGCACCAGCTGACTTCTCAGCTGCCCCCAACCTGAAGCAGCCCACCTCCCACCGGGCTCCTTGACCAGCAAGGACTTCTTGCAGACTTGGAGAGGTCCTATTTCTGCCAGGCAAACAAAGACTCTCCAACTCCTGAGGGAGATTTCCAACTCCCATGAGCTTCTAAGTGGGGACGGTGTTACCCAAGAAGTTTCCCTGATGCAGAGTTGGTAAACTGAAATACTTGCGGGTCAAATCCTATTTCCTGTTCTCTACTACAATGGCTCTTTCTTTAAAGTGAGAATACTGAAACTGGTGAAGAGAAAGGTTATTGTCTCTATCGATTTCATTTGCTTAAAAAGTGGCAAATATCTTTTCAATAGCTGGGAGGCCGAGGTGGGCACATCACCTGAAGTCAGGAACTCAAGACCAGCCTGGTCAACATGGTGAAACCCTGTCTCTACTAAAAATACAAAAATTAGCCAGGTGTGGCGGTGCTCGCCTGTAATCCCAGCTACCTGGGAGGCTGAGGCAGGTGAATTGCTTGAACCTGGGAGGCAGAGACTGCAGTGAGCCAAGACAGCGCCACTGCACTCCAGCCTGAGCAACAGAGCAAGACTGTCTCAAAAAATAAAAATAAAAAAATAAAACCAGCATTGCATAATATAAAGGAGAGTAAAATTTATGCTAATAATTTTACATTTTAATTTTTCTTTAATTTGAATGACATTAAGTAGTGAATTAAAAACACACCAAGGCAGTTGAGAAGGAGACACTGGAAGAAAGGAAACAGCTTTACATTTTAATGAACAGTATTTTTTCCTGCTTTTTAAAGAAGAGGTCCTTTATTTGCATTGTATACCCAGCTCTGCAATGTATGTAGCTGGCGCTGAAGGCAACGCTGGGGTAAGAAGCTTGCTTGACACTTGAGCAACCCTGGGCAATGCTTTTCACCAGTTGGAGTCCCGGGTTCACAATGGAGAATGAAGGTATTTCAGAGTTGTTGAGGGTTAAGGTAAGTAACTGTAAGGGCAGCTGAATGTTGCTGATTCCTCAGTAAGGACAAGGTGCCGTGCTAAGTACTATACTGCTTGATCTCATATCTGCCTCACAATGGCCCTACCCAGCAGGAATTACTGTCCTCTGCAGTGGCTTTTGCGATCTTTCTAGCCTCCTGCAGCCACTGGCACTTTCTCTTGGACTATACCCCAGCTCTGTTCTGGGAAACAATCTCCGTCCTGTTGTGTGTGGTCTTGGTAGGACTGTCTCACATCCTTTCTTAGTCAGTGAGTGGCCCTTTGACCCCAAAAGTCCAGTCAGTCTGTAATATGGTTTGGCTGTGTCCCCACCCAAATCTCATCTTGAATTGTAGCTCCCATAATTCGTGTGTGTTGTGGGAGGGACCCAGTGGGAGATCACTAAATCATGGGGGCAGCTCCCCCATACTGTTCTCGTGGTAGTGAATAAGTCTCATGAGAGCTAATGGTTTATCTAATGATAAACCTTTCACTTGGTTTATCATTTTCTGTCTTGTCTGCCACCATGTAAGACGTGCCTTTCACCTTCCACCATGATTTTGAGGCCTCCCCAGTCACATGGAACTGTGAGTCCATGTGGTTTATAAAGAAAAACCTCTTTTTCTTTATAAATTACCCAGTCTCGGGTATGTCATTGTCAGCAGAGTGAAAATGGACTAATACAGGCTGTCCCCAGAGTTTGGATTCTTGAGAGGACCTGATTCGTCCCCACTCTTTGTAGAGAGCTCCCAAATGACCTTGGTCCAGGTCTAGCTTCTGGAACCCCTGGAGTAACTCTGGAGCCTGAGGTTTCTGAGCCCCGTTTCTGAAGCCCTTCCCTTCATGCTGAGAGCCACCTGTATCCAGTTCATAAGTTCCCCTTTGTTTAAGTGAACCAGTCTGTTTCTAACGCCTGCAACCAAAAATCACCCACAGATCATCCCGAATTTTCAGATGAGGAAAACAAACCCAGAGAGGTAAGTGATCCCACAGGAAGGGAGCAGCAGAGCCAGACGTGAGCCCCAGCAAACCAGCTGTGAGCTCCTAGTGTAAGTGCGTGGTGCAATCTCACTCAAGTGTTCGTTTCCTTCTTTTTGATTTCTTCCTGCCCATGACACACTCGCTGCTGTTCTGGGCTGGTTGCCTCCCTCACCACTCAGCAGCCTCTATGTCTGCTGCTCTCAGATCAGAGAGTCCCACCCCATGGGTCCCTCACAGAAGAGGCAGGAGCTCCAGATCTGCACCCACTTTGCACCAGAGCATAGAAGCAGAGCCAGCTTCTGGAATGGAAGGCCTTGGCTGAACTGTAATAATGTTAAATGCTACAGGATCCGCCCTCTCTTTAGGGCACCAGGAGCCCTGGAGGAAGACACAACCCCAGTGCCCACCCCATTCCCACTCCCAGGCTAGCACCACTGTGGCTGCTGAGGCTCCAGCTGAAGGTCAGGTTCCAAGTGTGCAAGGACAACCACACCTGGCGGCTGCCTTGGATGATGAAGGACACAGTCAATAGGGTCACTGCACCCAACCTCCAGGCCTTGCTGATGGTGCAAACACTGAGACTTATCCTGGGCAGGTGGACCGACTTCTGGGCCTGCTGGCCCCGCCTCAGTCTGGTGTGAGGAGGTCTCATGGTCTGTCTATAACACCAGCAAAACCCGCATGCCTGCCTCCTCCCTGTCCCCACACATGTTTTCTTTGTCTCCCCCTACCCTCCTTGTTTTTATAGTCACAAATGCACCCAGCTAAATTCAGGTCCAGAGACACAGCTTTGTAACTGAAAACAGGTTTCATTTTCTCTACTAGGGAAAACTAATGGCTCAAGTAAAAATGAGCATGAAGACGATGATGACGATATCAAGATACAGACAGTGAGATGGTCCTTAAATGAGAGAATGTAATTGTTGTTGTCAAACGTTGCATTTCTGCATGTGTGTTTATTGTAAGGAAACTTCTTGTTAGTTTATTTGGTCCTTATAAAAACCCAGAGGACAGTGGAACCAATGACAGTCTCAATGGGAGATGAGGCCACTGAGGTTCTAAGAGCTGGAGTTATCCAAGGTCACTGGGCCAGCACACAGCAGAGTCATGATGGAAACCCAGGTCTTGTGCCATCTGTGCCCCACCCTTGGGGTCCAGCGCTGCCACTGGGCTCTCAGTAAAGCATATGGCCAAGCCCCTTGGGCAATGCGCTTCCTAATTCCCCATGCTGGCAGCTGCAGATGACGCACATTCTGTAGCATGTACCCCTCTGTCTGTGGGACCCTCACAAGCTTTCTATTTGGGGCAACTTGACAGCTACCATTTCAATTGGAAAGCAAATACTGAGAACAGATTAAAATCTAAGTCATGACTTAATTCTTTACCAGATGTCAGACAGCAGTTAAAATAAGGCAGTGTCTGTAAAACAAAACCCAACCAATTATTCCATGTCA
This sequence comes from Rhinopithecus bieti, assembly GCF_001698545.2. Classification (NCBI taxonomy): domain Eukaryota; kingdom Metazoa; phylum Chordata; class Mammalia; order Primates; family Cercopithecidae; genus Rhinopithecus; species Rhinopithecus bieti. The sequence continues at coordinate 417,746 of NW_016804541.1, read as the reverse complement.
GAAGAACAGAGCCAAGTCAATATCCTTGTTTGGGATTTCAAGGTCCTTTGTGACCTCTAAAGAATCCCTGTGATAAGAAGCATGAGGGTAGATGTGAGCTCCAGGAGACAAGGACCTCCCCGGCCTTGCCCACTGCTGTGTTCCCACATCTAGAACAGTCTGGCACATAGTAAGTGCTCCATGCATATTTATGAAGTGAATGAATGCTCGACTTCCACTCTTCCTAAACAAGACTGATAAGCTGTCCAGGCAGGAGAAGGAGTCCGCATTGAAGGAGCACCTTCTCCGCTGGGGACTCCACCATGCTGATCTCCTTTAATCCTCGCAAAAGCACTTGGAGGTGGGGGTAACTTTATAGGCAGAGAATTTGAGACTTAGTCTTGCTGAAGGTAATACAATTAATAAAATTAGTAACTGACCGGGCTGGGACTCAAACCCAGGTCTCACTGAGTCTAGGCTCTCTCCTTTCCCCACTGAACCACACCAACCACCTTCAAAGGTCCTTAGGGTGCATGTGTTTCTGGTACTAAACCCTTTTATCTGTAAGGCAGCCATCTGCCTGTGGTGCTAGCTGTGCAGGCTGAGGTGATCTCTCTGCCTTATCCCAGTGCACCCTAGCTGCAAGCAGAAGAGCAATAGCTATAGCATCAGAGTTCTGGAAAGGAGTGAGGACAAGTGTGTACGTGTGTGTGTGTGCATGCATGTGTGTGTTCATGCATGTATGTGTGTATATATGTCAAGCCTGAATTCCAACTGGCAGGATCAGTTCCCAGCACTCAGTAGGTTCTAAATATGCATTAGTGGGATGAATTCCTTGGACTTACTGAATAATATTAGTGCTCATAAGGAAGAACAATCCAACATTGACTATTCAGCAAAATAACAAGAACCCTTCATAATGCTATTGCACTTTTAGCTTTTGAAGTACCCACATGTACTTTATTTATCTTGGACACAAGGGGTAGGTAAACCTTGCTCCCATGTAAACAGACAAAAAAGGTTAAAGCATAGAAGTTCTGTGATCTGGCCAAGGACCTGGGAGCTGTTACCCTGCAGAGGCAGAGCACAGCCAGACTCTGGTATCATTAGTCCTTTCCAGCAGCCCACACTTAGCCCCCTACTCTCCTCCTCTATTTGCATTTGGCCAGCAGACCTCTGAACCTCTGCCATAGAAGAGCTGTGAACAGACCAAAAAGATGTCTTAATTTTGTATCCTTACAGCAAACATCAACCTCAACTCATGAAACCTCCTTTTACAAACAGCACTAGAAAGACAGGCTTCATAGAGAGAAGGATTAGAACCTCAGGGAAATTTCTTTTCCTTTTTCTTTTAAAAATAAAAAAGCAGTTCGTTGTATGTGCACAGACTATTGTGCAGTGCTGGGAAAACCTACTTCTCCAAGGCACCCCTGGCAGAAGGTGGCTTTGCAGGTCTCGGGAGTCGAGGTGGGGAGAAAACCTGCAGCTGTTCACCTGCCGGCTGCCCTGCTAGAATGTGAACTGGCAACTCTCGAGGTCAAGAGGAGAACCGCTTGCTCTCAAGTTTATTCCCCGGGCAGCTAGTGTTACTCAGACAACACTGATTGCCCTTTTGCCTGTGATGGACCGGCACTGGCCCTGGTCCCAGGTATGTGTGAGCCACTGCAGAGCAGTCTTTCAGCATCAGCGTTAAATGCCTTTCTAAAATAATATCACTCAAATTTTATGTGCAAAGCAGCTGAGAAGAGTGGGAGGCCCAGCCATCCTTCTAGCCTACAGGTGAAAAGTGTTACCATCAATGGTGTGAAACCCACTCGCAGGAGTAAAAAGGCCCTTGTCTATTACACCTCTCCAAGTGAGAAGAGTTCCTAGCTCGGATCTTTGGGCTGATGTAATTATGTCCCAGGTTACTTCCCCTCTTCTCTCTCCGTCTTGCTGCGTTCCATAGAAAGCACAGGTTTCAATCATTACAAGGTTTGTATAAAATGACCTCATTTTCCTGTGAGTCTGCCAAGTCCTAGGCATGTCAAAGAAGTGTGGGGCCAAGAATCATTTTAGAAATTATGATGGTCTTTCAAAAAGTAGGAATTTTTGCCAAAGAAGAGAGAGGTGCAGAATGAAGGTATGGAGGAGAGATGGATGGAATAAATATTGATATTTATCTCTCCCCTGACCTGCCCCCAACAGCCAGAAATAACGGTCCTCTCACTTATCTCTCCAGATCCCTGTAGGCATTGTTGATGAAAAAAGCCAAACTCTGTAAAATATTTGAAGAGATTTACTCTGAGCCAAATGTGAGGACCATGAACTCGTGACCACATGTGCCCAAGGTGGTTGGGTTATAGCTTGGTTTTATACATTTTAGAGAGGCATAAGTCATCAGTCAATACATATAAGGTATACATTGGTTCAGTCCGGACAGATGGGACAACTCAGAGAGGTGGCTTACAAGTCATAAGTGGATGCGAAGGTTTTCTGATTGGCAATTGGTTGAAAGAATCATTACCTAAAGACCTAGAATTAAGAGAAAGAAATGTCTGGGTTAAGATAAAGGGTTATGGAGACCAAGGTTGTTACTATATAGATGAAGTCTTATAGATGGCTGCCCTTAGAGGCCATCGATGGCAAATATTTTCTATTCAGACCTTTAAAATGTGCTATATTCTTAGCTAATCTCTTCACGATCAGAAAAAGACCTGGAAAGGGAAGGGGATTCTCTACAGGATGTAAATTTCTTCTACAAGAGACAGCTTTACGGGCTGTTTCAAAATATGTCAAAAAATATATTTTGGGGTAAAATATTTTGATTTCTTTCAGGGCCTGCTGTCTGTCATGTGATGCTATACCAGAGTCAGGCTGGAATTTGGTATCTTATTGCTACAGTCTTTTTTCAGTTTTTTTTTTTTTGTTTTGTTTTGTTTTTTTTTTTTTGAGACAGAGTCTCGCTCTTTTGCCAGTCTGGAGTGCAATGGTGTGATCTTGGCTTACTCCAACCTTTGCCTCCCGGGTTCAAGCGATTCCCATGCCTCAGCCTCCCGAGTGGCTGGGACTACTGGCACCACCACACCCGGCTAATTTTTTGTAATTTAGTAGAGACGGGGTTTCACCATGTTGGCCAGGACTGTCTTGATCTTCTGACCTTGAGGCCACCCACCTCGGCCTCCCAAAGTGCTGGGATTACAGGCGTGAGCCACCGTGCCGGGCTCTCTTTTTTCAGTCTTAAAACCTCTGCTTTTATGTTAATGCTGGCCAGTTGTACCTGAATTCCAAAGAGAGGAGACTATACTGAGGCATATCCAACCCCCACCCCACTTGCCTCATGGCCTGAACTAGGTTTTCAGGTTTTTTTGGAATCTCCTTGGTCAGGAAAAGAGGTGTATTCAGTCAGCTGGGGGAGGGGGCTTAGAATCTTATTTCTGGTTTACAGATATTTCAGTGTCAGCACTTATTCAAGGGCTACGGCTAGCCCAACTTCAGTATACACCATTCATATTGCCAGTAGCCTAGGTCACTGGAACCTAGAGTTGTGGAGTAGATAGCTTACACAGCCATACTTAGGTGGCCTCAGTCTTATCCCATTGTACTATCTAACTGTTATCCTAGACTGACCCCAACTTCCACCCCTCAACTCTACCCAAGACTGTAACGCTGAGCACAGGGACTATCCACTATGTGCTATTCAGTTTGGAGGTCCACAGCATGGTAAATGCTGCTTCGATATAGTAGAGCTTCCACAAATGTTTGTGGAATGTTCACACTGGCAATGTGAATGGTGTATACTGAAGTTGGGCTGGCCATCACCCTTGAATGAATTGTAGGTTAGAAGCCTTTGAAAGAAGATTGGAAAATTATGTATGTTATCTCCTCATGTGCGTTTAGTAAGAATAGGCTCAGTTGTGCTGTGGTTAAAAGACAACCTCTCTTTGAAAAGATCAACACTGACAAAACTTTAGTTTGACCAAGAATAGAGAAGGCTCAAATTATGAAAATCTGGAATAACACCGAAAGAAATATAACTATAGACCCTACAGAAATAAAAAGGATTGTAAAAGAATACTGTGAACAATGGTGTGCCAAAAAATTCAATAACCTAAATGAAACATTAAAATTTCTAAAAACATACAAACTACCAAAATGGACTAAAAGAGAAATAAAAACAGAAGAGAACCTATAAGACATTGAATCAATAATACATTCTTTCTTCCCCACAAAGAAAAGCCCAGACCCAGATGCCTTCGCTGGTGAATTCTACCAAGTACTTAGGAAGAATTAACACCAATCCTTCCCAAACTCTTCCAAAAATGAGAAGAGGAGGCAACACTTCCCAACTCATTCTATGAGGCCAGTATTATCCTGATGCCAAAAGCATACAAAGACATTTATTATAATATCTCTTACAAATATAAGCACAAGCTACTCAACAAAATACTAGCAAACCAGATCCAGCCACATATCAGAGTGACTGTATCCCATGATCAAGTAAGGAGTTATCCCAGAAAAACAAGTTTGGTTTGAAATACAAAAAGCAATCAAGTGAAATAAAGGACAAGAGAAAAGACAAAACCATATGATCATCTCACTAGACAGAGAAAAAGCATTTAACAAAATCCAGCACACTTTTGATACAGGAGATAGAAATTATTTAGGCAGATAGTAAGGGCAACAGAGTCATCAGTGGAATTTCCCTTTTAACAAAAAGCAGCCCCAAAGTAATTTCCTTTCTAACAAAGAGCAGCCTGAAAAATCGAGCTGCAAACAGAGATAAGCAAGCTGAAATCTTGCACAGCTGAATGCCGGCACCTGTGCCAATAGAAAAGAGCTACCTGGAAGCCAGGTATATTCAGCATGGAGGCTCTATCTTCCCTTTTCTTTGTCACCATGTGCACAAAGAAGCAGGCAACAGGGCGCTGGCCAGGTAGCATAATAAAAGAATAGGTTGGAGGCGGCTAGATTTTCACTCGCTATGCAAATGACACACCTGGTCTGACCAATCTTTTATGCACTATGTAAATCAGACACCACCTCCTCAAGCTCATCTATAAAACCTCCTGTATTTCACCACAGACCAGAAGACCTGCTCGAGACCCCTCTCTGTGCAGGAGAGAGCTTTTCTCTTTCTTTCGCCTATTTAACCTCCTCTCTTAACCTCATTCCTTGCGTGTCCATGTCCTTGATTTCCTAGGTGTGAGACAACGAACCTTGGGTATTTACCCCAGACAATGACACCACTTCACTTTCATGATAAAAGCAATCTACAAATTAGGAATAAAAAGAAATGTCCTCAACTTGATAAATAGCAACCATGAAAAACCCACAGCTAACATCATACTTAATAGTGAAAGACTGGGAGCTTTTCCTTTAATACCAGTAATAAGAGAAGGATGTCCACTCTTGCTGCTTCTATGCAACACTGTACTGGAGGTTCTAGCCATGGCAATTGGCAAGAAAAAAAAATTAAAGGCATCTAGATTGGAAAGGAAGAAGTAAAACTAATTGTAGTTATAGATAACATGATCTTGTATACAGAAAATTCTAGAAATTATTAGAAACCAAGAAATTATTAGAATTATTAAATGAGTTCAAAAGGTTGTAGGATACATGACAAAATACAAATACACAGTTATACAAGCCTGGTCAACATGGCAAAACTCCATCTCTACTAAAAATACAAAAATTAGCTGGGCATGGTGGTGCATGCCTGTAATCCCAGCTACTTGGGAGGCAGAGGTGGGAGAATCACTTTGAACCCAGGAGGTGGAGGTTGCAGTGAGCCAAGATCACACCACTGCACTCCAGTCTGAACAACAGAGCAAGACTCCATCAAAACAAACCAACCAACAAACAAAAAGTACATTTAAATATTATACATTTATACAATATACAAAAATCAATTGTATTTGTATACTTTAACAAGAAACAATCTGAAAAATGAAACTAAAAGTCAATATAACAAAAAAGTTTAAAATTTGTACACTGAAAATTACCAAACACCACTGAAAGAAATTAAAGAAGATTTAAATAAATAAAAAGATGTCCCATGTTCATGGATTGAAAGGCTTAATATGAAGACGGCATTACTCTCCAATTTGATGTACAGTCAATGCAATCCCTACCAAAATCTCAGCTGTCTTTTTTGCAGACCTTGACAAGCTGATCCTAAAATTCATATGAAAAATCAAGGAATCCAAAATAGTCAAAACAATTCTGAAAAAAAAAATTGGAGGACTCACGCTCCCCAGTTTCAAAGCTTACTACACAGCTATAGCAATCAATATTATGTGATACCAGGATAAGAATAGAAATATAGATCAATGGAATGGAATTGAGAGCTGAGAAAGAAACACATTTATGGTCAACTGGTTTTGTATTAGAGTGTCTAGTCAATTCATTGGAGAAAAAACAAACTTTTTAACAAATGGTGCTTGGTCTGGCAACTGGATATCTACGTACAAAAGAGTTAAGTCAGAATCTCTATCTCACACCGTATGCAGAAATTAACACAAACTGGATCAGAGACTTAAATGTAAGAGCTAAAACCACACGCTCTTAAAAGAAAACCCGGGAATAGATCTTCATTACCTTAGATAAGCAACACCTTCTTAGATACGACACCAAAAGTACAAACAACAAAAGGAAAAAACAGATTGGACTTCATAAAAATTTAAAACTTTTGTTCTTCAAAGGTCATCACCAAGAATGTAAAACAACAACCCACAGAAGCGGAAAAAACACTTCAAATCATATATCTGATATTTATATTCAAAATTATAAACAACTCTTACAACTCAATAAAAGGACAGCTCACGCCTGTAATCCCAGCACTTTGGGAGGCCGAGACGGGCGGATCACGAGGTCAGGAGATCGAGACCATCCTGGCTAACACGGTGAAACCCCATCTCTACTAAAAAATACAAAAAATTAGCCGGGCGCGGTGGCGGGCGCCTGTAGTCCCAGCTACTCGGGAGGCTGAGGCAGGAAAATGGCGTGAACCTGGGAGGCAGAGCTTGCAGTGAGCCGAGATGGCGCCACTGCACTCCAGCCTGGGCGGCAGAGCAAGACTCCGTCTCAAAAAAATAAAATAAAATAAAATAAAAGGACAAATAACCCAATTAAAAATGAGCAAAGGATTTAAATTAACATTTCCTCAATGAAAAGCTACAAATTGCCGATAAATACATGAAAAGATGCTCAACATCATTAGCCATCAGGGAAATGCAAATCAAAACCACAATAACATAGCACTTTACCCATTAGGATGGTAATAATTAAAAAGACAGCTATTAATAAGTGTTGTGGAGAAATTAGAACCCTCTTACCTGTCTGATGGGAAAGTAAATGGTGCAGCTATTTTGGAAGGTCTGTCAGCTTCTCAAAAGTGTAAACATAGAGTTACTACATGACCCAGCAATTCCACTCTTAAGTGCATACCCAAGAGAATTTGAAACAAATGTCCACACAAAAATTTGTACACAAATGTTCATAGCAGTATTACTCATAACTAAAAGGGAGAAATAATCCAGGTGACCATCAACCAGTGAATGAACAAAACGTAGTATATGTAACATGCAAAATGTAGTATACAAGGTCTATGCTTCAGGAATAAAAGGGAATGAAGTGCTGATATATGCTACAATATGGGTGAAACCTGAAAACATTATGCTAAGTGAAAGAAAAAACAGACACAAAAGACTTTTCTTTTCTTTTCTTTTTTTTTTTTTTTTTTGAGAGAGTCTCACTCTGTCACACAGGCTGGAGCACAGTGGCACGATCTCAGCTCACTGCAACCTCCACCTCCCAGGTTCAAGCGATTCTCCTGCCTCAGCCTCCTGAGTAGGTGGGACTACAGGTGCCCGAAACCACACCTGGCTAATTTTTGTATTTTCAGTAGAGATGGGGTTTCACCAAGTTGGCCAGGCTGGTCTTGAACCCCTGACCTCAAGTGATCCGTCTGCCTCGACCTGCAAAAGTGCTGGGGTTACAGGCATGAGCCACTGTAGCTAGCCCAAAAGACTACAAATTACATGAAATGTCCAGAATAGGCCAATCTATACCAATAAAGTAGACTAGTAGTTGCCTAGGGCTGGGAGGGGGGTGGGAGAAAGTGGGAAGTGACTAGTAATGGGTTTGGGGTTTCTTTTGGGGGTGATGAAAATGTCCTAAAATTAAATAGCAGTGATGGCTGCTTGCACCATTAGATATACTAAAACCTACTGAAATGTATAATTGGAAAGGCTAGTTTTGTGGTATAAGAATTACATCTCAATCAAGCTCTTCTTTAAAGAACTAAATTAATTCAAATTGTCAAAATAGCTTGCGTAAATATGTACCTGCATAAACACTGGATATTGGGAAAAGAATTTGTATTGAATATTTCTATCACTAGATGGATGGTAGGAGAATAAATACGCAAGTGTAACTAGCTCCTGTCAGCTACAGATAGGAGGAAGGGAATTAAATGTATTGAGCATCTACCATGTGCCAAGCACCAGGGCAGATGCTTTCATTTAATCTTCACACAACAACACTATTAGATGGTACCGAGATCTGTTTCACACATGAGGAAACTGAGGTGAAGAGAGTTGCTCAAGGTCTTATAGCTAGTAAAAGGCAGAGCCGGGATTTAAACCGAAGACTGCCTGACTCCCAAACCTTTTGGCACTAACCATGAGGCAAAGGACATGTAAAATCTGATTAATAGTAGTAGCAAATGGTATTCTGGCTGTATTAGGGACCAGAAGAATTTTCCAAAATTATCATAGACTGTGGGATTGCCATCTGATAAAAAAAATGGATAAAAAGTCCGGCTGTGGCTATGATTTCTATGGTCCCTGCATGTAGCTAACTTCCCTATCTCTCCGATTAAAGACATCAGGACCCATGAAGAATTGCACTGAATCTAAGTCCAAGTTGCTGACATCTATTTGAGCATTCCATGTTCTTTCTCCTATGTTAAAACGATTCCTTAGTGTTTTCATCCCTGTTCAGCAACCTGACCAGATAAGGCCCTTTATGCACACACAAGACACAGAAGACCAAATTCAGGCAATACAGTAGCAATCCGGTGGGACACAGATTCCTCACAACATAGAACTGACCTGGGTTTGAGGCTATGAATACCTAAGATGATTAACTGACCACAAGATTCATGCTGCCCTTCCGTGCTGTGAAGTTGTTGCTGGGAAGTCAGGCTCTACATCTCTCTCTTTGTATCTCTGTGGAGGCACATAATGAGGTCTAGTCAGTGGACTGTGAGCAGAAGTTTGGGCAGAAAATTCTGGGGTTCTAGGAACCTGGAGTACTGTCTAGTAGGGTTACACAGGCTCTGCGTGGATGCACCTCCTTGTTCCTGGGACTATTTACCTCTCGGATAGCAGTGTGGCCAGAGAGGGCCAAAGCGAAGCCCTCTAAGGCATGGGGTCCACATTAGGAGCCGACTTGCCCGGGGGTCAGGGAGTACTGGCCATGAAATTTCAGGTGAGGATTAATTTTCTTGCCCATCAAAATACAGATACCATGACCTATTTTGTAGAGTTGCTTTGAGGATCAAAGGAAATACTTTATGTAAAAAATCTGGTACACAGTAGGTGCTTAATAAATGTTCATTTTCTTTTTTGTCTCTGACCTTCCTAATACTTCCCTGTTCTTCCCCTCCTTTCCCTTCATGACCCCTCTCACCCTCACCCCCAGCTGTGTTCCCTTTCCTTCCTCTCTAGAACCCCGGGGTTTGGCTCGCCTGTCTACAGCGGCCCTGAGGTCACTCCGCTCCTGTCTTCAGCTGCAGGAAAGCTCTTTTTCCATTTAGAACATATTCTGGGGTTTTACTGGTTTTAGGGAAGGGGAGATACTGCAGTTTACACAATGGGTTAGAAACCTCAGATTACTCTCTTGCTTGCTAATGAGAAGTTTGAGAAAGCCTTTTGGGTCCTGGCCAAAACCTCTTGACTTTTGTGGGGCAGAAATTTGATTTCCAGTGAGATGTCAAAACATGCCACTGAGCATAATTTGCAGAGGTTTGTATTTCACTTACTTGGTTTATGAAATGAACAAAAAGCACTTCCTTTATGTTGCCCTCAGCAGACATGCACACAACTGTGTAACCAGCTCTCAGTCTTTTGGGGACTGCGGGACCCTTCAGAGATGCTGTCAGCTTCAGATCTCTTTTCCAAGCTCCCCTTTTCTTCACAAAGCCCCCTTCAGGAATGCCTCAGCATCTCATCTTTGTTTCTCGTGACTTGCGCTGTCTTTATGAATGTTGTTGCTGCCCAGAGAGAGAAGTCCAGGCTTAGTTGCTTGACACTCGAGCCCGTGCAAAAGATCAGGCCTTCCCTTGGTCTGTGTCCTCACCACTCCCAGGTCTTACCTTGAGCCTTTGAAGGGGAGGTCTCTTAGAGAAAGTTTTGGTCTTAAAAAAAGTTTTCAAATCTTTCTTCTCCTGCTACATCTAGTTATTGAGGAATAAAATATAACCTCCAGCCCCCAAATTTATCTGTTCTTTAGTTTTACATTGTTTAGGATCAGAGCGAGAGGTTCAGGAATTCTCTTTCTGGGAGGAGTGGCTGAAAAATTAATAAAACAATGAAGTTGCTTTCCTTATATGAAATGCTTTTCATGAGTAGGATTAATGCATGTTATCCTCCAACTTTTACCCAATTCTATATTCATCTTGTTTTCTATCTCAAAAGCACTTGACTTTGAGCTAGATGTGATATAAGCAATTCACAATCATTTCTTTATTGATTCCATTTTTGGGGGCAAATATTTATTGAGCACCTACTATGTATAAGACATTATGTTGGACACTGTGAAGGATGCAAAGATTAATGAGCCATGACCTCTGCTATCAAGCTGTTAAGTCAATCTTGGTTTAGTTATTCTTTCTATTGAGATGTTTTGTGGCCCTGCTTTAGACTTTAAGCGTTAAGTCCATGGCTTTCTTCTAGAAGCGAAACTATGTTTATGCAATTCTTTGCACATTTGAATAAGAAAGTATTCATGTAACAAGTACTCTGTATCCAGTCCCAAGTACCCAGCACTATGGAGATTCAAGGCAAGTTTAAGTCACGATCCTCTCCTCAAGATCTAGAGAAGAGAAGACAATTATCCAGCAATGTAAGACAGATGCCTGGATGTAAATAAATACAGAATTTTATAGTCAGGTGACTTTTAAACTTCTATAGACAAAATTTAAACTTGCCAATTAAAGTATCTATGTATCTACTAAAGCTTAATAATTGCCTAAGACTCAGCAATTTCAGTCCTAAATATATACCCAGTAGGACTGTGTACATATATTCATCAAAAGACACTTTCAGGAATGTTAACAACAGCACTCTTTGTAACAGCACCAGACTGGAAACTACCCAAGTGCCCTTGGCATTTGACAGAAGGGATAAGTAAATTGTGGTATAATCAAATAAGGGGATACTATATAGCAATGAGAATGATCTATCTGAATATGCAATAATACAGATGAACCTTATAAAAATAATGCTTAGCTAGAGCAACCAGAAGCAAAACAAAAACAAAAAACAAAAAAACCTCCACATTTTGTTTTTCTATTTCTAGAAAGGACAAAAACAGGCAAAAGTATTCTATGCTCTTAGAAGTCATGATAGTGGCTATTTTGGAGGGATAGAGGGATAGTGACTGTAAAAAAGAGACAGGAGGGGACTTCCGGGGCTGGGAACATTCTGTTCTTGATCTGGGAGCTAGCCCTATCGGTGTGTTCAATTCTGAAACTTTTTTTGTTCATTTTTTGGTCTAGATATTATACTTCATTAAAAAGTTTTAGAGTCACCAACTTAAAAATTGACAGAATTTGGAATCACCAGTCAAGAAGCCTGAATCTTAGAGCTGATTCTGACTGTTGATCATCTCCTTGGGCAAATCCGTCTCTTTGTGCCTTGGTTCTTTTTTCTTTTTTTGAGACAGAGTCTCGCTCTCTCCCCCGGGCTGGAGTGCAGTGGCGCAATCTCGGCTCACTGTAAGCTCCGCCTCCCGGGTTCAGGCCATTCTCCTGCCTTAGCCTCCCGAGTAGCTGGGACTACAGGCGCCCGCCACCGCGCCCGGCTAATTTTTTGTATTTTAGTAGAGACGGGGTTTCACCGTGGTCTGGATCTCCTGACCTTGTGATCCGCCCGCCTCGGCCTCCCAACGTGCTGGGATTACAGGCGTGAGCCACTGCGCCCGGCTGGTTTTTTCATCCATGGAGTGGTGATAAGGCTTTCTCCCTGTGTCTCACAGCTAGCTGCTTTATTATATGTAGGGACACCTGGCATACCACGTAGTAGATTTGGGGCTTCTTTGTGCAAGTTCACTGTTGATACTTAGGAGGCTGCTCTCCATTCAACTTTATTTCCTGAAACCTGGCCTTTTCAATGTCAACTCTGACTCGCCCTTTGAATCCCATCTTCCTTCCACTTTGTTTATTCTCTACAGCGCCTCAGTCTCACGGAGCAATTCCTCAATCTGAATGTTTCACCTTATCACATGATGGTATTTGGCTTCAAAATATGGAACAGAATATGGCACCTTCTGGGAATATGGAAGCTTATTTGGTTATGTTCTGGAATATGTCCTTTCCCATTTGTTCTCTTCTATCAGTCCCAACAGAAAAAAAAAAAAAAAAAACCAGAGTGCACACCTTTCACTTATCACTCAACATTTATATTTTTTTTTTTTTTTTTTTTTTTTGAGACGGAGTCTGGCTCTGTCACCCAGCCTGGAGTGCAGTGGTGCGACCTCGACTCACTGCAGGCTCCTCCTACCAGGTTCAGGCCATTCTCCTGCCTCAGCCTCCTGAGTAGCTGGGACTACAGGTGCCCACCACCGGCTGTATTTTTTGTATTTTTAGTAGAGACAGGGTTTCACCATGTTAACCAGGATGGTCTCAATCTCCTGACCTCGTGATCTACCTGCCTCAGCCTCCCAAAGTGCTGGGATTACAGCTGTGAGCCACTGCACGCAGCCCACCCAATACTTTCAACATCACACCCCTTCACATAGTGTGTGAGAACTGGACAGCAGAGTATTCCATTTCCCTGGACAGCAGAGAAAGTTCCATTTCTCCCGTCTCCACCTTTGTGCTATTGTTATCCTACAGAATTCTACATATTTTATAAACTTCACACTACATTGCTATTACTTTTGCTCAAAACAGCCNTTTTTTTTTGAGACGGAGTCTGGCTCTGTCACCCAGCCTGGAGTGCAGTGGTGCGACCTCGACTCACTGCAGGCTCCTCCTACCAGGTTCAGGCCATTCTCCTGCCTCAGCCTCCTGAGTAGCTGGGACTACAGGTGCCCACCACCGGCTGTATTTTTTGTATTTTAGTAGAGACAGGGTTTCACCATGTTAACCAGGATGGTCTCAATCTCCTGACCTCGTGATCTACCTGCCTCAGCCTCCCAAAGTGCTGGGATTACAGCTGTGAGCCACTGCACGCAGCCCACCCAATACTTTCAACATCACACCCCTTCACATAGTGTGTGAGAACTGGACAGCAGAGTATTCCATTTCCCTGGACAGCAGAGAAAGTTCCATTTCTCCCGTCTCCACCTTTGTGCTATTGTTATCCTACAGAATTCTACATATTTTATAAACTTCACACTACATTGCTATTACTTTTGCTCAAAACAGCCAAATATCTTTGAGACTTAAATAATTGAAAAATGCTATTATTTAGCCATGAAGTTTAACATTTTATACTGTTCATTCCTTTATTTAGATCTATATTTTCATTTTGTGTCATTTCCTTCTGTCTGAAGAATTTCCATTAACACTTTTGTTGTTTTGTTTTGTTTTATGTTTTTTGTTTGGTGCAGTGGCACCATCATAGCTCATTGCAGCCTCAAACTCCTGGGCTTAAGCAATCCTCCTGTCTCAGCCTTCCAAAATGCTGAGATTACAGGCATGAGCCACTGCACCCAGCCCCTTAAACATTTCTTCTACTTTGGTTCTGCTGGTGATGAAGTCTAGTAGATTTTGTATGTCTGAAAATTTTATTTTACCTTCAGTTGAAAATATTTTGCCAGGTATAGACTTCTAGGTTGACTGGGTTCCCACTTTCCAGTCCTTTAAAGATGTTATTCCACTCTTGTAAGGTTTCCTCAAAATAGATAAATAAATAAATAACTGCGGTCATTTTTATCTTTGTTCCTCTGTATGTAACTTGCCTTCTTTCTGTCTGCTTTTAGGAGTTTCTCTTTATTCCTGGTTTTGAGCAATATGACGATGGTGTGCTGCAGTGTAGCTTTCTCCATGTATCTCATGCTTATGGTTTATTGGGCTTCTTGGATATGTGGGTTTACAGTGTTCATCAAATTGGAAACATTTTGGCCATTATTTCTTCAAATAATTTTTTCTGTTTCCCAATCTTCTCCCGTTCTCCTTCAAAGAATCCTGTTACTTATATTAGGCTACTTATAATTCTCCCACAGCTCATGGATGCTGTTCATTTTCAAATGTTTTTTCTCTCTGTCTGGTTTCTATTTCCATGTCTTCAAGTTCTCTAATCTTCCTTCTAAGGTGTTTTATCTTCCATTATTCTAATCTGAGATACTGTAGTGCTCATCTCTAGATGTTTGCTTTCAGATTTTTATATATCTTCCATGTTGCCACTTCACCTGTTCAGTCTTTAGTTTCTTGAATTCATGAAACACAGTTATAAGAACTGTTTTAATGTCCTTCTCTGCTAACTCTAACACCTGTGTCAGTTCTGGGTCAGTTTCAATTGATTGACTGATCTCCTTGGTGTGGGTCCTATTTTCCCACTTCTTTGCCTGCCTATTTTTTATTGGGTGCCAGATATTGTCGGGTGTTGAATATTTTTGTATTCCTATAAATCTTTCGGAGCTTTACTCTGGGATAACTTGATGCTTTTGGATCTTGCTTTTATGATTTATTCAGTATATCTGGAACCAGACTCCACCTAGGGTTAATTATTCCCCATTGCCGAGGCAGAGCCTTCCTATGTATTCTACCCAGTGCTCTCTGAATTTTCCAGTCTGGCTGTGGAAACAGGCTCTATTCTCAGCTCTGTGTGGTCTTCAAGGATTGTTCCTTCTAACCCTTTAGGGTGGTTTTCCGGCCTTGGGTAGTTTCTTCATATGAATAAGCTGGTCAGTAGGCAGCTGACTACCCTGCTGGTCTCTGGAATTTCCACTCTGTAAAGCTTTCTTCTCTCTGGTGCTCCACCCTGTCAAATCTAGACACCTCAGCATCCTTGAATCCCAACTCCATCTCCTCAACTCAGGGAGCCCACCGAGACTCTGCCTGGGTTCCCTGTCCTGATGCCACGTTCTGGAAACTCTCCATGCAGCAAGCTGGGGCAACTGTAGGGATCTCCAACCTTCATTGACTGTTGTCTAATGTCTTGAAAACCATTACTTCATACACTTGACCCAGTTGTTTAGTTGTTTCATGTGGGAAAGTAAATTCAATCACTGCTGCTCCATCCTGTCTGGGACAGAAAGGATACAGAAACCAGTTGACCTAAAGATGTTTGTGGCATGTTTTCTCCATCATCTTATAGTGTTTTCAAGGCTACTATATTTTAAACTTTTACATTTTGAAATAATTTAAAAATTGAAGAATAGTTGCAAATGTATGCAGAGAGTTCCAGTACAACTTTCACACAGCTTCCCCTAATGTTAGTATTTTTTATTTTTTAGTACAAAAGTAATGAATGTTAATGGTAGAATTAAAAATATAAAGTATATTTAAAATATATTTTGCATATGAAAATGTAAATATCATATTCACATATCACGAATATTTTTCTCATTTTATTAAGTGTTAGTCCAAACTGCACCATCTTGTAAGCTGCCTGCCATTTTGCAGACCTTGGTCAAAGTGAAACATTTCCCTGGAGTTCGGGCTGTGAGGAACATCCTGCCTAACCACCTGACCACAGGTAGACAAAGGCCCAACGGAAGAAACAGCCTGCCTCTTATCATATGCTGAGACAGGAGCAAGGGGCACCACATTCCTCAGGAACAAGGGCCAGAATCGCCTCAACATGGGAACATCTTATCAATATCCTGCTAGGCAGCAAGCCAGACTGCCCAGACCCTTCCTGCCCATACCTAGAAACTGCACCAGCCTGTAAGCAGCAGTGGGCTCTGGCATTAGGCTGGTCCCCCATTTCTGTAGATTTTATGCTGAACATAAAGTCTGCATTTGCTGTCGAGCCACCCCGTTTCTCTCTCTCTCTCTCTCTCTGTGTGTGTGTGTGTGTGTGTGTGTGTGTGTGTGTGTCTTTAACCCTTGCCTTCCCTTCAAAACCTAACAAGTAAGCATATATGGGAGGGGAGAGACATTGTCCTCACTCTTTCCATATTCCTGCTGCAGCCCAAAGAAGAGGGGACTGCCACTCCCCTCCCCCTTGGGAACGTTGGAAGAGAGGTAGGAGGTGGGACTCAACTCCAGAGGCAGGGTTCAGACACTGGACCAAATTGAGGACTACCTAAAACCAGGAAAGGGCAGAAGCCGCTTTCTGTAAGACATGCCCACCAGTGCACCATGTCAGTTTACTGCTGCCATGGCAACACCTGGGAATTATTGTGCCTTTCCATGGCAATGACCCAACAACCCAAAAGTTACTAGCCTTTCCCTAGAAATTTCTGCATAAATGCCACTTAATTTACATGTAATTAAAAGTAGGTCTAAACATGACTGCAAAACTGCCCTGAGCTGCCACTCTTAGCACACTGCCTGTAGGGTAGCCGTGCTCTGCAGGAGCGGGCACAGAGCTCTGACACTGCCAGAGCTGTAACACTGCTGCTTAAATAAAGCTGTTTTCTGTGACCACCAGCTCACCCTTGAATTCCCTGGGCACAGCCAAGAACCCTCACAGGCTAAGCCCCACTTTGTTTTTTATCTCCACACTCAGCTACTCTTTTCAGGCATACTGAAGTAGCTATGATCTAGTGAGGCTGATATTTAGGCCATATTTTGCTGTGGACAGGGTTTAAAGTGTTAAAGGTCAGCCTGTGGGGCAGGCTTACATGACCTTTCTTTGACTTCCTGTCTCCATGGGGTAAATTCACCCAGGGGAAGGCCCAGAACTGCCTCTTTTATTCTCTCATCCACAGTAATTAGGCAAGTGAGACAGGCTGGTAGTCCATGAAGCCAGCTGGGGAACTGGACTCAGAGTCCATTCTATAGGCCCAGCTCTCCCAGTAGCCAGGTCCTCAGGTCTTGATCCTGGAGGAGTAGCAGGCTCTGCTTTGGCTTCAACTCCAAGTTCTGTTCTCCCAGGAAGCTGACTCAAGAGAGTCCTTGCAATGGACTATTTGTGTTCCCCCCAAAATTTATATGTTCAAATCTTAACCTCCAAGGTGATGGTGTTAGGAGATAAGACCTTATTAGGAGGTGACTAGGCCACGAGGGCCGAGCCTTCAGGAATGGGATTAATGCTCTTATCGAAGAGACTCCAGAGAGACCCTTGACTCTTTCACCATGTGAGGTTATAGTGAGAAAATCACCATTTATGAGGAAGCATACCTTTATCAGACACAGAATTTGCTGGCACCTTGATCTTAGACTTCCCAGCCTTCAGAAATGTGAGGCATAAATTTCTATTGTTTATAAACTGCTCAGTCTATGGTATTTTGTCATAGTAGCCCAAATGAACAAAGACAGCCCTGCACAGGGAGTGGTTGGTGCTTACCTGGTTAGTAATAAAGCTTTTGTTTTAATACCCATTAGCCTACGGATTTTCTATTGCCTAGAACTCTTACACCCAACCTCACCCCCAAACCCCTAGCATATACTCTACATGATGTTTTAATGGCAATGTAGAAATACTTTGTATGGTTATACCCATGATAAATTTGTTCAATTCTCTGCTGTACATTTAGCTTGTTTTCAGTTTATTGCTATTATATACAATATTTTGATAATTTTTATGCATATGTGTTCTCATAGAGATTTATTTTCTTATTCCTGTCATCTAGATAACCCTCTACCAGCTGAATAATAGAGCCTATGTCTAATCTTGAAATCTCACAGACATGTTTCCCTGAGGCATGGATAAATAATTTAAAGACCCTACTCCATTATGCTTTTGTAGAAAATAATTTTAAAATATCAAAATAGCAGAGATAAACAATTGCAAGTTTTACATTATATAAAATACACAATTTTAAACAAGACCTAAATGCATATCAAGTTAAGCAAAATTAAAAGAAACACAAATGCTTTAGTTCAATGAAATATATTTTGCATTATCTTTTTTTTTTTTTTTTTTTTGGCTTTACTGCAGTATTTAATACAGGTTGTCCCTCAATCCCAAACGGAAAGGAAGCTTCTGATTTACCCTTTATTACTGTAAAACAAAAGTCTTTCTAGATATTCCTGTCTTTGAGGTATATAAAAATTGAGGATCTTAAGTTGCCATCCACATTTCTTTCGTATGGTGTTCTTTTTCGTTATTTTATTTCACTGTAATGGATTCGTCCCCTGACTGTCTACATAGGACTTCTCTAAGACGGACTACACTTCCCTTTACAGACTCTAAGCATCTACCTTCCCTCTCCTTGGAGCAAACAGAAAGGGAAGCACAGCCAGGCCATCTCCCGTTCTCAGGGCCTAGCACAGCACCTGGCACAGAGGCACTTGCAAACATTTTTCCGGATTCTGATATTGAATCCACACCACACCCACAACCACAGTCTGAGCCCTCAGGATGTGCTCTTTGCCGCAAGACTGCTCTGTCTTCAACAGTTCATGAGAATTGTCCCAACTTTATTCCATTAAGAACTTGGTCTTGAGTTCTGACACCACATTCCAGGCAAATGTGCAAATGTCTTCCCAAGCGCATCTTTGTTTCCCAGCTGTGCTTTTGTTTGAACAAGAGAGTCACAAGGTGCTATTTTAGCAGAGGAATCTTATGGGAAATAACCCCTCAGGTTGACTGCTCCTGTGCGTTGGAAACTATAGGTTCCCATTGGGCATGGGGTGTGATTTGTTTAGAGCCGAATGGTTAAAGGCAGCAGGGTAAGGTCCTAGGATCATTCAGGTCATTCGAGGATCATTGAGGTCATTCGGTTCTGTCTACCTGCCTTGAGCCAAGAATCACTTCTGGCTCTGGCCCACGTGGGCAGTGAAGGAAGAAGCTCCAGAACTCATCATCCCACCAGAACCAGGAGTCCACGGTCAACTCCAGGGCAATGTGGGAAGGGACCCAGGAAGGTCAGTAATGCAGGGAAGAGGCAAGAAAAAGAAGTACTAGAGACAAAGACCTTAGGACACTGGAGGCACCCAGTCAAGGGGAATTGTTTTCACTGCTAAGATGATAAGAAATAACAACCTTACCAGGCTAACTTACCTCCCACAGCCTCACCTACTGCCTTTGTCTTCTTCTGCCCTCTCCTAAATGCTCCTTCTTGCCTTAAGCTTTCTCTCTGAGTGGTCCCTTTGACATTTCCACAAGGATCCCAACATGCCCACCATTGGATCCATGCCTGCCCTCAGCCTGAGCCCTCTACTGGCCTGGGCTCACCCTCTCTAGAATCATGGTCCTACCTGGCTCTCCTTCTCCATCAACTGCCTGCCACCAAGGTCTGTTGTCTCTACCCTTCACAGGCTTCTCAAACTGGCCATTCTCCTCATCCTGATTGCCCTGCCTTGGAGCAGACTCATCATCTCTCCCTGGGCTGTTGGCATCTTCTCCAGCCTGGCCTCCTTCACTCCAGCCTCGCTCTTCTCTAAACCCACATTACAGTGCTACCATGGTTACTTATAAAACCCCAGGTCTGACAATATCCCCCTGGCTTTCAAATCTTCTGTGATTTAGTCCAAACTCTTTTTTCACTACACACTCCAGTGCAACGCTCGCTATCATAACAGGAACATCCTGTGTTGAAGTTTTCCATACTGCTTGCAGCTTGTTCAAGGTTTGCAGCTGGTATTACTCTTTTTTCTTTTCCTTTTATTTTTTTTTTAAGGTCTGCAGCATTTCAGGCTTTTCAGTTCCAATGAGGTTTTTTTTTTCAAAGTTCTTTGTCCATCTTCTTTTTATTTTTTTTCCTGAGACATCCAGGATGGAGTACAGTAGCACAATCGTAGCTTACTGCAGCCTCGACCTCCTGGGCTCAAGTGATCCTCCCACCTCAGCCTCCCAAGTAGCTGGGACTAGAAGTGCACATCACCATACTTGGCTAATTAAATTTTTTTTTTTTTTTTAAGAGATAGAGTCTCACTATGTTTCCCAGCCTGGTCTTGAACTCTTGGCCTCAAGTGATCCTCCTGCTTTGGCCTCCAAAATTACTGGGATTATAGGTGTGCGCCACCACACCCAGCTGTCTATCCTCTTTATCATAGAGTTTAAATCTGTCTTGCAGTCTATCTGCTTTCTCCTGTAATGGTTAACTAATGTTTCTTCTGTGATTTCTCAAAGCTCCTACTGATGGTTGAACTATTTCTGTATTTCTTAAAACTTTCAAATCCATGATTAAACAAATAAGAGCTCAGAATGTGTAAAATTCTTTAAGTAAATATACAGTCAGAAATGCCTGTGTTTCACACAAAACATTACACAAAGTTTTAAAAAAAAACCACTACACAAAGTAGGAATTCTAAGTTTAAATTCAAGAAGATTAACTACATAAATGATCAGAAATGTATCTGATTCTTATACACAGCTCCACACTTGCCTGTCACCTCTCAGTGTCAGCATTTATACAATACACATGCTCCTCACACAACCGGTGAATGTTTTGTGGTCATTAGCAGGAGTGATCAAATTTTACAACGTGCCCAGATGAACTCTGAGGGGAAAAAAAAGGACACTGCTTTATAGAGGCACATCACTGCATGGGCCCGCTGAACTATACTGTTGAGTAACTCAGTCTGGATTCTACCACTCAACCACAGAGCTTGGGCCTAGGGGGTGCTCCATAAATGCTGTGGGCCATGGAGAGTGACACACTGAGGTTTTTACAGCCAAGCATGCTGTCTCTAGCAGCAGGACCAAGCACAGCTCTCTGGAAAGAACAATCGCTCTTCCTGCTGTCACTTCAAATGTCTGGAGTCTTTCCCTAAACATCTGTGTCTCCCTTCATGGTGTGCTCATTCAAAAATGTATGTTGTAAACATTTACATTCTCCAACCTGTTCCAGTACTTGCCATGAGAAATTTGGCAATGTGACCAGGTGCTTCCTTTCCTTGGTCCTAATACTACTGCCTTCCATCCTTAAGGGGAATCCTCTGGAACCCATATCTGGAGACTGCTGATCAATTCTACCCTATCTGATCCTTCTTGAACAACATCCACACAGTCTAATCTGAAAAGCTGGTGTGACAATATCCCTGGTGCCTGCTGCAGCATCTGCCCACATAAGCGCTCAACACACACTTATTGAAGGAATGAATGAAGACCAAGTGTATACCCTCGAGACTCAATACGTCTCATGTATGTGCCCCAACTTCCTGGCACCTTTCTTCATGGCTTAACCATGACTGGGTTAATTTGCCCCAGGCTTAGTCAGAGGCCAGACTGCAAGCCTGTGGAGGCAGGAAGGCAGAAATATAGACTTTTGTCTGGACCACCTAGACCACAACTTGCCTGTGCAATGATGGACTGCCTAACCCCTGAACTTTCTCCTCCTTCTCTCTGTCCCCGGGGCCCATGTAGAAAAGACAAGATGCTACCATCTACAGGCAGCTGGGTGAGCAGCCTGATGTTGGGGCATATGCAGACTGATGTCATCATTTAAAGATTCTACAGGAACCTCTCTAGACAGGAGCTGGCTCCAGGCAGGCACATTTCCGTGAAAGCTCTTGCCAAAGACCATCGCTGAAGAATGTTATGTCGAACGCGGTAAGTGGTAGAGTAGCTCAATCAGGAGGCTGTCATCCAGCTGAGCTGTAATCTCCTACCACAAAGTTGTCTAATGTAATTTGTTGAGGCAAGGCCTAGCAGATTTAACAGGATGTGTCTATCCTTGGTCTCTGCTCAGTTCTTGGCTTCTTTCTGGTCACAGTCCCCACACACAGAGGAAGGGAACTGGTTGAGTCCTGCTCTGTCATTCCTGGGCTACAAAATCAGATGCCTTTCATAAGCCCAGGCTTAACTGTAAATAGTGTCAGTTTACTATTCCCTCATTGAGCACCCACTGAATGCTCAGCAAGGCTGTGAGCATGCCATGAGTCACAGCTCCTGCTCTCCTGTATCTTGCATTGTAATGGGATTAACTGATAGTTCAATGGGCAATTATCATCTGACGATAAATGCTGTGATGAAAGGTGGGGTAGTTTTTTCCTCTTACATTGGGACATATGCATATAGAAAAGTGTATATACCATGCATACAAATGAACATAATTATTAAATGGACACCAATAAAACCATGACCGAGGTCTACATTGAGATTAGTTGCCAGTTCCCCAGAAGTCCCCTGTCTACTTCTCCCTCATCGAAAGCAAATCTCACTCCACCACCTCAGTGGTAACCACTTTCCTGCCTTTGTTTTACCTCCTATATGTATATATGATCCCTAAGGAATATAGTTTAATTTCACCTGTTCTAGTAATGGAGTCATCCACTAGTATTTCTTAGCACCTAACATCTTTCATTCAAACTTATGTTTGTGACAGTCACTCATTTTGTTTTGTGGAGCTATGGCTTGTTCTTTTTAATTGTTGTATAATATCCCATCATATAAGTATACTAAAGTGTATCTAATCAACTCTTGATGGACATTTGTGTTGTGTCTGGTTTTTGCCTATCTGGAATAATGCTGCCGGGAACATTTTTCTTCACATATCCTGGTGCACAACATGTGCGTGAGTTTCTCTAGACCCAGGATTGGAACCGCTGGGTCATGTACTTTTGTATGATTGGCATTGGTAGCTATTGCCAAACACTTTTCCATAGCGGATATATAAATTTTATATTTCCATCCTCAATATATGTGAGTTCCTATTGCTCCACATCTTTGTCTACATTTGATACTGATTTTTAAACTTTTGCTCATCTGTTGAATGCAAAATGATACTTTGGTGAGTTTTATTTAACACATCCCTGATCACTCATTAGGTTGAGTGGTTTGGTTGTGTATGCTTTTTTTCCTTATGCTTCGGGGCTGTTTGGATTTCTTCTGTGAAAATGTCTGTTTAACCCATTTTTCTATTGGGTTTTCTTTTTCTCAGTGCTTCATAGTTATTTTTGTATTCTGGACATTATTTGGTGATTACATATGCCACATGTCTTCTCTTGCATTTTCATCCTATTTATGGTGTCATTTCAAGAAGTTTCTAACGTAGTATATATTTATTAATCTTTTTCTTTAGGACTCCTGCATCTTGTGTCTAGGCCAAGAAAGTTTTCTCTACCTTGAAGTTATAAAATATTTTATATTGCCTTCTAAGTACGTTTACATTTTTCCTTTAACTTTTACTTCTGAAATAATTATAGACTCACAAAAAATTGCAAATTCTTCCCCCAGTTTTCCCTAATAGCAATATCTTAAATGATTGTAGTACAATATAAAACCTGCAAATTGACATTGGTAAACATTGCTATCAGAACTTACTCAGTTTTTACCAGTTTCTTCATGCACTCTTACGTGTGTTGAGGATGTGTGTGTGTGTAGTTTTTATGCAAGTTGGTGTCACATGTATAAATTTGGCTTGCTTTGTGTTTAATCAATGAAATAGATTTTGTGCATGATGTGAGGTGGAGATTCAGTTTATTTCCCTCCAAATGGATAACCAATTATTCTAGTATCATTTTTTTAAATAGTCCATCCCTTTCCCCACTGATGTGCGATGCCTTTTCTCATAAAAATCAAGTTTCTCCATCTGTGTAAGTTTGTTTCTGATCTCTCCATTCTATTCCATTGATCTATTTATCCATCCCTGCTTTAACATGGTACTATTTTAATTATATTAATACTAAATATTGCTATATGGCAGGATACTTCTTCAAGAGTATCTTGGCTTTCTTGGCTTTTTTTTTTTAATCTTCAATAAATTTTAAAATTCTAGCATAAAACTTTCAAGTTTCACAAATAATCTTTTTAGGATTTTATTGAAACTGTATTAAACTGCTTTGTGGAGAACTGACATCTTTACAATAGTGAATCTTCCTATCCAAGAATATGATTTAGCTTTAATTTATCTGCATTTTCTTTAATGCCTTTCAGTAAAGTGTTCCAACTATCCATGAAGAGTTTTGTACATATTTGGTTAGCTCCACACCTAAGTATTTTGCACTTTGTTTTTCTTATAAATATTATTTGTTATACTTTCAAACTGATTGTGGAAATACAATTGAACTTAGTGTATTAATTTTTTATTAACTTTGCTAAAATCTCATCAATTCTAATAATGTATTCATAAATTCTTCTGGTTTTTCTGAGAAGACAATCATACAATTTGCAGACCATGACAGTCTTATTTCCTCCTTTCTGATCCTTATTCTATTTCTTCTTCTTGTTTTGCTACTGGCCTGGACAAAATTGAAAAGAACTGATGATAAAACACATCCTAGCTTGAATTTGTTTGTAAAGAGAAAGCATCTGACATCTTGCAATTAAATGAATGCTTGCTGTAGGCTTTTGCAAATTGGGTTAATACATTTCCTTCTTTCCTAGATTGTTTGGTGGTCATTTCTTCTAATACCTCCAACCTTCCTTTTGACATTATTTTTCTTCTAAAACATGCCCTTGAGAAGCTCCTTTAATAGAAAATATAGTTATGGTGATCTCTCTTGATTTTGTTTTCTGAAAATCTTTTATTTTGCTCCTGTTCCTGAAAGTTTTATTGGTGTAAAATTCTATGCCTTTTAACTTTACCAAGGTATACAGTATATATATCATAAAACTCACCCATTTGAAGTATGTGATTCAATGATTTTTAGTAAGCTTATCAAGTTACGTCACCATTACCATAATCCAGTTTTACAGCTTGTATAACATCCCAATAATATCTCTTGTACCCATTTCAAATTAATCCCCATCCTTGCGTGCAAGCCCAGGCAACCCTAGTCTCTCCTGGACATTTGCCTTTCCTGGACATTTCAAAAAAAAAAAAACACGGAATATATGTGGCTTTTATGTCTGACTTCTTTCATTTAGTGTTCCGTTTAGTACTCTGCTGTATGACTCTATCTCATTGTATCCATTTGCTAACTGATGGGCAGTTGAGTTGCTTCTACTTTTCAGTCACTGATGCTGAATGACTGAATAATGTCACATTATGCAAGTCTTTTATGGACATAGATTTTTATTTCTCTTGGGTATATACTACAGAGTGTAAAGTTGTGTCATGTGGCAAGTATTTGTTTGACTTTTTAAGAAACTGCCTATTTTCCAAAGTAGCTTCCTACCTAGTAGGAATGTTTAAGAATTTTGATTTCTCCACATCCTGGCCCAAAGTTCTTGTCTGTCTTTGATTGTTGTGGTGGGTGTGAAATGGTATCTCATTGTGGTTTTACTTTGTGTTTCCTTAATACTTTTGAGCATCTTTTCATGTGCTTATTAGCCATTTGAATATCTTCTTTGGTGAAATGTCTATTCAAATATTTTGCCTATTTTATTTTATTTTTAGAGACAGGATCTCACTCTGTCACCCAGGCTGGAGTGCAGTGCAATGATCATAGCTCACTACAGCCTTGACCTCCTGGGCTCAAATGATCCTCCTACCTCAGCCTCCTGAGTAGCCAGGACTACAAGCAGGCACCACCATACCCACTAATTTTTGTATTTTTTTAAGAGACTGCGGGGGGTCTCACTATGTTGACCAGGCTGGTCTTGAACTCCTGGCCTCAAGTGATCAACCTCAGCCACCAAAAGTTCTGGGATTACAAGTGTGAGCCACCATGCCCACCCTTTTGTCTATTTTTAAATTGTTTATATTTTTATTAATAAGTGGTAAGAGTTCTTTGCATATTCTGGATACAAATTCTTTGTCACATATGTCATCTGCAAATAGTTTTTTCCAAGTCTGTATACCTTTACAGTGAGCATATGTGCCTTAGAATTTTATTTGTAGAACTCTTTAAGTCTTGGATTGAAATTGCAAAAAATCCAGGGATGAATTGTGTATGCTCTGCCAGTTACCTGGGACACTTGGCGTGATCTAAGATGACTTCCCCACCAAGTCTGCATTCCAGACAACAGGAAAAGCCTGAAGGGAGGGCAGGACACCTTCTCTCACTATCAGGGCAAAGGAGGAAGCTGCACATTCCCACTCACAATTCCACAGCTTAGTCACGTGGTCATATCCAGCTTTAAGATAGACTGGAAAATGGAGCATTTAGCTTGGCGACTTTGTGCCCAGCTAAAAGTTCTATGCAAAAGAAAAATGATATCACACATATAGTAAATGACAAGGACCTGCATTCAAACTCAGGTCTGTATGATCCGAAAGCTGTGCCCTGTGGACTACATTAAGAAGCTAATAGAATATTATTTTTAAATAGATTCCTAAGAATCCTCAAGTCCCCAGGCAATAAGTGACAAGAGCCAGGGCCTTTCTTTTTTTTTTTTTTTTTTTTTTTTTTTTGAGACGGGGTGTCACCCAGGCTGAAGTGCAGTGGCACAATCCCCACTCACTACAATATAACCTCCACCTCCCAGGCTCAAGTGATTCTTGTGCCTCAGCCTCCCAAGTGGCTACGATTACAGGCATGTGCCACCACACCTAATTTTTTATTTTTAGTAGAGACGGGGGTTTGCCATGTTGGCCAGGCTGGTCTCGAACTCCTGACCTCAAGTGATCCGCCCACCTCGGCCTCCCAAAGTGCTGGGATTACAGGCGTGAGCCACCATGCCCGGCCTCAACATGGGTCTTCTCAAAGGATCATCTTCTCACTATATCACTCTGCCTCTCTGAACTATTCCTGAAAGGGACATTTTCATGGTAATCTGGGTGACATTATAGTCATTTTGTATTTTTCTAGGGAACCAGTAGTCACCCTCCCAAACACCATCCTCTCTCCTTTCACCAGAGAACTAACTTTGCCCCTAGGCCCAGCAACTAGAATTTCTCCAGCCTGCTTTGTGGCACTCATCCCAATTCTGTGGCCTCCCAAGCATCCTCCGGACCATCAGGCAGGAAAACTGGGTGTCAGCCCAGCGATACTCTGCCAGGGACAATATTTGGAGCACAACGCCCCTGACAGAATGTTCACTGTGGCAGCCAGTCAGGAAATGCCACTGGCCTCAAGGCTGCACATAGAAGCATCTACTTCAGCCGGGAGGGTGCCTGAGTATGAAAATCATTGAGCTTTTTTTCTTTCCCTTGAAGATTCTTGCATGCGTTTGAGAACTAGCTAAGTGGGAGAACGGTCTGGTAATTTCAAAAGCAAGGTTTCTTTTCTCACCTGAGTTCCCCTTAGCTGTAGTGTGGGTGTGCGCTCTGGGTTCACTTCATTTCGCTCTTTGTCTGTCTGAAGGGTGGTTAATGTCTCCCTAACCAGAAATGACAAGTCCCATTCAGAGCTGAGCAAAAAGGTTCGCGAGGTTGACTTTATGTGGGAGAAACACCACAGAGAAAATAGCGAGACAATGGAAACCACTT
The DNA here is from genome assembly GCF_001698545.2 of Rhinopithecus bieti. Classification (NCBI taxonomy): domain Eukaryota; kingdom Metazoa; phylum Chordata; class Mammalia; order Primates; family Cercopithecidae; genus Rhinopithecus; species Rhinopithecus bieti. Next base: position 390,242 of record NW_016804541.1, on the reverse strand, counting down.
ACAACTGTAAGGAAATCGCATCACATCTGTTCAAAAGAGACAGTCACACCTGTTCTTTCCACCATTGTCAAGTTGTTCCCATCTTCCTAAAATCAGAGGAATTTACTTATCTCAGAAAGAAACTCTCACATTTGAAACTGTTCATCACCCAGCAGCATACTAAAATAAATTCTCTAAACCAGTAGACGGTAGGGGTGGGAGAAACATAAAATAATTAGAGGATGTTGTTAGATTTAAGAAATTTATTGGGCACCTACCATATGACAGGCATTATTCCAGGTACCATATATAAAACAGCCGCTCCCCTCCAGGGAAATGTGGTTTTGTGTAGAGAACAGTCATGCCAGCAAATAATTACAGCCAAGTGTGCTGATGCTCTGGCAGGAGAACGAAACGCCTATGGTGGGAGCCCACAGGTGAGAACCCCCATCCCCACCCCTGGAGGTGCCTGAGCCAGGGTCGAAGACAGGAAGGCAGAAAGAGCATTCCAGGCTTGGGTACCAGGTACCAGCATGGAAACAGGCAAGAGGACGTCAATGTTCCTGGCACGTGAAAAGGATCCCGAGTACTTCTGGGTGATTAAGTGCACAATGTCGGAGGTTAGAGAGGGCGGGTGGCATGCTGGGAAAAGTGGTTTGCTAACTTGCCTCCGTTGGCCCCTCTAGCCCTGCTCTCGGCCTTTCTCTGCCCTGCTCTGGCCCTGGAGGCTGACTTCTGTGGGCGGCAGCACCAGGGTTCCTGGGCAGCTGCCTTCCAGTTAGGTTCAGTGCCTCAAGTGCCAGCAGCAACTCAGATGGAGGACAGAGAGTGAGGGTGGGGCGTTTATTCTCAACAATCCCCAGCTCTATCCTGCCCAGCCATAGTCTTGGCCATGGCTGCCTTCTCTGCCAGGCCGTGGCTCCCTCCAGGCAGCCTCTCCTTCATGGTACAACCCTCTCCAGGCCCCAGCAACACTACTCTTCCCTTTGGTCTCTTTAGGCCCAGGGGCAGGGACTCTTTCTCACTGAACCCCTGGCTCCTTTCACCTGACCTCTCTGTAAATAGTCCCCCTTCGTTAAACTCGTCCGTTATCCTTTATGAGTGACCCATCTGTTTCCTGGCAGGACCGTGGCTAATGCCAATAGGTTGGTTAAAAATGCAAATCATGCTAAGAAGTTGCTTTTTGTTGTATTTTGTTTTGTTTTGCTTTACAATGATAGTGGCAAACTATGTTTTTGAACTCCTAAAAATTATAAGCCAAAATAAGCCAGACACAAAAGATCACATATCGTATAATTCTATTTATATGAAACATCCAGAAATGGTGAATCTATAGAGGCAGAAAGCAGATTAGTTGTTGCCTGGGCTGGGGAGTGACTACTCATGAGCATGAGGGATCTTTTTAGGGTGGTGGATTGTGGTGATGATTGTACACCTCTGTCAATATATTAAACCCTACTGAATTGTACACTTAAAGTGGGTAATTTTATATGTCCAGTATAGCTCTATAAAGCTGTTAAGATTATAAACAAAACATATCAATAATAAAGTTTGGAAAAGAAAAAGGCGATATATTATCACCTATAATCCCAACACCCTAACACAGCTATTATCATTTTTTCCATATTCCATTTGTATTAACTGTATTTGACAATCACGAAAACAACAACATTAACTAACATTTACTGCATGCTTACCATAGCCAAAGTGCTGGGTTAAACACATACCACATATTATCTCATTTAGTCCACAAAACAACCAGATGAGGAAGGTAGTATTATTATTATCTACACCTTATTAATGAGAGACCTGAAACTCAGAGAGATTAACTGACTTGCTATGTAAACATAATTTTCTTTCTTTTTTTTTTGTAAACTTAATTTTCTACCTTGCTGTAGTCTTGTTTCTTATTCTTTTTTCTTTCTTTTTTTTTTTTTTTTT
>NW_016804541.1:270108-387939 GCF_001698545.2 Rhinopithecus bieti | reverse complement strand
TTTTTTTTTTTTGAGATAGAGTTTCACTCTTGTTGCCCAGGCTGGAATGCAATGGCATGATCTTGGCTCACTGCAGCCTCCACCTCCCGGGTTCAAGCGATTCTCCTGCCTCGGCCTCCCGAGTAGCTGGGATTACAGGCATACACCACCACACCTGGCTAGTTTTGTAGTTTTAGTAGAGACAGGGTTTCTCCACATTGGTCAGGCTGGTCTTGAACTCCCAACTTCAGGCGATCCACCCACCTCAGCCTCCCGATGTGCTGGGATTACAGCTATGAGCCACTGTGCCCAGCCTCTTGTTTCTTTTAATGTCTGCAAAATAGTTAATTGGGTCAGTATACTTCACAATACTTAACTCTTCCCTCATTTGTAACATATGTTTCATAAAATTATGCAGTGAACATCTTCATTAGAAATAACTATCCATATTTATTATCTTCTTAGGATGCTTTTCTAGAAGTTGAGTCAAAGGGAGCAAGGCAATTTTAAAACTTTGGGTAGTAAAATTGGTTTCCAAAGGGCTGGGATTTATATTCCCATCTAGCAATTTTGCCCTATCCTCAGCAGCACTAGATCTGCCAAGTTTTTTAATGTTCTGCTTCATTTAGTGGATTCTTAATTCTTATTTTAATGTCCATTCATTTAACTACTAGAAAGGTTTGGGTTTTTTCTATACCAGTTGAATTTCCTCATTTGTAACTTACCTATGTGTTCTGCCCATTTGTTTATTACAAATTATTAATGATTTTCTTACTGATGTACATGAGTTTTTAATAAACATATAAACCCCTCATATTTTATCTGTTTCTCTCATTTGCCTACTTATTTTACAAATTGATTTTATGTATTTTTACAAAATGAAATTGATTTCTCTTTTCCTTTGTGAATTTTCTATTGACTCTAGACTTTCAAAGGCATCGCTCTCTAAGGCTTTAATAACATTCAGTTATATTTTCTCTTGTGTTTTTTCTGTAGCAATCTTGCATCTAAAAATAACCCCTCATTTGTTTTAATGTATAGTTTGAGATGTAGGCCTAAATTGTTTTCTCCCCAAACTATTATCCAACTTTTCCAATACCAAATATTATATCCTTTCCCACTGTTTTGCGATGCTTCCTTTATCATATACTATATTCTTATAAGGGGTCCATTTTGTTCCAAAGTCACATAGTTTTAATAATCTTTGTTTGATAATATGGTTTGGTATTTGGTGGGTCTAAAAACTCTCACCTGGTCATCCATGAGAGGTCAGGCCATCCCACTTGTAGGGCACCAGGTAACAGATGGAAACAGGGTGCTCTCCTGCCACTCAGCACAGCACACAGGTGAGGCTGTTGACACGGTTTGGGATGGTGTATTAGATTGTTATCACGCTGCTAATAAGGACATGCCCAAGACTGGATAATTTATAAAGCAAAGAGGTTTAATTGACTCATAGTTCCACATGGGGTGGGGAGACCTCACAATCATGGCAGAAGGCGAATGAGGAGCCAACTCACAACTTACATGGTGGCAGGCAAAGAGAGCGTGTGCAGGGGAACTCCCCTTTATAAAACTATCAGATCTCATGAGACTTATTCACTATCACGGGCACAGCACAGGAAAACCTGCCCGCATGATTCAATTACCTTCCACTGGGTCCCTCCCATGACACATGGGAATTATGGGAGCTAGAATTCAAAATGAGATTTGGGTGGGGACACAGCCAAACCATATCAGATGGGGAGTGTTCTAGAACCCTGGGGGTGACTGAGAACCCCAAAGAGAAGAGTGGAGTTACTAAGAAACCTGGCCCTGGGATGCTCAGAACGGGGCCAGAAGAGACTTTCAAGACAATTTTACCCAATTCCTTCAGTGTACAGAGAAGAAAACCCGGCTGATGAGATTAAGTCTTTTGCCCAAACTCACAGAGGTAGGAAGTGGCAGAGCTGGGATTAGATCTGGGTCTCCTGGCTGCTGGTTGGGGGCTCTCTAATGTTCCCCAGGGAAGAAGGTTCATGGGAGGAGAGGACAATGTGGGCTGCAGCATCAGGGAAGGCTTCAAAATCATGAAGATGGCTTATATACAGACACCACTTTACTCAATTCTTTCACCTGGTATCTCCATTGGCTCTCACCCCAACCCTTCCATCAGGTCCTGTGCAGAGCCTCTTAACCGCATTCCCCATGACTGGCCAGGTTAACCAGCTTCCATTCTCTGCCCCAAACACAGCAGCTGACGATCCCAGCTAGCAGCTTATCTATAACACGCCTCCACACTTCTGCTCTCCAAATGAGTAGAACATTCACCGAGAATCAGTTATTCATGTTCCCAAATCTATTTATGCCATGCCACTTATACTCGACACCATGATTATGTAATTTAACCAAAAGGAACACAAACCAGAAAAGAAGAGTGTGGAACAAAAGACATTGTTGCTTTTTATGTCAAACACATTGCTTTAGGAAAGACTTGATAAAAGTGAATCACTAAGAAACTTGTTGAATGAGGTGTGCACGAGATAACTGTAAAAAAACAAGAGCAAGTTTGTATAAATCTAGAAGGATTCTGCACTCGAATTGCTTCAAGAGTATGTTGGATTCTCTCTTCTTTATGAAAACACACTGGAAATTATTAGTGTAGCTTATGCAAGACAGAAAAGTAGAATTTTCATCACCAGGTTCTTTGAGAAAAGGCCTTTGATCCACATCAAAAGAGGTTATATGTGTCCTGTTTTATGATTTCTCACCTTGATCAAATTCTTTGGTTAACCAACCAACTACTAGTCCCAATTATATGGGACAAGAGACCTTCCAATGATATAATTTTCATTTTCAGATGAGTTGTCCAGGCTCCGAGCAGCATGTCAAACTCTGAGAGGCACACAGGCAGGGATGGGGTCCAGTGGCAGCCGCAGGCATGGGATGCAGTATAATACCACAGGAGGCATCCCATGGGATGTGGTACAATACCGCATTGGGCCCAAATTCCAGCTCCACTCTAACCAGTGGTGTGGTCTTGGGAAAATCATTAATCCTCTTTGTTGCTGTGTTTGAGACACGGTCTCACTCTGTCACCCAGGCTGGAGTGCAGTGGTGCGATCTCGGCTCACTGCAACCTCTACCTCCCAGGCTCAAGCAATCCTCCCACCTCAGCCTCCCAAGTAGCTGGGACTACAGGCATGTGCCACCACGCCCAGATAATTTTTTGTATTTTTTGCTATATTGGCCAGGCTGGTCTCAAACTCCTGAGCTCAAGCGACCTGCTGCGCCTTCCTCAACCTCCCAAAGTGCTGGGATTGCAGGCATGAGCCATCATGCCTGGCCTCATTTGTTCTCTTTAAGTTCAGTTTGCTCGTGTGTTAAATAATACCGGTCTTGGATTATTGTCTAGGTGGAGGGAAATGATGTTGTCTACACCCAGCATGGCGCCAGACCCATTAGAAAATGTGAACGTCCTTGTCTGACTGTAAATGAAAGAAGGGGGATGAAATGAGCTTTGGTGGGTGGACTGGATGTGGCTAAGTGGGAAAGACAGATGGCATCCCTCCTCATCAGCAAATTCCAACTCACAGAACAAGGTAGTCTTTGGAAAGAGGCATATGGTAAGTTATCCTAGGTACACATTCAGACCCTGTGCCCAGGGACCAAAACAAAAGGCTCCTGGGAGCAGAATGCAGAAGACCACACTCAAGCCGAGTAAAGGGGGCTGCAGGAGTCTGCAAGAGTTGGGAGCTGCCACATGAACTGGCTTTGGGAGAAGTCCATTTGCAGGGGGTCACACAACCTTGTGCTCTGTAGACCTGGGAAAGCGTTCTAAGTCCTGGGACCTGTAAACTGTTTTCCCTGGTAGTTGAACCCTGTGACTTCCCCAGCTGCTGAGTCTAGAAATGAGGAGTGCCTTGGCTTCAGTGTGAGAAGCCCCAGTTTCTCAGAACACGTCTGTGGGGGTGTCTGACTCTGTCTCTCTATGTCTCTGTCTCCGCTTCTGTCTCTGTCTCTTGCTGTCGCTCTGTGTCTGTCTCTCTGTGTGTCTCCGTGGCCGAGTCAGATGGAGGAGTCCTGTTTCACTGCTTAGCAGTTTTTATCCTTCCTAGTACCCGTTCCCAGCCCACAAGATGCAGAAAGAGCTGTTGCTAGTGTGAGTTATTTTTGTCAGCTGAGTCACCATGCCAGAAAGCAAGAAATGACCCGCTTTATGTCTGCTCTGAGGAGCTGGAACCAGCTGGGATCTCCGGACCACTGAAAGCCCTGGAACGTCGCCCATTTGAGCCCAGCGTCCAGCCCCTAAATGGAGAGGGGCAGCCAAGGACACATCAAAAGGCCTGGCCTGTCTCATCCCTGCCGTTGGGGCCTGCCCCAGTGATGAAGACTATCCGGGGTCACCGACTCCCATCTGCAACCTCAGTCCCTTCTGAGAGGGACTGCAGCTCATTCTGACCGTATCATGGTTAATGCTGCCCCAGTCCTTGGCTGCCTGGCTCGCTAGACTCTGCGCTCCTTTGGACAAGGGAGCACACCTGTTTACAGCCCTTTAGCACATATCATAGTGGCTGGGACATAATAGGTGGTCAACAAGCATTAGCTCTGTTCCCTTCACTGCGGCTCTGCAGGCAAGCCAGCTTGCATCTCAGCTCCTCTACCTTTAGCCTCGCTCCTGCCTAAAATGCCCTCTCATATCCTCCCTGTAGCCACATCCAACCCAGGGTCCTGTCCACACAGCCTGTTCTCCAACCTGCAACCCTCTAAGATGCTTCCCCTCTGGCCCCCACAGCACCTGATTCCCTTCACTCCCCTGCACCTCCTGAAATCCTAGGCATATGTGGACATGCATATTTTTCTGGGAAATCTCAAAGGAGTCCTTGGCCCCCAAGAGCTTTAGAACTATTGGGAGGGAATGGGGAAGCCTGGAAAGGTATTGAATGATACATCCCTTTAGTAAGACAGACCTGGCAGGGTACAGGGGGTTCTCCTCCATTTCTTTTGGAGGGCTTCCTCTTTGGGTGGGAAACTTTGAGGAGGCTCCAGGGCTGTGGTGTCAGGGTGTGCTTTCTCCGTGACAGCATTCAGATAAGATGAGTAGTCTCTGGCTCTCTCTCCATCTGACTGTCTCTATCTGAATAACAAGGCTAGTTGTTTCTGTAGTTTTGTTTTTGTGTTTTCACATTCTGGACAGTTTTAAAGCAGAAATCATTTTAGCTCAGCGAGAGTTGAAACTAGAGAGAGAGTGAATCACCCTGGTCTCATCTAAAATAGATAACAAGACTGAGTTTGGTGAGAGCTGGAGTCAGCCATTTACTTGGACACCATGCACAGCTGTAAGAAGTGATACCTCTTGTAAATAAATCACCCTCTGGCAGCCTCACCTTGGAATATTTATAAGGAAACAGACCTGGGAAGGACAAACTGTAAATCTAGGCTGCAAAGATTATTGGAAGAAGCACTTTACACTGTATACAGAAAGTCTGATGCTTGGTCGCCTACAGGAAGACAGAGGAGAAAGAAAGGAAAGCTACCAGTTTTATTAGGCAGGGAAATGTTGTATTTCATTTTCAACAGTGGCCTGGCCTTGTGCATATCCGTGAGTCTTTCTCACTACAGGATAGGGAAACATACTGTCCTCCTTTCTAACCTCCAAGCTTTGGTAAGCCAGCCCAGGGCAGGTTGCCCTCAGATGCCTGAAGGGGCCCCCAAGTTTGCTCCCAAATTATGTCAAAGCCCCAATCTGCACCACAGGCCACAGGAAAGCCCAGGCTGGCCCCCCTTCTCTGGTTGTAATATTGATGAAGCGCTTTGGGTGAAAGGGGATCTTCCATGGAGAAGAGATACAGCTGGGCCCAGTGGAGTATCCGTGTACATTTACCTCGGTGCAGAGCCAGGCGCTGCAAGTGGACTCCCAAGTTCAATGAGCACAGTGTAACCTTAAGCAGGCTGCCGCCTCTCTGAGCATCTTCCCCACCTCCAGCCCCCCACCCGCCACGCAGTTTTTGTCTCATCTATTAAATTAAATTCTTCCAGGGACAATGGGAATCACACCCCTCCCCATAAGGAAAGCCTCAGAGCACCCTAGGAAAGGAGTCTCGTGGTATGGCGGAAGGAGCACCGGGCAGGGCATGGGGAGCACTGTGCTGTGTGGCCTTGGAAACTTGATTCAGACCTCGCGGAATCCTCATCAGCCACAGATCATTCAACAACCATTTGTGTATTGCATGCATGCCCTCTGTGGACCACTATCATAGGGAATGGGGTAAAAGATGCAAAAGCAAGATTCTGAACCTTCCAGGAATCAAGAATTTGAAAGAACACAGACATGTGAGTTCGAGTACAATGAAGTACATTACTGATGGAGAGAGAGAAGGCGCTAGCAGGTTGAGTGGGAGGTATGTCTCCCAGCCTAGGAGGAGAGGTTGTAATAGGAGGTGGTGTCTGAGCTGGTTGCTAAAGGATGAGTAGAGGTGATCCAGGCCAAAGAGAGGGACGGGAGGCACAGCCTTCCAGGCAGAGTCCCAGAAGTGGGAAATATGGAAAAAATGTGAACATTTTGGTGTTGCTGATGGAAATGGCAAGAAATGAGTCTGGATCTTTATATTTTAGAACAAAATATAAAGGGCCTCGGACCTGTTTAAGAGGATTGAACCCAATATTTTCAAATGTAGCGCAGAGCATATCACTCCTCTACTCAAAGCTCTGCAAGTTTTACTTCCGTTTCCCCTGCAGTGTCTTTACAATGGCCCACAGACCCAACATAGCCTGGCTTCCGGGTGCCTGTGTCATCTTATCTCCTTCCCATGTCCACCCCCCTGTACCCTCTCACCACGTTCTCCCTCTCCCTCAAACCACCCAGGCAGCTCCTGCCCAGGCCCTTGGCACTGCAGTTCCCTCTGCCCTGAATGTGCCTTTCCCAGATATCTTCACGGCTCACTCCCTCACCCCCTTCAAGTCTTCTTGAAGTGTTACTTCTCCATGAGGTTGCCCAGACCACCATGCGGCACCCTCCGGTCCTCATTCCACACTCCTGAAGCTCCTGACCCTTTTCAGTTGTTTTCTTGCAGAGCACGTACCACCTCAACATACTGTACAATTTTCTTATGTATATGCTTTTCTTGTTTATTTCTATATTATATTCACCCAACTAGAATATAAACTTGACAAGGGCAGATATTTTTGTCTGCCTTGTTTACCATTCTGTCCCCAGCACCTAGAACAGTGACTAGCACGCAATAGACTCTCACTAGATATTTCCTAATTAATGAGTGACCAAGCTAGGGAACTATTGATAGGCATTAGGTGGGGGACATACTCAGATTTACAAATTAAAATCACTCTAGCTGAATAGTGTAGACTCACAATGGCTATTCTCCACCTTTTTCATCATGACCCACAGTAATACATTCATTTAAATTATGACCATGAACACACATAAAAGTCTAACTGAAATAAAAGTTTCATGAAACAGTAGTTTCACTTTTCACTGTTTGCAGTGTTCTGTATTCTATTCTACTCTACTCTTCTATTCTATCCTAGTCAATCCTAGTCTAGTCTATTCTATCCTAGTCAATCCTAGTCTAGTCTATGCTATGCTAGTCTATCCTAGTCTAGTCTATGCTATTCTAGTCTATCCTAGTCTATGCTATGCTATTCTAGTCTATGCTATGCTATTCTAGTCTATCCTAGTCTATGCTATGCTATTCTAGTCTATGCTATGCTATTCTAGTCTATCCTAGTCTATGCTATTCTAGTCTATCCCAGTCTATGCTATGCTATTCTATCCTAGCCTATGCTATGCTGGTCTAGCTACACTACGGCTACTTCATTTTTTAAAACATATAGTGGTCTAGGTGCAGTGGCGCATGCCTGTAATCCCAGCTACTCAGGAGGCTGAGGCATGAGAATTGCTTGAACCTGGGAGGTGGAGGTTGCAGTGAGCTGAGATCACGCCACCGCACTCCAGCCTGGGCAACAGAGCAAGACTTGGTCTCCAAAAAAGAAAGAAAGAAAAGAAAGAAAAGAAAGAAAAGAAAGAAAAGAAAGAAAAGAAAGAAAAGAAAGAAAAGAAAGAAAGAAAGAAAGAAAGAAGGAAGGAAGGAAGGAAGGAAGGAAGGAAGGAAGGAAGGAAGGAAGGAAGGAAAGAAAGAAAGAAAGAAAGAAAGAAAGAAAGAAAGAAAGAAAGAAAGAAAGAAAGAAAGACAGACGTATTGGTTGTGGTTGCAAACTACTAAATTGATTTCACAAACTACCAATAGACCAAGGCTAACAGTTCAAAAAGCACTGGTATAATTTTCTGGGGTTAGATAGTGATAATAATCGTACATCACTGTAAATACACTAAACATTACTGAATTGTAAATTTTAAAATGGTTAATATGGTGAATCTTACATGAACTATCTCAATAAGAGCACAATTTTTAATAGTATAGAGGATTAATTGAAAAGAAACCAACCAGGAGATAGTAAGACCAATTAGAAAAATGATTGTAATGATCCAGGTGAGAGATGTTAAGTAGGTAAAGGTAATTGAAATAGAGAAGCAGGACAATTCCAGAACTATTTAGGAGGTTAAATTGGAAAGTGTGAGGGTTAGAAGGAATCAAGGGTAATTCTAGACTTCTGCTTTGGGTACTAGGGGACGGTGATGCTACCCTTTGAAATCAAGAACACCGGCTGGGTGTGGTGGTTCACGCCTGTGATCCTAGCACTTTGGGAGGCCAAGGCAGGCGGATTGTTAAGCCCAGGAGTTCAAGACCAGCCTGGGCAACAGTGAAACCCTGTCTCTACTAAAATACAAAAAATTAGCCGGGCATGGCAGTGTGTGCCTGTAGTCCCAGCTACTCAAGAGGCTAAGGCAGGAGAATTGCTTGAACCTGGGAGGCGGAGGTTGCAGTGAGCCGAGATTGTGCCGCAATACTCCAGCCTGGGCAACAGAGCAAGACTCCATCTAGTCCCAGCTACTCGGGAGGCTGAGGCAGAAGAATGGCATGAACCCAGGAGGCGAAGCCTGCAGTGAGCCAAGATCGCACCACTGCACTCCAGACTGGGCGACAGAGCAAGACTCTGTCTCAGAAACAAAACAAAACAAAACACAGCCATTGCATATAGGATACCATCTTTATTTTGAAAATAACTTACGTGTGTGCACTCACATGTTGGTCAAGGCATAGAAGAGCTCTGAGGCCACACACCACACCACTGGCCAGCCAGGGAAGCCCGCTGTGTGAGAGCAGAGGTCCCCCAACATTCACTGGGTGGGCAGTGGGACAGGAGACATGGATACCTGGGTGGGAATGGATGCAGAAGACCTCAGAGGGTGCAATATTGTGGGAACCAGGAGAGCAGAGACTTTCAAAAAGTAAGGTGACCAGCCGGGACGTGCAGAGATGAAGAGCCCGGAAAGTGTCTGAGGAGGCAGCAAAGATAAAGTCCGAAGGGCAGGAGGCTGGAAGGCCAAGCCCCACCTGAGGACCTCTGATAAATGGGCTTTCAGGAACAGCTCTCTCAGGTGTCTCACAGCCTCAGAGGCAGTCAGGCCTCAGGCAGAAAGGCCAGCTTGCCTCCATTGTCTCCCCCACCTTCCTTCATTCTCTCTGTATTAGTCTGTTCTCACTCTGCTAATAATGACATACGCAAGATTGGGTAACTTATAGAGGAAAGAGGTTCAATGGACTCACAGTTCCACATGGCTGGAGAGTCCTCACAACCATGGCAGAAGGCAAAGGAGGAGCAAAGTCACGTCTTACATGGCAGCAGGCAAGAGGGCACGTGTGGGGGAATGCCCCTTTTCTCTCTCCCTGTAATGACTTTTGGACATGGGGTCCAAGTGGCCTCAGGATACCCCCAAAGGAAATTTCTTATTAACAAGATTCCCCCATATGAGCTGGGCAAAGGGTGGGGATCTATGGCAATACCCAGGGCCAGACTGGGTGGAAATAGGAAAATGGACAGTTTCACTTTGTGGGGGGGAAATATGTACAATTATCTACTCAGCTACACACAGTTCTCACACGATTCAGGTAATAGTCTTCTACCAGCCACCCAAAGATGGGGCCCAGCTATGAGATCCTGCCTGAGGACAGAGAGAGGCTGTCTGGGAGGGAGGCACTGAGATCTTTCCAGATAGGTATCAGGATCTTGACAGCTTTTTAAAAACCCTTTTAGAGAAGTACAGCCTCTCCAGAATAACAAAGTAGATCGCTTGAGGGTCCAGAGAGACAGAAGTAGGAGAGAGAGTGAGAGGGCTTCTGATTGTCAATGGAATAAAAGTGTTTCTATTTGCTGTTCAGCTCAGGAAAGCATCAACTCCAACAACAATCGTGAAGCCCCTGTCACCTACAAAGCAAAACAATCAGGGACTGAGAGGGATACAGACCAGGCTCCTTCTACCCTGTATAGCACCTTTGTGTGAAATAGAAAAAGTCACCTCTCTCTTTGGGCCAACCCAGACCCTTGCCAGGAAGCAGTGGTCAGGCTACATCAGCTCCCACCAACTCCCCCTCAGCTGGGTGCTCTTGTGCAGTGTCCAACCTAAACAACCACATGCAGCATCCCCAGACACAGAGATGAACATGGCAGGGCCTTCAGCTCCCAGAAGCTCATAAACTGGTTGGCAAAGAATTGTGTATAACCAGCCGATGAACAAAAGCAGCTTGTGGGAAATGCTAAAACAGAAACGCAAATGGTGGGTCCTATTGCTAGGAGAGATTCATTCTGACAGGGAAATCTGGGAAGGCTTCCTGAGGAGGTAGAATTTGAGCTGGACCCTGAAATATTGGCAGATATGAGAGTGGAGAAAGAAGGCACAATATTTCAAGGTGTCTTCTAGGAAGGGGATGTAGATTGTTGGGGCTGGAGGAGAAGAGAGCCAGAAGAATGGAACAGGGGCCTAAGGAAGATGTAGGAGTTAAGAATAAGGGCCAAATTGTGGAGCACTTTGAGTGTCTCATTGAGGTATGTGCCCTTGGAGGAAGCCAGAGAAGGTTGGAGTGGAGAACTCCCTCTCCAGCCTGGCATTCTGGGTCCTTCTCAGAAGTGGGGTTGTCGTGGAAGAGGAACTCACACTGTTGCCTTCCAAAGGTACCTCTAGCTGACATGTGCAACAGCCAAGGAAGCCTATGAGTCAGGTGTCTGCAGGACCACCTCATGCAGAAGGCAGCTTAAAACATTAGTGCAGACTCATCAACAGGATAAGGAGAGTCTAGAGAGCCCACCCAGGTTTCTTTATCAGAGGCCAGCTCAAACAGCCCTGGCCCTACTTACATGGTGGAGGGGACATACCTGCTCTGCCTGAGGGTCCCAGGAGACATGAACCTTTTACCAAAGGCCGAGAGGAGCAAGCATGTGCTTCAAAATCCAAGAATGCAGCTCAGTCTCATGGCATTACCTGGCCCAAGTAATCCTAGTCACTAGGAGCAGGGTCTTTCTGCCCTGGAATTTCTCAATCCCAAATAGCTCAGTACTCCTCATTCTCTGCTCCTACCTTAGACAGGCAAGCATTGCAGAGAAAAAGCTCATAGTCAACTACTTTATCCTCCTGAAAAGTCTCTCCCATGATTTCTTCTACATCTTTGCTACTCAAAGTGTGATCGATCTACAGACCAGTAGCATCAACATCACCTGGAGCCTTATGGAAGTGCAGAATCTTGTGCTCTGTCCCAGACCAACTGAGTCAAAATCCGCATTTTCACAAAACCCCCAGGCAATTTGTATATGTTATATATGTTGAACTCTGAGAAGCCCATCTTATACCATAATCTTTCCTGCTCTTCTCATAACACCCGGGCTATCCCTTCTCAGTCTTCCTTGAGAACATCTTTACCTGCCCCTTTTAATGCTGGGAGGCTCTCTGCTTTTTTCCTTCTGCTTCTGCCCCTCTTCCTGGGTCATCTCAGCGACTACCATGGCTTCAAACATCATCTGCCTCTCATGGACTCCTCAGTTTATATAAACAACACAGACCACTTTTCTGGGTGCCTGACTCAGATCCAAATACCTATGAGATGGCTCCAACAGACTCTTCCAATTCCACATGCCCCATGCCGAATTCATCGTCTCTCCCCCAGCCCTGGAACCTCATCTTCTGTGTTCTTTAGGTCACCCAGGCACCCATCCAGGGACTCATCCCAGCCTCCTGTCTCATCCTTAACCCCTGGGTTATTCTGCTATAAGTCCTACTTCCTAAAAGAGTTTTTGATCCTGGCCCCCTCCCGCTCCATCCTCACTGCCACTGTAATCTAGTCCGAATATTTGTCCCCGCCTAAATCTCACGTTGAAATGTGATTCCCACTTTTGGAGGTGGGGCCTGGTGGGAGGTGGTCGTATTGTGGGGATGGTTTCTCAGGAATGGTTTAGCACCATCCTCTTGGTACTGTCCTTGTGATAGTGAGTGAGTCCTCGCAAGATATGGTCATATAAAAGTGTGTGGCACCTCCCCGCCCCACCATGCTCTTTCTTGCTTCCATTCTCACCATGTGATAGGCCTGCTCCCCCTTTGCCTTCTGCCAGGCTTAGAATTTTCCTGAGCCCCCCCGCCCCTCACACCAGAAACATATGCTGCTGCGCTTCCTGTATAGCCTGCAGAACCATGAGCCAATTAAACCTCTTTTCTTATAAATTACCTAGTCTCAGGTATTTCTCTAGGCAGCCTAGTACACACTGCCTCCAGTTAGGTTGTTATCGTCCCTCTCCCAAGTTCTGCTGCAGGCTGACCAACTTGCCAGCACCACTATCCTCCAAGCAGCAACTCTGCCATCCAGGCTGAAGGAGGCTCTGCCATCTTGTAGCTATTGGTACTGGTACACATGGTCTCCTTGGTTCCTGCAGGGAAAGTGAATGCTGGAATATCTTGCACCAACGAAGGCCACAACCCACTGGAAGAACTAACCACATGTCTCTATCTAACTGCAAGGGGTGAGGGGCATAGGGAAGGGTGACCCTCCTATGTCGCAGTCTGGAGGGAAGGAACAACTGAATATGGATGAATACCAGAAACCTCTACCAATCATTCTCCTGTGCCGCTTTATCTCCTCTAGCCCTTATCGGATGTACCATGCATTTGTCTGTTTAAATACTTCTGTCCTACTTCCCCCAACCCATAGAGAATCTAAGCTTTTTGAGGGCAGATAATTCATTTTGTTTATTGCATTGCTGCATTTCCAGTACCCACAACAGGGTCTGGCACTTAGTAATCACTCAATAAATATTTGATGAATGGCTTATTAATAAAATGAAAAAATAAATGGTCTGGGCTGTGTTTACTGGGGCAAAGGTAGGGCCAATGTTGAAGGAGGAGACTGGAAAGTAAGAAGGGGTCATATCACAAGAGGCATTAAGAGCCATATAAAGGAGATTTCATTTTATCCTATAGAGGACAGACGGCCAGGCATGGTGGCTCACACCTGTAATCCCAGCACTTTGGGAGGCCGATGTGGGCGAATTACTTGAACCCAGGAGTTCAAGACCAGCCTCGGCAACATGGCAAAACCTCGTCTCTACAAAAAAATTAGCCAGATGTGATGGCCATCTGTAGTCCCAGCTACTTGGGGGACAGGTGGGCGGATAGCTTGAGCCTGGGAGATCGAGGCTGCAGTGAGCTGTGTTTGCACCACTGCACTGCAGCCTGGGGGACAGAGAGAGACCCTGTCTCAAAAAGAAAAGAAAAAAACTGCAGAGAACCACTAGAGGGATCTTAAAAGGGAAGTGACATGTTCTGGAAGATCACTTAGGAGGCAGATTGGACAGTGGATTTGAGGGAACCACTGGAGGCAGGGAGACCAGCAGGAAGACAATGGCTGCTGGTTTAGAGCTAGATGGTGGAATTTGTGAAGCAGGAGCAACAAAACTTGCTGAGAGATTAAATATGGGGTTTGTGAGGAGTCAGGATGACTTTAAAGGGTTTGGCATGGGTTACTAGAAGGCTAGGAGGATGGAGTTCCATTTACTCCTCCCCGGGTAAGAAGGACTGAGGAGTGGAGAAGACCTGGGGGAAGTCACGTAACGAGGAATTGTTTGGGACACGTGAACTTTGACATCACTAATCACATGCCCAGACCTTGCTAAACTGCATGCAACTCCCTGCATAGATGTTTTTCCTTATCACTGGAATTTTTCACTGTCCCCTGATCCTGGAATAGCATTCTCTCTGTTAACTATTCCTAGCTCTGACCTCAGAAAACAAATCAGAAAGAAAAGAAGCCCAAGAAGATGGGGCATTCTTTCTAGTTCCCACCTCCCTTGATGGCACCAAACTGTACCTCACTCCCAGGTGGGTGTAGAGACCTCTAGAGCTGGAGGAGAGGAGTCAGCTAGGTCCCTTGCAGGCCAGGAGCAATGGATGGATGGCTGCTTGGATGGTGGACAGCCTCCAGGCAGGACCAAGGTAGGTACCCTGTTCAAAGGCAGTCATTGCAGCCAACTCTTGTTAGCATATTACTTGTGAAATGCTTCTCTGCCTCACATGGCTTCTGCCTCTCTGCCTTCCCTGGGTTCTTGTACCCAACCTTGGCCTAATAAGAGTGCTCCTGCCAATCTTATTCTTATCCTGGCCCAGTTCCTCATGCCTGATATCCCTCCTGTACACCAGCCTTTTCCAGCGTCGTATAGGATTGAAAGTGATACCTCCTGTGCCATCACTCAACACGAGACAGAAGCCGAGCAGCTCTGCTGCCATGTCCTTCTGTGTGAGGGAAGAATGCCAGCTAATTTAATCCAGTCCCTGGGAAATCTTCTCTGGCCCCATCGGAAATAACGTGCTGGGAAACAGTCCAAGGCCACTGTCCAGCTACAGCCTGACTCCAGCAGTATGGGTAGGGATGTAGTTAGGTGCACAGTTAGCCGCTCTCCTGTACGCAACTGCTGTGCTGGGAGGTGATTGAATGTCGCCTCATGCATTAACCATGCATGGGAGAGAGCTGTGAGAGCTTCATTACCCACCTGCCCTCCTATAGCCCCCATCCCTCCATCACAGGCCATCTGGATTGACACCTTGACTGATTACCAAGGGCTCCATTGCGTCTGCTGCAGCGTCACCTGACAGAACAGGGAGGGGCTGTGTTGTACCTGACCTGTCAGTCTCTGCTGGGTGTCCCCTCTGGTGGTGCATGGGCACATCACGCTGGCATATTCAGTGGAGCCCTCATTTTATGGACAGATGTCTCCTGCTATGATAGCATCTGCCAACCCACAAACCCACTCCAAATCCTATATAAGGGGCTTTGGCAAAAAGAGTTCAAATTCAGCAGTTTTGATAAACCCCCAGAGAAAAGCATCCCTGGGCTGTTTCCAAGGATGGTAAATACCCACATCAACTGGTAAATTATAAAACTCAGCCACAAAATAAAGGGCTGATGGTTTGCAGAGAAATTGGCACAGTTGGGAAAGAAAGAATACTGCCAGTGATACAGCCTCCTCTTTCCAAGTGTTGGTGGTAAAGAAGAAATGACAAGCTGCTGCATCCAAAGCCTTTAGAGGGAGAAGAAAAGAATCTGCCATTTTGAATTTTGGTATAGAGGGCAGTAGCCTTAAGTTTAGCAGGCGAGGAGGAAGAGGAGGGAGGCTAATATTTGTAGAGTTCATGTTTTGTGTACAGGACCTCATCAAATCTTTGCCACAGCCTCACGAAGCAGGTATTTCTGCACTCATTTGTCAGGTGAGGTGGTAAGCTCAGAGGTGATGTAATTTACCATAGGCCTCACAGCTTACATATGGCAAACCCAAGTTGTCTAATTCTGAAATCTGACCTCTGTCTACTGTTATTACATGTCCACCCTCCCCCAAGCACATTTCAGGAAAGTGGGAAATCCAAGCCTTGCTTGAAAGGATCTTGACACATTTAAACAACATCAGAACAAGAAACTTGAGAGCAAGTGTCATTGAATAAAATTAGTTTGAATGATCTATACTGATCTATACTTAGGGGCCCCATGGGGCATTTTATACATTCAAATACACTTGCATATACTTGAACAGAGATTCTTGAACAAAGATCGGTTGTGCAGATGAGGAAAACCAAATTCCAAAGAGATGCTCACAAATGGTAAGGGAAAGAACGAGTTTTTCTTTTTCTATGTAGATGTGTTTGTGTTCTGGTGGCATGCAAAGTCCTTCTTTGGCATGTGAATATTAGTTATCAAATGCACGTTCTTATAAAAGAGTCAGATGGCTTCTGCTCTAGTGGTCTTTGTTCCTAGTTCACATTCTTCTGTCACAGAAGCTGGTATACTGTACAATCCTGAGGAACTAGTTATATACAATTATGCTTGTTTCAGAATAGTGGGGGGAAAGTGGAAAAACAATGTCACATTTGGGGAATTAAATGCCCATACAATCCATTACTTTTATTAAAAATATTTCTGAGCATTTATCATTCTTAGTTTCAAATAATATGGAATATACACTTGCCACATGCTAGAATCTGGGCTGGATGCTTTTTATACACATTGATTTAATCTTTACAACAACAGTACAAAACAAATGGTATAATTCCTAGTGCTACAAGAAACTGAGGCTCGGCAAGTATAAGTAACTTGCCTCAAATTGTGCAACTGGAAAGTTCCAGGGCCATCACTTGAACCATATCCGTTGATGTTGGACTAAGGGAATACACGTTAGCACCTCATTAAGCCGGTTGACTTGCCTTGGGTGAGTTCTAATGTCTATGAACTGCCTCATATCTATCACAGGATAATTACACCTAGTCAATGAAACGTACTGGGACTCTATGAGGATTAAACGTGAGACCACGTGGAATCACGTGAACACTGAAGTTACACACAGCCCAGGACTCCTGACATGTGCCTGAAGAGGCATACAAGGACGCTCATTGGAGCATTGTTTTGTAACCGTGAAAAATTTGAAGCAACCGACATGTCCATCAGCAGGAGAATGAAGAAAGAAATCACGATGGCTGGGCACGGTGGCTTGTGCCTATAATCCCAGCAATTTGGGAGGCTGAGGCGGGCAGATCACTTTGAGTCGGGAGTTTCAGACCAGTCTGGCCAACATGGTAAAACCCCATCTCGAGTTCCATCGGTAGCGGGAGCTGAGAGCAGACCAGAGAGCCCTGCGCAACCCCATCGCCTCCGCCGGCCTAATTACCATCACACCCCGGGAGCAGCCGCAGCCGGCCCCAGTCACCATCATTTCAACCATGAGCAGCAAGGCTGAGACCCAGCAGCCGCCCGCCGCCCCCGCCCTCAGCGCCTCGGCCACCAAGCCTGGCACCACGGGCAGCGAGCTGTACAGGGAGCGGTATCGCAACGAAGGTTGTGGGAACAGTAAAATGGTTCAATGTAAGGAACAGATACGGTTTCACCAACAGGAATGACACCAAGGAAGATGTATTTGTACCCCAGACTGCCATAAAGAATAACCCCCCAGGAAGTACCTTCGCAGTGTAGGAGATGCAGAAACTGTGGAGTTTGATGTTGTTGAAGGAGAAAAGGGTGCGGAGGCAGCACCCGTTACAGGTCCTGGTGGTGTTCCAGTTCAAGGCAGTAAATATGCAGCAGACTGTAACCATTATAGACGCTGTCCACGTCGTTGGGGCCTACCACCAATACCAGCAAAATTACCAGAATCGAGTTGGGGAAAAAAACGAGGATCCAGAGATGTGTCCCGAAGGCCCAGGCCCAACAACGCCGCCCTACCGCAGGCAAAATTTCCCGACCCTGACTCCATGCAGAGACTATGGGCGTCGACCACTGAGTATTCCAACCCTCCCGTGCAGGAAGGAGGATGAGGTGCGCGACACAGGTGCAGGAGAAACAAGGTAGACTAGGTGAGGCAGAGTATGTATTGGGGAATAGACCACCGTTCGCATGGCCCTCTTCGCCAAAGACAGCCTAGAGAGGACGGCAATGAAGGATAAAAGAAAAATCAAGGAGGTGACACCCAAAGTCATGCCAGTCACCTCAACGTCGGTAACCTCCGCAACTTCAATTACCGACACAGACCGCTCAGAACCCTAACCAAAGATGGCGAAGAAGACCAAAGCAGCCATCCACCAGCTGAGAATCCTCCGCTCCGGAGGCTGAGCAGGGCGGGGCCTGAGTATATGCCCTGGCTTACCATCTTCACCATCATCCAGTGTATCACAACAAGAAAGAAGATATGAAATTTCAGCAAAATAAGAAAATGAACAAAAGATTGAACCGAAGAACTTTAAGTGCTGCTTTTTGCCCGTTGATCCAGATAAAACAACTATCTGTATTATCTATGCAGCGTTGGGGTTTATTAATTTTACCTAAAGATATCTCTTTTTGTAATAACAAACGTGGTGTTTTTTTTGGTTTTAAATGCCTGGTTTTCTAAATAGTCTTAAAGGTTTTTAAACTGTTTCATAGCTATCAAGTTGAGATTTTTAATTTCATTTTAATTTAATAAAAGTCACAACTTGATTTTTTCAAAGAATCAAACAAACCTCCAAGCACCTGTTAATAAAGGTTTATGTTTAAAAAACCCATCTCTACTAAAAAAAAAATAATAATAATAAAAAAAAAATAAAAATAAAAACATGATTCATGTCATGCAATGAATATTATGCAGTAATAAAATGAACTAGATCTTAACAAGTATCAATATGGATAAATCTTCGAATACAAAATACTGAGAGAAAGAAGTTGTAGAATGTGTAAGTATTTGGTATTAGTCTGTTCTCACACTCTTGAAGAAATACCCCAAGACTGGGTAATTTAAAGGAAAAGAAGGTTTAATTGACTGCACAGTTCAGCCATGGCTGAGGGGACTCAGAACTTTACATATCAGGTGGAAGGGCACTCTCTCAGGGCAGCAGGCGAGAGAATGAGTGTCAAGAGGTGGCGTGGGTGGGGTGGGGCGGGGAAGTCCCTTATAAAACCATCAGATCTCGTGAGAACTCACTCACTATCACGAGAACAGCATGGGGAAAACAACCCCCATGATCCAATTACCTCCACCTGGTCCCACCCTTGACATGTGCAGATCATTACAATTCAAGGTGAGACCTGGGTGGGAACACAGAGCCAAATCATATCAGTATTGATGTAAATTTTAAGCACACAAAAATACTATGAATTGTTTATTGAATATGCACATACCAGTAAAAGTCCTAAGCTCGGATGAAAAATGTACACATATGGAATAATCCATACCTCTGAGGAGGAGGAAGGGGAATGGAATCAGGGAAGAATACAAAGGACACTACAACTGTCTCAGTAATTTTTTAAATCTAAAATGAATATGGTAAATGTTAACATGTGTTCAATCTAGGTGGTGGGTAGCTACCCAATCTAGGTGTTGTGTTTTTTTGGATATATTTAAAATAGTTCATCATTAGAGAAAAGCATCAAGTGGTAAGCAACTGTGAAACATCATTATTATAGCTATTCTTTATTGTTACTGTCACTGCCATCCAGGGACCCAGGTGACAGTGCTAACCTGGAGATGGGGACACTCATGTGGGCAAAGCTGCCTGATTTACACTCAGGGCTTTTGTAAGGATTAAATGAGGGAATATCTGCAAAGGTCTTGAGCTGTGTTTGCTTCCTTCCTCTATCCCTGCCTTAATAACTAAATTAATCCCAATAGAGACCACAGGAATTATCTGTGAAAGAAACCATCCCAATACCCAACTAAATGAAATATTTCAATTATCTTAAATGAGATGATGGATGCACCTGTCCCACATGTGATTTTCAATAGCGACAATTAGCCGGGTACGGTGGCTCACGCCTTTAATCCCAGCACTTTGGGAGGCTGAGGCAGGCGTATCACTTGAGGTCAGGAGTTTGAGACCAGCCTGGCCAACATGGTGAAATCCCAACTCTGCCAAAAGTATAAAAATTAGCCAGGCATGGTGACACGTGCCTGTAATCCCAGCTACTCAGGAGGCTGAGGCAGGAGAATTGCTTGAACCTGGGAGGCAGAGGTTGCAGTGAGCCGAGATGGCGCCACTGCACTCCAGCCTGGGTGAAACAGTGAGACTCTATCTCAAAAAAAAAAAAAAAAAAAAAAAAAAAAAAAAAAATAGTGACAACTATTGTTCTTCCAGGGAATTAGGCTGGGCCTAAAAGAGGCATGCCATTGGCTGGGTAAAAGGCAGGTCAACTGGAACCTTATCTCACGCCCTTAGCTGGCTCTCAACTTCAAGACTCTGAGGCCTCCTTGCTGTACTGGGGATGTAAGAAGAGCAAGCAGAAGATGGTTTGAGGGACTTCATGCCCCTGATTGTTTTAAATCCTCACCTTCAATTCAATGTTTTCAAAAATTGCTTTTGCACCAGCCTGATATTTTAGTTAATATGAGCAATGACCATGAAGCTGCTGGCAAGTCTGAGGCCACATTGGGGATTTCAGCACAGTGATGGAAGGTAGACAGCTCGGTTATCTGTGGTGATAAAAGACCAGGAGGGGAGGGACACAGAGATCTCCAGAGGCAGAACTTTCAGAGAATAGCAGGTAGGATCTGAAGGAAGAGTGAAAGGAGGGCTTGCCAGAGGAGTAGACACATGGAGGCAGAACCTGGAGGCATTCTGAATACTCCCCCTCCTGCATGCCATATACTGGTCAGATATATTGCCAGCTGAATAATTCCTCTAGCGCCACTGGGTTAGGGTCTCCCCGACCTAGCTGGTCTCAGCACCTTCTTTCCTTCCTTCCTTCCTTCCTTCCTTCCTTCCTTCCTTCCTTCCTTCCCTCCCTCCCTCCCTTTCTCCCTCCCTTCCTCCCTCCCTTCCTCCTTCCTTCCTTCTTTCCTTCCTTTTTTCTTTCTTTTTTGATAGACGAGTGTTGTCCAGTAGAACTCTCTGTGATGATGGAACTGTTCTTTACGTGGTTCAATACGGTGGCCACTAACCACATACAGCTATTCAGCACTTGAAATGTGGCTTGTGAAACTGGGAAACTAAATTTTTGCCTAATTTTAATTAATTGACATTTAAAACATAAACAGCCACATGTAACTACTGGCTCCTGGATTAGATGGCACAGGAGAGGAAACTGACCTAAAAGTTTGATGGAAGGAAAAAGGTTGGGAAAATTCTGGAACATAAACCACTGTCTATAGGGGGTCAGCCTTGATCAGGCACCACCCTGAGGGGTTCCTAAGCAGCTCTGGTCATCTGAGGCCAGGAGAGGAAATTCCAAAGGAAGGAAGGTGACTAAGAAGCATGACAGCCTCGCCAGCCCAAGTTTGTCCAGAAACAACCCTCTTCGTTAAGCATCTGGAATTTGACCAGGCAGATGTGGTTCCACGGTGTGGAACTGACCTCCAAACTCTGTGCAAGCTCTGGGAGGCACATTGCTGTGCAGGAAGCAATG
The DNA here is from genome assembly GCF_001698545.2 of Rhinopithecus bieti. Lineage (NCBI taxonomy): Eukaryota > Metazoa > Chordata > Mammalia > Primates > Cercopithecidae > Rhinopithecus > Rhinopithecus bieti. Next base: position 366,676 of record NW_016804541.1, on the reverse strand, counting down.
TGACATGACAGTGAGCATTCTTCAATGTCAGGCCCATTCTGTCTATATCATGCGGTCCCACAAGCTGGGAGAATTGCTGATCACTCCGTTGTTTCCCTTCGTCACTGCATGTACCTCTCAGAGAGCACCCACTGTGATTTCAACCCCTTCCTTCCTTCCCTCCTTCCTTCCCTCCTTCCTTCCTTCCTTCCCTCCCTCCTTCCTTCCTTCCTTCCTTCCTTCCTTCCCTCCCTCCCTCCCTCCCTCCTTCCTTCCTTCTTCTGTTGGGAACAGGCCCCCCAAAATATGACCATTACCTGGCCCCAAAACTGGCCATAAGCAAAATCTCTGCAGCACTGTGACATGTTCACGATGGCCATAACGCCCAAGCTGGAAGGCTGTGGGTTTACTGGAATGAGGGCAAGAACACCTGGCCCACCCAGGGCGGAAAACCCCTTAAAGGCGTTCTTAAACCACAAACAATACCATGAGCCATCTGTGCCTTAAGAACATGCTCCTACTGCAGATAACTAGCCAGAGCCCATCCCTTTATTTCAGCCCATCCCTTCGTTTCCCATAAGGGATACTTTAAATCTAATATCTATAGAAACAATGCTAATGACTGGCTTACTGTTAATAAATACATGGGTAAATCTCTTTTCAGGGGTCTCAGCTCTGAAAGCTGTGAGACCCCTGATTTCCCACTCTACACCTCTATATTTCTGTGTGTGTGTCCTTAATTCCTCTAGCGCCACTGGGTTAGGGTCTCCCCGACCTAGCTGGTCTCAGCACCCACCTTCCTTCCTTCCTTCCTTCCTTCCTTCCTTCCTTCCCTCCCTCCCTCCCTCCCTCCTTCCTTCCTTCTTCTGTTGGGAACAGGCCCCCCAAAATATGACCATTACCTGGCCCCAAAACTGGCCATAAGCAAAATCTCTGCAGCACTGTGACATGTTCACGATGGCCATAACGCCCAAGCTGGAAGGCTGTGGGTTTACTGGAATGAGGGCAAGAACACCTGGCCCACCCAGGGCGGAAAACCCCTTAAAGGCGTTCTTAAACCACAAACAATACCATGAGCCATCTGTGCCTTAAGAACATGCTCCTACTGCAGATAACTAGCCAGAGCCCATCCCTTTATTTCAGCCCATCCCTTCGTTTCCCATAAGGGATACTTTAAATCTAATATCTATAGAAACAATGCTAATGACTGGCTTACTGTTAATAAATACATGGGTAAATCTCTTTTCAGGGGTCTCAGCTCTGAAAGCTGTGAGACCCCTGATTTCCCACTCTACACCTCTATATTTCTGTGTGTGTGTCCTTAATTCCTCTAGCGCCACTGGGTTAGGGTCTCCCCGACCTAGCTGGTCTCAGCACCCACCTTCCTTCCTTCCTTCCTTCCTTCCTTCCTTCCTTCCTTCCTTCCTTCCCTCCCTCCCTCCCTCCCTCCCTCCTTCCTTCTTTCCTTCCTTTTTTCTTTCTTCCTTTTCTTAAAAAAGTTTTGATGCAATGAAATAGAATTGAAACAGGTCCTCAGTTTGGGGCTATGGGTTCTACATCCCAGCAACTGCCTCTGTCAATTGATGTGTCTGTCATCTTTGCCTAAGATTTGTGACTGTAGCTATAGGGGCCATTTTTGTTGTTGTTGTTTTCTTCTTGGACCTGTACAGGGTGTAACCTGTAGGGCATCTTTGAAAACAACTTGTCCAAATCCTATGTTATATATGGAAGGACAGAAAACCCAGAGAGCTGAGAGGCTCACCCCAGCTCACGCGCCCTTGAATTGGCAGAAGCTAAGGAATTAGAACCCACAGATGATGCACCCAACCCTCCCTATCCAGGAACCACCCCTCCTTGCCTAGAATGAATCCTCCATTTCTGTCAGCTCCTCACGTGTTTCCACTGCAAAGGTTTCTTCACCCTGCCTTCAGGGATGCTGCGTAAATCTTTAGATTTCCTAACATAGTCTTCCCTCTTCATTCACCCTCCCTGGGCTGCAGTGGAGATTAGGCCAAAGAAAAACCACCTTCCCCTCCAGCCCTACCTCAGTCTCTCCTACAACACTGATATCTAGGACAGTCCTCTCAATCTTTAATGTGCATAAGAATCTCCCTGGGATCTTGTTAAAATGCAGATGCAGACTCAGTAGGTCTGGCTTGAGGCCTGACATTCTGCACTTCTGACAAGACCCCAGGTGATGCTGAGGCTGCTTTGAGGAGCAAGTCTCACGCTCTGGTCCTAAAGGGCTAGAGCTGAAAGGAGCCGCCAGAGGTCAGGTGCTCCAGAAGTAGAGCTAAGCCAGCAATTCCTATAGATATGGCCCCAGAGAAACCAGTAACATAGTCGAGGAAGTAGAATGAGGTAGAAAGGAATCTAAGCAAAGAGCTGGCTTCAGCTAAAAATCTAACCTCAGCCTGATCCACAGGTTGCTCTGGGACATAAGTCTCATAAAGCTGAGAAAACGTAAAACACCATAAAGCTGTTCCAGTGTCAGCTGAGGCAAAGGAGCTAGGTTTTTGCTTCCAGCATCAGGCAGTCATTAGCTGTGAGATGCCCCTGAGAGAAGGACATTGCCCTCCCTGGATAACCTCCAGGCATTTTCAGGGTTGGCAGCTCCCATTTGGTAAAGGGGCAAGTCTCCAGAGAAGTAAACAACCACGAGCCATCAGCATGCAACACTCACAGCAGCTGGGGGCAGGTGCCCCCGCGGTATAGAGGATCCAGGCAGGCCCCCAACAAAATCTAGCATGAGGGCCTAAAACTCATGCAGGCCATCTGCCCAGCCCCACTTATGCATAGCAGAGATTTTATCTTTGAAAGTTATGCATATGTACATGAAAAAACAGAACTAGAAAAACCAACACAAAACTTTACAATGGTGATCTCAGCTTGACTTTCTTGTCTTTTTCCACAACTTTGAATTTTGCTACATTAACATACATTCTTTTTGTTGCTGTTGTTGAGACAGGGTCTCAGTCTGTGGCCCAGGCTGAGTGCAGTGGTACAATTGCAGCTCACTGCAGCCTCTATCTTCCTGGCTCAAGCGATCCTCCCACCTCAGCCTCCTGAGTAGGTGTGCGTTACCACACCCGGTTAATTTTTGTGTTTTTTGTAGAGACAGGGTTTTCCCATGCTGCCCAGGCTGGTCTTGAACTCCTGGGCTCAAGTGATCCACCTACCTTGGCCTCCCAAAGTGCTAGGATTATAGGCATGAGCCACCGTGCCTGGGCAACATGTATTAATATAAACCAATCAAAGTAAATTCCCTGATAGCCCAGTTCAGAATCTTAGAAATATTTTTATTTATTTAGTAACTTTTTATTGAGTGCCAGTTATTACCATTTACAGTGCTATGTGATTCCAGTCAAACTTCACAGTGGAATACTAATGACAGGGCACATATCTGAAATGCAATTTATAGCAAAGAGAAATTATAGACTGTTTAGTATGGTTTTTAAGTTTGAATCTATTTTTTTTCCAAGTCTTTGAAAATTGCTTATCTACATAACCCTTTAACTGGAACAGCCCATTCATCAACCCCTGGCTTAGTGATGCGAAATTGCGTGTTCCACACAGGTCTTGGCAAAAGGGCTAACAGAACTCAGGCCCCTGACTCCTGTTGGTTCTCAAAGACCACACAGCCTGTTGGTGCCCCATGAGCAATTTCTATGGACTTCCTTCTTTGTTTGCACTGCCTAATTAAGCAATCAAGTTAATTGAGATTAATGGCTTGCTTAATAGGGATTAATAACTTGCCAAAAATGCCCCGGGTTTGGGAACTTAGAGCCGCAGTATTGCTCTTTATAAAAGCTGGAGATGTGGTGGCCAAGCAGAGCCCAGACCCTCCAGCCTCTCTGCTCACTTCTCAGAGGGTATCTCAGGCCTTCAGGATGAGGTGGGATACTGGGGGCGGGGGTGGGGGTGCATAGGAGGGGTTGGGGGGGAGATAAAGATTCCCGATTAGCTTGACCTTCAGAGGCCCTGCAGCTGCTGCCTACACCACAGAGGCCTCCATTGCTGAGCCAGGCACCAAACCCACTGCAGGGGCATAGTCCCAGCTCTGTAGGCCTGGGCTCCTGGGCTCCTAGCAAGCCCTGAGGTGCCTTCCAGTTCCAACAGTCTCTGGGTCTCTGGGTTCTCAATCCTGGTTTCCTCTTAGAATCTCCTGGAGGGAGCTTTTTTAAAAATGCTGATGCCCCAGCCCTACCCAGAGTTTCTGATTTAATTGGTCTGGAAAGAGGGGAGATCCTTTTTGTAAAAGTTCCCCAAGTGAGTCTTATGTGCAGACATTGACAATGAGATCAGGAGTTTTTTTAAAGCCCAGTCCTCTTGGTGATAAGAGTGAAAGAAAGTGGAAGGAAGGGGCCAGACATGGTGGCTCATGCCTGTAATCCCAGTGCTTTGGGAGGCCGAGGCGGGAAGATCACCTGAGGTCAGGAGTTTGAGACCAGCCTGGCCAACATGGAGAAACCCTGTTTCTACTAAAAATACAAACAGTTAGCTGGGCGTGGTGGTGCATGGCTGTGCTCCCAGCTACTCGGGAGGCTGAGGAGGAGAATTGCTTGAATCCTGGAGATGGAGGTTGCAGTGAGCTGAGATCGCACCACTGCATTCCAGCCTGGGTGACAGAGCAAGACTCCATCCCCCTCCCCCCAAAAAAAAGAAAGTGGAAGGAAAGAAAGAAGGGAGAGAGGGAAGAATGGAAGCAGAGCCACTGACACCACGAGGTTTCTCAGATTGAAGGGAAGAGGGAGGGGAAACAGGGCAAGCACAGCAGGAGGGAAGACAGTTCACACCAAATGGCAGCTGCCTCTGTCTTGCTGTCTGTAGGCTACGGAAGGTCACGGTTGTTTCTTCTCATTCCCAGTGGAGAAAGAATCAATGGCTTGAATTTTCTGCCGAAAGAGTCCTTTTTTATCTTGACTGATGACCTTGAGTCTCTCAGTAGAGCCTCACAGAGGTAGGAACATTTGTCTCCTGCAGACTGCAGCCAGCCTGCACACCTCGATGCACACCTGGAAGGCTACCCCTTTGGCTCGGGGCCTCCCCTCCCCAGGTGGAGGGTTCTCTCCCTTCCCTTCCCTCAGTCGCTCAGCCTGCAGGTCTGAAGTGGGCACAAGGACCAGATCCCAGCGGGTGCTGGGCGGGCCAGCCTCGTGATGACTCCGGTTTTACAAGACCCTGGCCTTTTCCTCCTCTTCCCTCCCCACAAACGTCAAAGGCTTCACAAAACAAACATGTAGCTCTGGGGTCAGAGACCTTTGGCAAGAGGTTCTGGGCCCTCCTAGGTTGGGGACTGTGCCTGCAGGATTGACCAGAACAGGGAAGGCTAGCTAGATCGCCACTGGAAAGAGCAAACAGCTATCCACAAAGGGAAAGGGGAGAAGGGAGAGAAGTTCCCGGAGAGTGAGGGGGATTTTGAGAGGGGGCAATGGCAGATCTTGGAACAGCTGCCCTACTCTGATGTCAGGGAGTAGGAGCAGCTACACGGTGGCACAGAATTCTAAACATTTTGCTACACTTGATGGATATATAATCCCCTTAGATGTTTTTCAAGAGACAACAGAAACTATTTAAATTGCTTTTCAATTATGTTTGGATGTAGCTCTGTTGTTACTTCTGAATGCAACACCTTGTGAATGAAAGCTAAAGCGCAAACCAAGAGGCCTCGATTTATCTGAGACAAGACTATCTACCACCAAGGTGCACTGGAGGATTGAATTGATGATGTACCTGTAAACGCCCAGTGGCACGATGCCTGGTACAAGACGGGCAGGTGTTCACTAAGTGACGGATCTCACCACCTCCTCCCGCCTCCATCCTTCCATCCACTGACACCAGAGAGCCGTGCTTCAGCCTAACTGAACGGCACAGGACATGTCTCTTTAAGGGATAACTCTCACAGTGGGCATTTCAGGCTCAGGGAGCTGCTGGAGGTTTTGTGGGCAGCTGCCTCCTCCTAGAAAATGGCTTTGCGGTCAGTTCTGACCTGGTGTGGGGAGTATACTCACACCTAAGCAGAGGCTTAGGAGCAATTTACTCTGGGCGCCAACATTCCCTGACAAGGTCAGATTCCTGATGCCCCTTTGGGGGTGTGGTCCTGCCGGTCACCTCTGTAGCTGTCCATCCGTCACCCCACACCTCTGTCCATCACTGCTCTGGCTTTCCTACAAGGACCAGCTCTGGCCAAGCCCACAGGGCTGGTGTTGCAGGGAGGAAGTGGTGAGCTACCAGGGGACACTCCAGAAACGGTGTCTATAATTGGCCTGGAGAGAGTGGCTGTCCAGATGCAGGCAATTTTCACTTTGATGTGAGCAGAATTACAAAGAATCATAAAAAGAGCCTATGATTTGGGCTGAAACTGTGCCACGGCAGTTGAGTCCCCGCCCTGCACACAGCTGCCTTTCCCTTCTGCCTGGAAGTCAGCCCTCCCAGCAGCCGCCCTCTGCCCTCTGCCTGGCCAGCCCCTGCTCCTATTCACAGCTGCACTCAATGCCGCTTCTCCAGGAGTTGGGGCCCCGATGTGTCCTTGCTTACAGCGCCCATCCCCTCCCTCAACACACCTACCACCCATTCAGTTAATTGCTTCGGGTGACTCCTCCCCGCCTTGATCCCCACCAGACTGAAGAGCACAAAGGCAGGGGCTGCAGCTGTTGTGTGGTGTTCATCCCTGAGCTCCAGAGCTGGCCGGGCCGGCACGTGGCGAGCCCTCGGAGCACCTGTGTTGCATGGCTGAATGAAGGAAGGAAAAACGGCTGATTTTTTAGTGGGGCTTCTTGTGTAACAACAGGAATCTCGATGTGGGAAACCGCCTTACCAGAGGAGGATCCAATTTTTGTGAACCCTGAACCTTATTAATTTGGGGGCCCCTTTAAAGAAAAAATATAAAAAATTAATTTGGGGGCCCCTTTAAAGAAAAAAATATAAAAAATAATAATTATACTATAAATTTTACAAAACCCATGACATAGAAGGACGTATCTAGGCCACTTCCAGCACTTAAAGTGAGATCCTGTACAGCGTGTGTGTCATTACTCCATCCTCGGGCTCCAGGTGAGGGCAGCCCAGCGTGACTCTCGGGATACTTCTGCCAATGGCACTGCTTTAGAGCAAAAGACACCAGCAAAGAGAACTCCTAACCCACAAGCTCTGTCCCCTCTAGCTTCCCTTTCCTGAGCCACAGCCCATTCGGTTAATTTGGGCTCTGAAGGGTGACAGGTTTGGGGATAAAAGACAAAAACCCATGGAGAGTCATGGGGCCCTAGGGGGTGGGGGTGCATAGGAGGGGTTGGGGGGGAGATAAAGCTTCCCGATTAGCTTGACCTTCAGAGGCCCTGCAGCTGCTGCCTACACCACAGAGGCCTCCATTGCTGAGCCAGGCACCAAACCCACTGCAGGGGCATAGTCCCAGCTCTGTAGGCCTGGGCTCCTGGGCTCCTAGCAAGCCCTGAGGTGCCTTCCAGTTCCAACAGTCTCTGGGTCTCTGGGTTCTCAATCCTGGTTTCCTCTTAGAATCTCCTGGAGGGAGCTTTTTTAAAATGCTGATGCCCCAGCCCTACCCAGAGTTTCTGATTTAATTGGTCTGGAAAGAGGGGAGATCCTTTTGTAAAAGTTCCCCAAGTGAGTCTTATGTGCAGACATTGACAATGAGATCAGGAGTTTTTTTAAAGCCCAGTCCTCTTGGTGATAAGAGTGAAAGAAAGTGGAAGGAAGGGGCCAGACATGGTGGCTCATGCCTGTAATCCCAGTGCTTTGGGAGGCCGAGGCGGGAAGATCACCTGAGGTCAGGAGTTTGAGACCAGCCTGGCCAACATGGAGAAACCCTGTTTCTACTAAAATACAAACAGTTAGCTGGGCGTGGTGGTGCATGGCTGTGCTCCCAGCTACTCGGGAGGCTGAGGAGGAGAATTGCTTGAATCCTGGAGATGGAGGTTGCAGTGAGCTGAGATCGCACCACTGCATTCCAGCCTGGGTGACAGAGCAAGACTCCATCCCCTCCCCCCAAAAAAAAGAAAGTGGAAGGAAAGAAAGAAGGGAGAGAGGGAAGAATGGAAGCAGAGCCACTGACACCACGAGGTTTCTCAGATTGAAGGGAAGAGGGAGGGGAAACAGGGCAAGCACAGCAGGAGGGAAGACAGTTCACACCAAATGGCAGCTGCCTCTGTCTTGCTGTCTGTAGGCTACGGAAGGTCACGGTTGTTTCTTCTCATTCCCAGTGGAGAAAGAATCAATGGCTTGAATTTTCTGCCGAAAGAGTCCTTTTTTATCTTGACTGATGACCTTGAGTCTCTCAGTAGAGCCTCACAGAGGTAGGAACATTTGTCTCCTGCAGACTGCAGCCAGCCTGCACACCTCGATGCACACCTGGAAGGCTACCCCTTTGGCTCGGGGCCTCCCCTCCCCAGGTGGAGGGTTCTCTCCCTTCCCTTCCCTCAGTCGCTCAGCCTGCAGGTCTGAAGTGGGCACAAGGACCAGATCCCAGCGGGTGCTGGGCGGGCCAGCCTCGTGATGACTCCGGTTTTACAAGACCCTGGCCTTTTCCTCCTCTTCCCTCCCCACAAACGTCAAAGGCTTCACAAAACAAACATGTAGCTCTGGGGTCAGAGACCTTTGGCAAGAGGTTCTGGGCCCTCCTAGGTTGGGGACTGTGCCTGCAGGATTGACCAGAACAGGGAAGGCTAGCTAGATCGCCACTGGAAAGAGCAAACAGCTATCCACAAAGGGAAAGGGGAGAAGGGAGAGAAGTTCCCGGAGAGTGAGGGGATTTTGAGAGGGGCAATGGCAGATCTTGGAACAGCTGCCCTACTCTGATGTCAGGGAGTAGGAGCAGCTACACGGTGGCACAGAATTCTAAACATTTTGCTACACTTGATGGATATATAATCCCCTTAGATGTTTTCAAGAGACAACAGAAACTATTTAAATTGCTTTTCAATTATGTTTGGATGTAGCTCTGTTGTTACTTCTGAATGCAACACCTTGTGAATGAAAGCTAAAGCGCAAACCAAGAGGCCTCGATTTATCTGAGACAAGACTATCTACCACCAAGGTGCACTGGAGGATTGAATTGATGATGTACCTGTAAACGCCCAGTGGCACGATGCCTGGTACAAGACGGGCAGGTGTTCACTAAGTGACGGATCTCACCACCTCCTCCCGCCTCCATCCTTCCATCCACTGACACCAGAGAGCCGTGCTTCAGCCTAACTGAACGGCACAGGACATGTCTCTTTAAGGGATAACTCTCACAGTGGGCATTTCAGGCTCAGGGAGCTGCTGGAGGTTTTGTGGGCAGCTGCCTCCTCCTAGAAAATGGCTTTGCGGTCAGTTCTGACCTGGTGTGGGGAGTATACTCACACCTAAGCAGAGGCTTAGGAGCAATTTACTCTGGGCGCCAACATTCCCTGACAAGGTCAGATTCCTGATGCCCCTTTGGGGTGTGGTCCTGCCGGTCACCTCTGTAGCTGTCCATCCGTCACCCCACACCTCTGTCCATCACTGCTCTGGCTTTCCTACAAGGACCAGCTCTGGCCAAGCCCACAGGGCTGGTGTTGCAGGGAGGAAGTGGTGAGCTACCAGGGGACACTCCAGAAACGGTGTCTATAATTGGCCTGGAGAGAGTGGCTGTCCAGATGCAGGCAATTTTCACTTTGATGTGAGCAGAATTACAAAGAATCATAAAAGAGCCTATGATTTGGGCTGAAACTGTGCCACGGCAGTTGAGTCCCCGCCCTGCACACAGCTGCCTTTCCCTTCTGCCTGGAAGTCAGCCCTCCCAGCAGCCGCCCTCTGCCCTCTGCCTGGCCAGCCCCTGCTCCTATTCACAGCTGCACTCAATGCCGCTTCTCCAGGAGTTGGGGCCCCGATGTGTCCTTGCTTACAGCGCCCATCCCCTCCCTCAACACACCTACCACCCATTCAGTTAATTGCTTCGGGTGACTCCTCCCCGCCTTGATCCCCACCAGACTGAAGAGCACAAAGGCAGGGGCTGCAGCTGTTGTGTGGTGTTCATCCCTGAGCTCCAGAGCTGGCCGGGCCGGCACGTGGCGAGCCCTCGGAGCACCTGTGTTGCATGGCTGAATGAAGGAAGGAAAACGGCTGATTTTTTAGTGGGGCTTCTTGTGTAACAACAGGAATCTCGATGTGGGAAACCGCCTTACCAGAGGAGGATCCAATTTTGTGAACCCTGAACCTTATTAATTTGGGGCCCCTTTAAAGAAAAAATATAAAAAATTAATTTGGGGCCCCTTTAAAGAAAAAAATATAAAAAATAATAATTATACTATAAATTTTACAAAACCCATGACATAGAAGGACGTATCTAGGCCACTTCCAGCACTTAAAGTGAGATCCTGTACAGCGTGTGTGTCATTACTCCATCCTCGGGCTCCAGGTGAGGGCAGCCCAGCGTGACTCTCGGGATACTTCTGCCAATGGCACTGCTTTAGAGCAAAAGACACCAGCAAAGAGAACTCCTAACCCACAAGCTCTGTCCCCTCTAGCTTCCCTTTCCTGAGCCACAGCCCATTCGGTTAATTTGGGCTCTGAAGGGTGACAGGTTTGGGGATAAAAGACAAAAACCCATGGAGAGTCATGGGGCCCTAGGCGTCCCGCCAAACCTCATCTACCTACAGTCACTGCTGCCTGACATCCATTATGAGGAAGTGATTTCTGCACAGGCCTCTAGGCCTAGCTCAGTGCTCAGCTCAGTGCTTAGAGCTTTCCTCTGCAGATCTCTGGAGCAATCTTTCTCTTTCTCTGGGCAGCTCTCTCCCGTCTAGTGCTCTGCCCTGTGAATTCTAGCCACCTTAACCTCCCTGAATTCTCAACACTGTTTTCTCAATTCAGGGAGCCCCTGGCTCTGTTTGGATCCCCCCACAGCTCTGTGGCCTGCACACTCCCTCCAGACAGCAAGCTGGGATGATCGTTTGTGTCCCTTCTCAGGGTTCGCTGTCCTGAGCCTGTTATTTTCAATATTTTATCTGGCTTTTTTTTTTTCTTAGTTCTTTAAGGTGGGAGAAGGTAATTCCGTTCCTGTTGTTCCATTTTGGCCGATAGTAGACATCTAGTTCACCCATATTCAGGAAATTGTCTGCCAAATACAGGTGTAGAGAACAGAGTTTGCATGTCCTTCTTTTGATTAAAAGTGGTGTTTCAGGCCAGGCGCGGTGGCTCAAGGCTGTAATCCCAGCACTTTGGGAGGCCGAGACGGGCGGATCACGAGGTCAGGAGATCGAGACCATCCTGGCTAACACGGTGACACCCCATCTCTACTAAAAAAAGTACAAAAAAACTAGCCGGGCGAGGTGGCGGGCGCCTGTAGTCCCAGCTACTCCAGAGGCTGAGGCAGGAGAATGGCATAAACTCCGGAGGCGGAGCTTGCAGTGAGCTGAAGATCTGGCCACTGCACTCCAGCCTGGGCGACAGAGTGAGACTCTGTCTCAAATAAATAAATAAATAAATAAATAAATAAATAAATAAATAAATAAAAGTGGTGTTTCAAAGAGAAGCGGCTAGTTCAGTTTTCACACGTGTGCTTTCGCTCCAGAGCACCGCTGCAGCTCCCCGCCATGCTTTCTGCCTCGGTCCCTTCCGTCACATGGTGGTAACTAGACTCCTGCTCCAGGGCTGAGATTCCATACAATTATTTTACCATTTCATCAAGGATATTCTTAACCCATATTGCCCTTTTTTTTTTTTTTCCTTGTGAGTGCATAGCAGCAGAGAAGAACAAGACTGCTAGTACCTTTGAGGGCTGGCTTTGATTCATGCTAAGGCACCAGCCATTTTATATTCTCCTTTTGCTTTTGCACCATTGGAGTGCAAGTGTCCACACAGCACGGTATTGTTATGAAAATAGTTTTGACCTCTCAACCCTTTGAGTCTCAGGGCTGCCCAAGGGTCTGTGGAACAGAGGTCAGTGCCACTCAGTTGGGCTACCTTGAGTTACCCTCAGACTGCTGGCGATCTTCCTGCCTTGGCCTCCCAAAGCAATGAGATAATAGGCATGAGCCACCATGCCCAGCCCTCTGTGTCATCCTTAATGGGCAACAGCTGGGTCCTGTGTACTGCGGCAGGGCCTGTCTTTGGGGAAACAACCCAGAATTACCCCTTCCTTTTATGTGTGTATGTGTGTGTTTTTTTGTTTGTTTATTGGGTTTTTTAAAAATTTCTAAGTAATTCATTCTGGGAAGTAATAAATGCATTTATTTTCTTCTCTTCATTTTAATTTCCTCTCTGGATTCAAAAAAATAAAAAAATCTTAAAGTATCTTCTCAGAGCTGGTAGCTATTTTCCCACTCTTACTGGAGAAAGAATAATCACATATGCAATTTTTACATATATCAGATCCTTGTTGGAATGGAGCCGTGTGTATATGGAATGAATGAATAAATCCAGACTCTCATTTAATTAGTGCCCCAGAAGCTACTAAGAGTCCTTGCAAAGAGTCCTCTACCATAGTCGAGTTGAGAGGTGGGCAGTGGGGACAGGTATGGCTACTGTACCCCCGTTTTAAAGATGATCAAATGAAGATAATCTTTGCAATCAATGCGACTTGCTACAATCCTCTCTGCTTCTACTGCCTCTTTATGTCAGTAGCAATACCTGGAGTACAGGGAAACCACTAGAAAGCCAGATTGTGTGTCTTTCAACCCTCTACCCAATTCTGTCTACTTCTCTCTACATTTTTCTTTTCTTTCTTTTTTTTTTTTTGACAGAGTCTCATTCTGTCACCAGGCTAGAGTGCAGTGGCGCGATCTCGGCTCATGCAACCTCTGCCTCCCAGGTTCAAGTGATTCTCCTGCCTCTGCCTCCTGAGTAGCTGGAACTACAGGTGACTGCCACCACTCCCAGCTAATTTGTTTTGTATTTTTAGTAGAGACAGGGTTTCACCATGTTAGCCAGGATGGTCTCGATCTCTTGACCTTGTGATCCACCCACCTCAGCCTCCCAAAGTGCTGGGATTACAAGCATGAGCCACGGTGCCCGGCCTACCATTTTCTATTAGTGACATGGCTGTTCCCTGGAGCCATTGGAAGGAAAAGCACTATCCCAGCCTCCTTGTGCTCCCACATGGCAGTGCTGAGGTTGGCATGATGCAGGCTAAGAAAATGGATGCTTCCATCACATGCACCTAAATTTAAATTCAGCCTCTACCACTTCCTCGCTGAGTGCCCTTGAGAAAGTTACTTAACCTCTCTGCACCTTAATCGCTCACCTAGCAAAGGTATAATAATAGTACCTCACTCACTGGGATGTTATAAGAAGTATATACGATAATGTAGGTAAAGTGCATAGCTAGCTTGGTGTCTGCACACTAAACTCGGGGCTAAGTTATTATTGTTAATAATAATGATATCAGGCTTCTGGTAATTCTCTAGAACAGTGGTCAGAAAACTGCTGCTGTATACCAAATCCAGCCTTTGGTCTGCTTTTATATGGCCATTGAGCTAAGATTGGTTGTTATATATTTTTAAAATGTATTTATTTATTTTGGTTGGTACATTTTTAAAGGGTTGTTAAAAGAAGGAGGAGGAGGAGGACAGGGAAAGACCGTATTTACTATCTAGACTTTTATGGAAAAAGTTTGCCAGCCTTTGCTCTAGAAGCCCAAAATGAGGAGTGTCACAGGTTACTGATACTCCAGCACTACCACCACCAATATCCTCCCAAATTAGCCTAAGTGTGATGTTTCCATGAAAGAACAAACAATTAAATCAACGTGGGTACCTCTGCTGGGCAACTTTCACTAAATGCCCAGGTCTGGGTGGTCTTTCCCCCTGTGAGCTTCTCCAGCTTATGCTATCCTGGGCACTTTCTCCTTTCCCCCCAAAACAGACATTGCCCCCTGTGGACAGGGACCATCTCTTAGACCCTGTGCCTATGCCCTTGCCACATGGGTGCTCAAAAACTGTGCATAGAATGGTCAGATTGATGATTTAGCAAGCTCTCAAAGTCTGCCCACTTTTCTGATCCTCCTGAATATTTAAAATCTCTGTGTGAGGCAGGCAAACAGCAATTAGATCCAAGTGCTGATTTGTGGGGACTTGAAGGCGGTGTGTCAGTACCACATGGTTTGTTGGTCTCTAAGGAATGCTTGTGCCCAACCCCTACAGAACAGCAGATGCCCTGATCTGACTTTACCCTGGGATATCCTCATGGCCCAGCCTGCCTCTGAGCACCTTCCCTGTTCATCAGAAACAGACCTGGATGGCATCCCTTCCAAAAAGTGGGAGAAAGCTGGGGTGTCCTGGAGGGGAAACAACCAAGGGAAGTCTCGACCATGAAAGGCAGCAAGTGCTTAGACACCTGCTGTCCCTGGTTGTCACTGTGAATGGATGACCATGGATTGAGGGCTTTCAACTCAATCCAGAATCAGTCAGTGGCCACTGATTCTGCAAATACAGGCAAAATCATGATAAAGGATTTATTAATATGACATTACAATACATGACAAAGTGATAAGACCTGTTTCCAGGCTTGGTGGCCATTGTGTGTGTGTGTGGCACGGCACTGAGCTGCAAGCATGTTACATGCATTACTTCATTCAGTCCTCACAACTGCTCTAAGAAGCATTTATCACCAATTTATAGGCGAGAAAACAGGCTCAGAGAATTCCTCCAGCTTATGGCTACATAGCTGATTCAAGGCAGAGGCAGAATTTGCACCCAAGTCTGTGTGACCTCAAAGCTGGTTCTGAGATCACCTGTGTAGGAGACACCTGGCTAAGTGCTGGGGAGGCCTGAAAAGAGATGGAGGACCTACCCAGAATAGCTTACACTGGGTCACAAAGACAAGGTGCACAGGGAGCCACAGGTCAGGGTAGCTCCTGTCCCCAGGGAGGAGGTGGGCCTGACCCTCTGCAGGCCTGCAGGCCAGCCAGTCCTGCTGGGGAGGGGCCCGGAGCAGGAAAGCAGACAGCATAACCGGAACCCACCCTGAACCTAGGCTGCTCAGACCTGGGCTGGCGCCAGCAATGAACCCCTTTCCCCAGGCCAGCTAGAGTGGTGTTGAAACGGCTTGGCCCAGGGCTCAGGGCTCAGGCTCAACCTACCTCTCTGGTTTTGTAACAGTGAACTTCTTTGCTGCCCTAGCCTCTCCTGAACCTCCCTTGTCCCTGCCCAGCTGGCTGGACAAGGGCCCCTGCCTTGTTAGGTGTGCAAGGCCCTTCTTCCTGCCTTACCCAATTATCTCCTACTGAAAGACGCAGCAACCCAGGCATGACAGCCCAGAACCAATGCATGTGGCATTGGCCCAGGGATCCCTTCCTGCTGTTCCTGGGCTGGAACACTGAAAAGTAAAAGAAAAAGCAATCCAGAAACATCCCCTGGAGAGCAAGAGAGAAAATGATTTGTCTTCCAATCCTTGCCCAGTGGCGATTATCATATTATTGTTGCCATTATCACTGGCTATCTTTGAGGTCCCCCAAGCTTTCTTGAAGGGCTTTCCTTCCCCTTTCCTGACTCCATTCCCTTCCACCTTTCTCTGTGGCAGGGCCTCTCTGGATCTACCACTCCCTCTCTGCTTGTCCTCTCCCCACTGCCCCAGACCTCAAAAGATGTCTGCCCTTGACTCTTTCTATCAGGGCCTAAGGAGTCCCAGATAATGAAAGGGGACTTTTCTCTTTTTTTGAGATGGAGTCTTGCTCAGTCGCCCAGGCTGGAGTGCAGTGGCATGATCTCAGCTCACTGCAACCTCCGCCTCCTGGGTTCAAGAGATTCTCCTGTCTCAGCCTCCCAAGTAGCTGGGATTACAGGCACCTGCCACAACACCCAGCTATTCTAACTGATGGGTAGGTCTGTGAGTTAACCAGATAAACAAGCCCATGCTGACATGTGAGTGAAGCAGGCAGGATCATGCATGGCCTCTCATATGCGGTATTGGGGGAGACAAAGACCTTACTTCAATACATATTTATCAAACAACTACTTAGTGCAAGATATTGTGGGAGACTTCATCAATGTCCCCCAAAACTGAGAAAGCTACTGGAGGAAGAGACTGGGAGAGGCATCCCTGGGCCTAGTTCTCATGCTGGTCTTTGACATTTTTCATGTTTCAGCCATTAGACTTAACTCTTTCCTAGCATCAGGTAAATAAAAGTAAAAGGACGACAGAGTTGAGAACAAAGAGAGCTCAAGCTTTGCATGAAAACAGAGCTGAAACACTGAGCTGTGGCTTTGCAATGCTTTCCTTTCCAGCATCAAGACTTGCGGGGAGAAAGAGAGTGTGGAAGTGCTCAACCCTTGGTTGCAGAGTCAGGAAAGGATTATAGAAAGCCCAGCCAGAGACTCTGCCACAGATTCAGATGAGAGCCTGTACTTTATTTTCCATAGTAGACAACTGGAAATAGGGTCGTAGGCCCACTCTCTTCTTAATCCCACAGCTCCCCCTGGAAAGCCACATGCTCCAGAGCAGTTTGGGACCAGGAAAGAGAAAAGCCTGGGGAATCACACCAGTGTAACTAGAGATTCTTCTTATCCATCAGTATGTGAAAATGTGAGCTCCCTTAGGAATGACTCGGTCCTGTGCCCTAATCAACTTTATCTTTTCATTTCTGTGTGGGCCACAGCAGGGCTTGGTTTCCTGTCCTGGAAGAGGACTTTGAGCTCACTCTGCTTCCTACAGTCCCTCCCAATCTCTCTCCTGAAATTTCTGGGAAGAGGTTCAGAGCAGAAGCCAGAGACATAGAAGATGTACTACACTATGGCTGGAGCCCAGAAACATACTGTGTGCATGAGGGTCCCTGAGGTCTATGCGGTCAGTGTTCAGCCTCTGCATTCCCCAGCGGGCTCTGGGATAGATACACCTCACCAAAGTGGGCTGCAGAAGGGCCACCGAGGAGAGTGGCCCCCTTATACTGCCACTTGCAGAATAATGAGGTTCCTTTTTTCCCTCCTTTTTCCAAAAATCACTCTACAATGAAAACAAAATTTTCCATTTTTTCCTAATTATGTAAATAATACATACTCTCTATATTTTTAAAATCAAATAATATTAAAAGTTCATGGGAAATGAAAAGTCACCTGAGATCCCATATACTGAATTGTCACCATCAATAATTCAATGACCATCATTTCATCTATGATTATATGCATCTACATACAGACACACACATACATAACATAAAAGGGATGTCACTCAAGATGCTTAATCAGGGACACTTTAACAGTCTGCTGTGTTTGGGTTTGGTTTGACTTGGTCTGATCTGGACAGGACTAGTTGGTCTGGTCTGGTTTAGTTTTGTTTGGTCTGGTCTGGTCTGCTGTAGTCAGGTCTAGTTTGATCTGGTCTGATCTCGTTTGATCTGGTCTGGTTTGGCTTGACTGGCCTCATTTCCCCATCTCCCTCCTTGGCATGTATCCTCCAGTACCTTTCTTCACACTCATTCAAACATGGGAGCACAGTTTATGTCACAAAAATGGGACTTTGCTACACAAATTTCTCTGCACCTTACCTTTCTAATTTCACAATACATCCTGGAAATCCCTTCGAGTCAGGTAGTATTGATCTGATTCATTCTCTTTAACGACTGCCCAATATTCCATGGTATGCGTCCACTCTACTCATTCTGCCATTTGTCCACTGAGAGGCTGTCGCCTGAGTTCCCATGTCTAGCCACTACACACGTATTTCAGCCAATGCCAGTGTGCTGCACACACCTCCAAGGACAGCATTCACATACACGTGCTACCAACTCTAGAATACTTGGGTTTTCTAGATGCAATTATGGCATCGGCCAAAAGGGCAATTTTATCTCTTCTTTTCCAACATTTTATACAAGTTGAGTATCCCTTATCCAAAATGCTTGGCATGAGAAGTGTTTCAGATTTCAGACTTTTTTTATATTTTAGAATATTTGCATATATATAAGAGATATCTTGGTGATGGAACTCAAATCTAAACATGAAATTCATTTATGTTTCATACATACCTTACACACATAGCCTAAAAATAATTTTATATAATATCTTAAATAATTTTATGCATGAAATAAAGTTTGTGTTAAGTACTTTTGTGTGGAATCCTCCACTTGTGGTGACATGTCAGTGCTCAACAATTTTCAGATTTTGGGACATTTCAGATTTCAGGTTTTGAGATGAGAGAAGCTCAACCTGTACATGTTATTTCACTTTCTTGTCTTATAGAACCTGTTAACACTTCCAAAATGATGTTGAATAATAATGGAGATAGTGGATACCCTCACCTTGCTTCAGATTTAAATGGAAATGTTCTAATGTATCACCATTTGTAATATTTGGTGTTGGGTTTTGACAGATAATACTTATCATTTTTAGCTATTTCCTATTCTTCTTCAGAATTTTATTAGGAAAGCCTGCTGAATTTTATTGGATGTCTTATCAACCTTTATTAATCTGATCACATATTCTCCTCCTTTAAATCTGTTGAGGAATATAGAAGTGGTAGTTGCCTGAGTAGCTGGGATTACAGGCATGCACCACCACTAATTTTTGTATTTTTAGTAGAGACAAAGTTTCACCATGCTGGCCAGGCTGGTCTCAAACTCCTGACCTCGTGATCCACCCGCCTCGGTAGAAGTGGTCATCTAAATAAAATAGCATTATATAAAAAGAATTGTATTGCTCTATTCAAGTGTTTCACCTCCTATTGCATCTATTTATGCTTCATCTCTTCTAGGTTTTCGATTTTGTTGCTGTAGAGCTACACCTGCACTTGCCTATAATTATTGTAATTTTCTACATCTATGATCACACCTGCTTTCCTCATAGTTAATCTCTTCGATTTTTGCTTTCATTTTATTTTCTCTTTAGTCACATTTTTTCCATTTTTTTCTATTTTCAAAAATGAGAATGATGTTTCACATTGAAATCTGGTTATTTTAAATCGTATGTGTATATTTCGAATAACTGAAGTAATGTGGCCACTCTCCCATCTTGACCTACCTTGATTGTTGTAATTCTTTCAGGGTCCTGACTCTCATCTGGAAAGATGACATCACCACTGTGAGAGAAGAGATGCTGCTGGACTGGGAGCTCCTTGCAGAGGAGGACTCTGGTTCCCGGTACCTGGCAGAGAGAGGGCTGGGCACTGAGCTCAGGCAAGCACCTCCACCTAACGATGCCTTCGGTTCCTCACCTGTAAAATGGGGAGAATACTTAGCCATATCCATTTGTTATGAGGATTAACTGGAAAAATACTTTTAAAGCACTTGATCCATAGTAAGAACTCTGTGGACTGCTATTATTAATAACATTTTGACATGTGCCTTCTCTGTCGTTTTCAACTTTGCAAATGTATGTTTGCAAGTATATACACACATACAATAAAAGTGGAAGCTGAGTCCCAGGATACTTCTAGAATAAGAAATAAATGCTATTATTTCAGCTCCAGCAGAGCAGCAAGTGGAAGCAGAGCTTGGCTTGTGTCCTGTACTCTGAGTCCCACACAGGCACTGCGCATCCCTCCTCAGTAACCGTGCTGCAGCCTTCCTCCGACCTAGAGGTATAAGTGCCTCCTAAACTCACCTGGAGGATGTTAAGTGAACGGAATCAAAGAAAAACTAGTTTATGTGTTTTCATTAAATGTGACCCATATGTCCTACATCTTACTCCTTGATGCAATCATGCTTTTCAGAATGAAGCAGAGTTCACTATTCCCAGTGTCACAGGATATAAGCAATTTAAATGCACTCTAAGGAGATTGCTTTAAATTAGACTGTCCAGACAGGCTAGACAAAGGAAGGTTAAGCCAATCATCCCATCCTCTCTGTTCGCAAAACAGTTTATGAGGGATCTCAGAGCACCTCTGTATTCTAATATTTATTAAATTTCTTACCTAAATTGTATAAAACTTCTTTATCATTTGGGTATGTTTCTGTCTGTCCCACTTGTGCCCATTCTTCAGCTTTCATTGCCTAGAGTCAGACACAAAATAGATACTTCCAGTGCTCTTTGAACAACTGAGTGAGTGAATGAATGAATGAATGAATGGGTAAGTGACTTCCTGCCCAAGGTAGAAGGTAAAAGATGACTAAACCCAGAACTAAAACTCAGATCTCCTGACTCCCAGCCAGGTTCTTATATCTTTCTATGCTTTCATTGGGATGACTTGTATCTTGTACCAAACCCAAATGAGTTATCAGTCCTCCTCAACATCCACTCACTCATTTAGCAAAGGGACACTGAGTATCTACTACGTGGCAGGTGCTTCTTCTAATAGTTACACACAGAGAACTGGGGGTATTGATCTTGGCTATCACTATTAACAGAGTCAAGAGGTCCAAGCCATGCTTCCAGGGAAGGGGATACACTTCCCTTCTTATCTCTGCTTTAGCTCAGTCTGATAGAAGAGTCAGGATTTTAAGGTAGGCGAATGGAGGGATAAAGATTGATCCCAAAGGCTTCCTGTGCCCTAATCCCTCTTTTGACACTGTATCCTAGTACGTCCTTACATTCCCTATTCATCTCATCACCTGCAACATGGCCTCTCTTCCCACACATTTACATTTCTTAACACATTCTAACTTCTGTTCTGGTTATCTGGCACGTAACTCATCTCCCCTACGAGATTATCAGTACCATGGGCTCGGGATCCATGTCTAATTCACCTTTGTATCCTGAACAGTGCCTGGCATGACTTGTATCATGTACCAAAGCCAAATGATTCAGCAGCCCATTGTAAATAAATGTTAGAATAGATACTGCTTAATCCTTGTTGAATGAACGAATGAACGTGTAATGGAAGGAGAAAATGTTATCCAGAGAGGTTGGAGCTGGAGAGAACAAATCTGACCAGCAAAAGAAATGAAATAGAATTCTGGAAGGCAGAAGATAAAAAAGAAAAGGAGAGAGCTAACAAACACGATAGGAACCTGCATAAGTAGAAACGGGCAAGGGACTCTGTAAAATGGGCGGAAGAGGGGTTAATATTTGAATCTGCCGCTTATAGGGTACAATGGAACCACTCCTCACTGTTATGCTCAACTTTCAGTGAAGTCTGCCACACCCTCAGGTACCCTGTATGGGTGTTTTCTGTGGGAAATCAAAGAAATACAACTGTGTTGTACATCTGGAATGAAGCCAGAGAGAACAGGGATGGGGAATTGATCCATCCATGGAACTAATTCAGCAGAAGCTGGTGCTCAGAGCCCAGGTGACAAAGAAAAACTCAAGCCCATTTCCTGATCCAAATCCCTGTGAAAATTAGCAGTGAAGGGAAGGAGAGAAAGCAGTTCCCACCATATATGGGATGTAGTTGAGGCTATTTCATTTGTATCTTAATGGCCAAAGAACTTGACACCTGCATACAAATGAATGCATGAATGAATGATAAATTAATTACTCTTAAGATGTTAATGGGTTATAGTAGTTTAGTATCCCAGAAAGCATTTTCAACTACCATCAATGTCTCACAGAGTGGCGTCAGGGTTCCTGAGAGAGATGCTTTTGAGCTGAGGCAGTCATTAGGGGGCCCTTAAAATTTATGGAGCCAAATTCCAAGGGACTTCTCAACCCTATCTTACCTGATAGGTCCCACTGAAGCCACAGGTGGATGGCCAGAAGTGTCTGACCATTTGCTGCAAACTGACCCAGGGGGAGTGGCAGGAAACTAGGCAATAAAAAAGACCTGATTTCCAATTCCAGCTCATGAGTTTGCATGACCCTAAGCAAGTAAAACTGTGGAGATACCACTGTCTCTACCCATGACACAGCCTTGTTGGGAGGAATCAACGAGGAAGCTATCTGGGAAGTCCCATCTAAACCGCTGTCTCAGAGCTCATGCATTTCATTCTTTCTTGGGCACAGATCATATTGGATTTCATTTCAAACACAATCCTTGGTTTCCTTGGACAACCTTTCATCAGTTCCACCCTAAATTCCAAACTGAGAGTGGGAAAATGCTGGTTTGGAAGCGTGGAGGTCATGGAAACAGATGCACAGGCACCTGGCTTAAAGAAGTGATGACAGAGAACAAAGAAGGTCACAGCGAGGGAATCTGAAAAAACAACAACTCTAAGGACAGAACAGACTGAGCTATTTATAGTGTTATAAAACTTCATCACCCCATAAAGCTTAATAATCCCTAAAAGTATCTCTGGGGAGGTAAAGAACAGCAGAGTAGTTTGGGCCAAGTCAGTGATGGCTCAGGTGGCTGCTAGGTCCTTTTTTAGTGCTCAAACGGACACCACAGACAATGGCTTCACAAATATGTTCAAAAGGGTGACTTTGAGTCAACAACAAAAAAAAGGTTACATTGTGTTGTGCTATGTTTTACTAAGGAAGGTACAGGTGAGGCATGTTTTAGAAAGATATCAATTAAAAATGGTAGCAAGGTAAAGCGGGAAGGTCATGCAGACCTGGATTCAAATCCAGCTCCATCCAGACCTGGCCCTTGAGGCATACAGTTTACCTAACACCTTGGAGCCTCCATTTTCTTATGTGCACAATGGGAATAATAAGAGCTGCCTCACAGAATTGTTGAGTGGCTTAAAAGACATAACAGGCCAGGCGCGGTGGCTCATGCCTGTAATCCTAGCACTTTAGGAGGCTGAGATGGGCCAATCACTTGAGGCCAGGAGTTCGAGACCAGCCTGAGCAACATGACGAAACCCCATCTCTACTAAAAATACAAAAATTAGCCAGGCATGGTGAAACACACCTGTAATCCCAGCGACTTGGAGTCTGAGGCATGAGAACTGCTTGAACCCGGGAGGCGGAGGTTGCAGTAAGCCGAGATTTCGCCACTGCACTCCAGCCTGGGTGACAAAGTGAGACTCTATAAAAACATAAAAATAAAAAGAACATAGACTGGAGCCAGCGCAGATGTTGCTCTTAAAAGAGTAGGCATCAGTTACCAGGGAAAAGTGCAGATCTAAAGCCCTGGATCGCTGTCACAGTGCTGGGCAAATCAAGCATTGCATCATGATTAATACTACCATGGCTGCGGCTGCTACTACTACTCTTACTGCTGCGATCATTGTTGTCAATCTATTCCCATGGAGAGACAAAGGAGCAACCATTGATTATACTGGTATAAAAGCAATTATTTTCTTTGTGTGTTTGTTTGTAGAGACGAGGTCTCACTATTTTGCCCAGGCTGGTCTTGAACTCCTGGCTTCAAGCAATCCTCCCACCTAGACCTCCCAAAGGGTTGGTTTTACAGGCATGAGCCACTGCACCTGGCTGGCAATTATTTTCAAGGCTGAGATGAGCTCTCAGTTCACAAGCCACTTCCTCAGTGAAAACTTCTCTCACCACAGGCCTCTCCCTGGCAGACGGCCCCGCCCTTCTCCGCACTCATCAGGTCTTTGTTCCTACCTCTGTTAGACTGCCTTGTCTTCCTGAAGATGGCATTCTGTGATGGGTGAGAGCACTGCAGTGCACTCAGGCAGACTGGGTTCAACTCTCTATGTTGTCCTGGCCAAGCTATTTTATCTCTCTCTGTGCCTTCTTTTTCTAATCTGTAAATGAAGGATTATAAAATACCTACCTCATGGGGTCAAATAGGAGGCTGAGGTGAGTTATAAGGTAAATTTCTTGGAATGGTGCCTGGGGACATAGAAAGTGTCACCAAATATTAGCTTCTTATTACTGTGTGTATATAATATATATTCATATGTATATACATATATGTATATATAGCATTCATATATACATATATAAATATATATTTATATTACATGTGTATAATATGAATATGCACATAACATATTCATATATAATATAAATTCATAGATGTAATATAAATTCATATGCAATATATTCATATTATATTACATATATTATATGTATACATATAATGTATACATTATTTATATTATCTATGTGTATATATAAATATACACATGTATGTAACATGACATCCCATATAAACAGATGCTTGGTGAATGTTTTATGAATGAATGTACGAAAGTAGATGAACTGGGAGAAATTCTTTGAGTATTTCGATGAATTGCTGGCAGCTTTGCTAGAGAGACTATGACCTTTCCTTTCCAATTAACAGGCTCATGGAGGTGGGGAGAGGGTTGGGGCTGGGTAGTCAGCAGTGGACACTGAAGCCCTTTCTTGATTGTACCAGACACCTTGTCTCATGACAGCACAGAGGAAAAATTCAGAGAATCAGACCCCCTCTCCTTAACAGCCAGGAGAAGAATTGCATCTGCCACTCTATATAAATAAACAACACAGCAGGGACTAGTCTCTTCCTCCCTATAGGAAATCACTTCTTCCCATACTTTGTTTTTGCCCTTCTTTGCCTTTATAAGATGATAAATCACTAAAATGGAATGTGGCTTCAAAAAGCCAAAAGTGCATCGTTTACATTTTTCCAGCCAGCTCAGCAGATCTTCACATCATGGGAACTCCTGTGCCATGGTGACTTAGAAAGGTCCCAGGAGCCCCTCACCAACTATTCACCCAGAGCTAAAGGCCTGGAAGCTATGGCCTCGCATGTCATTCTTCCCCTCTCTGCTCAGATGCTCAGAGGGGTCTGGGGACTCTCTAAATGACCCACTACCAGTAAAGAGCACTGTTGGGAGCTGGAGAGACCTGGACTAAAATGTCATGCTGCCTCTTTCTGGTTGTAAGCAATTGGACAAGTTGCTTACCATGTATCCTGATGTGATTATTATGCATTGCATATCAAAACATCTCATTACCCCATAAACATATACACCTACTATGTACCCACAAACATTTAAAAAATTTTAAAAATTCTCTGAGCCCCCATGCCTGCATCTGTGAGTGCAGGCACTGTCCCTAGCTCCTAGGACTGTTCTGTGGGCTGAATAATACTCAGGCGTGAAATACTTGTCACCTGCAGAGGGGAGGTATATGGAACTTTCTTTGGCCTACATGGTAATATAGGGTCCCTGGAAAGACCTTGGTGCCTGAGTCACAGCCCTTCATGCTAATGCCAGCTCATTAATTCATTGTGGAGCTTGTGCACATCATTCATGCTCTCTGCCTCAGTTTCCTCCCTGCAACATAGAAATAAAACTAGTTGTCCGTGCCAGGCATGGTGGCTCACACGTGCAATTCTAGTACTTTGGGAGGCCAAGGTGAGAGGATCATTTGAGGCTTGGAGTTCGAGACCAGCCTGGGCAAAATAGCAAGACTTCATTCCTACAAAAAAAATTTAGCTCCACATGATGGTACACGGCTGTAGACCTAGTTACTTAGGAGGCTAAAGCAGGAGAATCACTTGAGTCAGGAGTTTGAGGCTCCAGGGAGCTATGATCACACCACTGCGCTCCAGCATTGGTGACAGACTGAGATCCTATCTCTAAAAATAATAATAGTAATTGTCCAACTTACTTCCCAAAGTTACAAGATTAAAAAGTTAATTAACATCCCTTGTAAGTTTTTTTTTAAGTAAAAACCGTTAAATTCATTTTTTCTAAAGTAGCAAAAAACTAGAATTTCTTTGAATTAAGTAAGGTTTGTACTGTGGCCTTTGATTAATCAAAGTAGATTGCCTTTTAAGGCCTGAGAGCCACACTCAGAGAAAAAGCTTAAATGGTTTTAATTCCCACTATAGTATGCATGACTGATATAGAATTCTTTACTGAAATAAATTCTGATGGAGCAGAGGAGGGAGTAAGCACGGGGCATCTGTGGGTTCAAAATGAGCTCCACAGAGGGGAACCTGAGGGCACCAGAAACACACCCGGCCAACTCGCCACAGCCTTTGGGCAGGTCTGGACACACAATTGCTTTAATGTCTGTGTCGCGTTGTCCTTTCCCAAGTCTAGCTGACCCCATCCTTTATACATGGAGAGGCAAGAGCTGGTTATGATAAGATATCCGGTTTCAGAAACAAGTGCTGTTGCTCTAAGTATTCCAGCAACAGCAGTCTGGTGTCCCTGGCCTACCCAAATCCAGGACAAGTGTTCCTGCCAGTCTGCAGCCATCCATCTCTCCAGGCTTATCTACAAGTCATCATGGAAGTTAAAGAGCTGCTGGTGGCC
Source organism: Rhinopithecus bieti (assembly GCF_001698545.2). Taxonomy (NCBI): domain Eukaryota; kingdom Metazoa; phylum Chordata; class Mammalia; order Primates; family Cercopithecidae; genus Rhinopithecus; species Rhinopithecus bieti. The sequence goes on along the minus strand of NW_016804541.1, from coordinate 340,749 downwards.
ATGGTAGCCTGCCTGGTCTCATGCCCTCCATCCTCTCTCTGAACCAGCAAAGCTCCCTGACACATGAGTCTCACAACAACAATTCCTGTCTCTTGTCATCAGGTTCAGATGATGAGCTCAAAGAATGCCCCAGGACGAGCCAGGAATGTCTTTGTCTGACTTGGCAAGCGGTTGCCCTGCCCTGCAGTGGCCAGAATGCGGGAGTGGAAAAGTGTTCTTGTTTCCTTCTGGAAATGACCACATTCACCAGGGCCAGGTGCAAATCCACTGACTGCCCTGAAGGGAGATTTGCCTCCTCTTCAGAGGACAGAGGGAGACTTGGCCAAGCTTGTTTGGGAAATCAAAGTGTCTCCCAGCTGCCATGTTCTAACCCCAGTCCGCACAATGAAACCAGAAGGACCCCGTTGAACGACAATGGGTCTCACTCAATAAGTCACTTCACTTCTGCACACAAGACCATTCCTCAGCTATTCCAGACACCCCCAAGTATCTGCCACTATTGCTGTTGTTGACACACTCCTCAACTAGTGCTCACAGAGCGGGAAGGGGTCCAGGAGAGGAGCCTAGCTCTTATCCTCCAGGTCCACTGCTCCAGGGCATGAGGAGGGAGCAGGGAAGGGAGATTTCACTGTCCTGTCGTACTGACCCCAGAGAAGTGTGAAATACTTTTTCTCAATCCTTCTCTGTAGAGGTGAAACATACTGAACCTTCCACAGGGTTTTTATTAAACTCTACGAGTAGAATGAAAGAACAGGGAGAGGAGGAGAATTAGTATTTATTCAACAAATACTTAAGGAACTGGCATTATGTGCCAGGCACTGTGCTGGCCATGGGGCAGATGTGAAAGCTAACCCCTGACTTTAGGGGGTTTGATAAACCCAGGTGCTAAATGAATGGTCCAGTGGTTCTCAGGAAGCACACCCACCCCACCCCTTCCCACCACTTCATCTCAACCCCAGTCATTTCACAATTAAAAAAAAAAAAAATGAAAGTCTAACACAATTTGTTCTCCCATGTGAGCTAGGAAGACCCAAACTCCCACAGGCTAAAAGTTTATGATAACAGGCATGATTTATTGTAGTTGTCATGGAAATGGAATGTCATTAATTATGCAGTTTGAAACTGTTCATGTTCACTTCTTCCAAAATTAAATCCTAAAACTATAGCATCTGAAAACCTCCACATATGCTTGACTCATACTTGAGTCATACACAGCACTCACATACTAAATACTATCTACAAAACAGTTAGCGTTATCAATGTGTGTGTGTGTGTGATGTGGTAGGAGTGGTTGTGCTCCTCACACAGGAGAGTACTGGAGCACGTGACTTGTTTAAATTGAACACACAATTGGTACCTCTATTTTTAAATGCTGTTATAGCCAGACTGTTGTCTAGTGGATGACGCTCCCAGGGGCCCCACAACACGTGTAGGGTGCCCACAATAGTTAATTGTTACATAACAAATCACCCCAAAATGTAGCAGCTTCTGTACTAATCATTGGGAATTTCTCCTGATTTCTGTGGGGCAGGGATTTGGAGAGGCTCAGCTGGAGGTGCTGGCTCAGGGTCTCTCCTGAAGTGCTGTCAAGGGTCTGCTGGGGCTGCATGCAAATGCTTGCTGGGACTAGAGGCTCCACTCCGAGATGGCTCACTCACAGGAATGGCAAGTGGGTGCTGACTGTTGGCCAGAGGCCTCCGTTTCTCTCCACATGATTCTTTCTACAGCGCTTTTTGAGTGTCTTTATGATATGGTGCTGGCCTTCTCCAGAGTGAGCAATGCAGGAGACTGAGGCTAAAATGGCAATGCCCTTTACAGCCTAGCCTTGGTTCAAATGGTCACTTCTATCATATTCTATTGGTCACACAGACATCCTTGATTCAGTGTGGGGAGGGCTTTCATACAAAGGCTTCAAAGCCAGGAGGTGTGGTTCACTGAGGCCATTTTGGATGCTGGGCACCACTGGTATTCATCATTGTGATGCTTCGGGCAAACCTCCCTGCTGTCCAATGTAGGCAGGCAGGGGGATGCTTCCATTTATCAAATCTCTGCATACTTGTGTGATGCTACATGTAAATGGATACATTTTGGAGAATTTTGTAGCAATTAAACAGACAAGACCAAAACTCCAACAAACATCATTTAGCCTGTTTTTGAACATTCAGAAACCTCTGGATTACACTACCCACAGGTTACTGCTGTTAACATGTGGGTATATGGCCTTCCAGGTTTTTCCTATGTCCTTTCCACTGCCTCCACCTGAAGCATTTAAAGATGTTTCTGTCTATCCCATTCTAGCCCATCTAAGTCTTTCCTTATCCTCTATTCTCCTTCAGCTGTTGTCGTATTTCTCTTATGTCCTTCACAGCCTAACTTCTGAAATGGCGTGGCTAGACTCACCTCCCACTTGCTCCTCAAGCCACTGGATCTGGCTGCGGTCCCCACTATTCCATGGAAGTTGTCCTTGCCACAGTCATCAAAGCTCTTCTTGTTGCTCCACCCAATAGCTGCCATGAAGTCCACTTTTTACCTGACCTCTTAGCACTATCTGAGGGTGCTGACCACAATCCTCCTTCCCTGGCATTTTTTTTTACTTCTCTGATCACTCCTTCCCATCTCCATTCTGGGCTCCAATTCTTCCCCTCACTTAAATGCTGGTGTTCCTCCAGCCTCATCCTAGCTCCACTTCCCACCCTGCTTGTGTTTCCAGGGCAATGTTGTCCATCCCACACCTTCATTTACCAGCTAGAAGCTGGTGCTTTGTAAATCTAGTCTCTAGCTCAGGTCTCTCTCTTGAGCTTCAGACCCACACAGCCGGCTGTTTGGCAAATGCCTTTAGTCAGATGCCAAACTCAAACTGTTGAAAGCCAGATTGATCATTTCCCCTGACACACTGACTTCTTAATCTTCTCCTATTTCAGGAAATGGCACCTTCATCTACTCAGTTGCCCAGGCCAGAAACCCAGGCATAAATTATCCTTGACTCCTCCCTCTTCTTCATCTCTCACTCCATCAGTTACCGTGTCCTGTAGATTCTACCTCTGATGTATCTCTGGGATCCATCCACCTCTCTCCATTCCTACTGTCACTTCTCCGATACTATTCACTATCACAGCCTCGACAGCCTCTGAACTGACCTCCCTTTCTCCAGTCTTACCCCAATTTGCTTAACTACTCTTGTATCATGGGAAGTTTAGGGCTTTTGTACATGATTACACTTTTTTTTTTAAATGTCTGGCTACTTGTGTTCTTTGTTTGCTTGGATTTGGATTTCATGATATTCATATATTTGACTCTAGGGTAGGCTTTACAAATAAAGAATCACAAATAATCATCCAATTCCCTTCCATACAGATGAAATCTCCAGGTAGGTGTTCTAGATTCTAGAGGTTGTCATTCCTCAACCTGCCAATCAAAGTCCTCCAAAACCCAATCCAACCACATCTATCCAGCTTCATTCCCATCTACATACGAGTATCCACCACTTACTCTTTCATTCTCTGATGCATCTGATCATTCCTTCACATAAGGCATTGTGCTAAGGAATACTCTCACTCCACATGTCTGAGTCTTCATGGCATGCTCCACCCCACCTCTCAAATTACATTTAACTTCTGAGTCTAGGCATTTGCTCAACACCACCCTGCTTCCTGGAATGGCCTCTTTCATCCCCTTCCCAATGCCAAGTCTTCATCTTTGGATGTAAGCCCACCTTCACTGACTTTCCCAGTCCACAATGATCCCTGTGCCTTTCTTTTTCTTTTTCTTTCTCTTTTTTTTATTTTTTTTGAGACCAAGTCTCGCTCTGTCACCAGGCTGGAGTGCAGTGGCACGATCTTGGCTCACTGCAACCTCTGCCTCCCGGGTTCAAGCGATTCTCCTGCCTCAGCCTCCTGAATAGCTGGGACTACAGGCGTGTGCCACCACGCCCAGCTAATTTTTGTATTTTTAGTAGAGACAGGGTTTTGCCATGTTGGCCAGGATGGTCTCGATCTCTTGACCTCGTGATCTGCCTGCCTCAGCCTCCCAAAGTGCTGGGATTACAGATGTGACTTGTGCCTTTCTTATATCTTCTCTCATTTCAAAATGTAATCACCCTATCTTGCGTTGCTATTTAATTCTTTCTTGTATATATAGTTCCTCAGCTGTATCATACTGTCTCCCCACCTTGATTGCAAACTTCTGGAGAATCAGAATCATGTTATTCATTTTTCTCTTTCTAGAGAATTAGATAAGTAGCTAATTACTCTTCTGAGCCTTGAGCTCTTTATAGCTAAGATTGGGGGATAATAATTCCAGAATCACGGGATGGTTGTGTGAGTACATGTAATAAGGAATGAGAAAGTGCATGGTGCTGTGCCGAGCACATAGAAGGTACCCAATAAATGTTAGTTCCCATCCCCCCAATATCTATTCCTGAGCTGAGGGTACAGTAACTGTGAAGTAATTATTTGCAAACTGAATGAGTGAATAATGCATAAGTAAATGACAAAGAACTCAAAGAATAAAATGATGCATTCTGAGTACACAAGAGAGACAGTGCCAAAGAAACCGAGTGCCTTTCCCCGGCTGGCGGGGGAGAGCATTCTGCTGGTGGAGACTGTGGCGGGGCTATGTGCTACTAGGCTCAAGATCATGAAATGTCAATTAATGGGAAATCAAGTTTGATTTGGGTGTTGCTGCTATAGCCAGCTGATTATTATACATTTGACTGAGTTTGTGATCTATCCAGATCCCCAGAAGAAAGTAGTGGCAGGGGGCCGGGCGTAGTGGTTCACGCCTGTAATCCCAGCACTTTGGGAGGCCTAGGCAGGCAGATCACGAGGTCAGGAGATCGAGATCTTCCTATCTAACATGGTGAAACCCCGTGTCTACTAAAAATACAAAAAAAAAAAAAAAAAAAAAAAAAAAAAAAAAAATTAGCCGGGCGTGGTGGTGGGCACCTGTAGTCCCAGCTACTTGGGAGGTTGAGGCAGGAGAATGGCATGAACGTGGGAGGCTGAGCTTGCAGTGAGCCAAGATCGCGCCACTGTACTCCAGCCTGGGCGACAGAGTGAGACTCCATCTCAAAAAAAAAAAAGAAAGAAAGAAAGTAGTGGCAGGCATATGTTTCTTATAAATTTTCACTGGCGTAGGCCTGGCTCCAGGCTCTATAAGACATGAGAATATGTAGGTCTCAGAGCCCAGGCTATAAATATTTATTTCTGCACTGTCACTGGTATTTGTAGCAAGTCCTTTTTCACTAGTGGACATTCTATTTGTTTTGAAAAAGACATAAAACTGTTCCAAAGGCACTGAAGGCCACAACATAAAAGGTCTTTAGGGGGTGCTCAGAGAAGGAAGTGTCATTTTCAGATGCTGACCGTTGGTTTTCTAGCTTTGTCTATGGAGTTCATGGCACTAATTTTGAGTTCACTGTGGAGGGAATGCCCTTTGTGGTTGCTGCAGTCAGCAGTGACACTGAGCCCCTCCCCTCCCTATCTGCCCTACAGGAAGTGACGGAAGTGGCAGATTTCTCTAGCCTTCTTCTGACCCCTTTCTTCACTCTGTGCTCCCCTCTCCACCACTCCCGACCACGTCTCCTCAACTACATGAGATGCTCTTGAAGAAGGGGGATTATGGTTAGGGACATCAGCCTTGGCACACTGATATTCCATAAATGCATGAACAATTTGGAGAAATTTTTTTATGTGGCCACAAAATGGCAAATCCAGAAGGAACTTCACAGATCACCTACTTCAGGGATTCCTTGCAAAGGTCCCTGGAACCTTAAGAAATTTGTCAGTAGAACTTAATGAGTCCATGAATTTGGATGGTGTTAAAGCAAATTAGATATGTCCTGAGAAGGACTCCATACTTCTATATTTGAGCCCTGTGGATGAACTGCAACCTAACTTAGTGGGTAGACAAGATTGAAAACCTAGTTTAGGAGTATGCACCTGTATCAGTGGCTAAGTCTTGGCCAATCCCAGCAGCCACACTTCAACCTTCATATGCTGTTGAGTGTTCAAACTGTGTTTAAATAAGGCAAACACAGAGCTGTAACCAATCCTGCTGTTCCTGTACCTCACTTCTGACTTCTGTACGTCACTTCCTTTTTTTTGTCTATAAATTTGTTCTGACCAGCAGGCATCCCGGGAGTCTCTCTGCATCTGCTGTGATTCTGGGGGCTGTCTGATTCGCTGATTATTTATTGCTCAATTAAACTCCGTTACATTTAATTCAGCTGAAGTTTTTCTTTTAACAATGAGAAAATGCATCTTTATTTTTGCTAACTACTAACTGAAATTTAGCATTTTCTTCAGTTATGAATGGAAGCGTCACACCATAATGTTGACAATATCTGTGATTTTGTTTCATCAAAGACATCAAAGTTATTTTTATATCGCATGGTAGCTTTGGCAAAATACTTAAAATATCATTTACTTTCAGCACCACTTCAAAATTACATTAACATTATAAAATTATAAGTAAAACAAAAAATTACCTGTCACCAGATCTTATTATTTGATGTAATAATAAAAAAGCATATCTATTGTTATGTCAAACATTTATTCTTTTAACATTTTGATAGCTGTATCTCACTGTAATTGGTTTCTTTGGTAATTCACATTGTGTTTTTTTGCATTTAAAACATTTTTTTCTGGGAGGGGAGTTCATAAGTTTCATCAGACTGCCAAAGGGGTCACAGCACAAAAATGGTTAAGAACTCAGATCTGGTCCCTAGAAGCACATGGTTTGTCTCACATGCATATTCCAGGTCAACTGAGCACAAATGGATCTCCAAGGAAAATGGTGAAGACACATCAGAGTATAGTAGACAAGAATGCTGTGATCGATTAGCAATGTCTGTCATAGGGACACTATGCAGAGGAGAGGTAGAATAGAATCATACACTATACTTTCCAGTCTAGGCAGGTACTGCAAATAAAACTGTCTACAACGACGGAAATGTTTCATCTGTGTTGTCCAATATGGTAGCCATTAGCCGCACGTAGTTTTGGAGCACTTTCAATGAAGCTGGTGCAGCTGAAAATTTGAATTTTTAATTCTATTTAATTTTAATTATTTTGCATTTAAATTTAAATAGCCACCTGTGGCTAGTGGCCATCTCATCAGAAAACAACTCTAAATTAATCCCACCCACCCCCACCCCCAGGCACCTCCCACCTCACCTCATTACCCATCACAAAGGAGGAACCCAGACTCTTAGAGAGATGGTCTTTCCCAGAGGCCATTGGACCCATTTGTGACAAAGCCACATCAACATCCCAGATCTCTCTGTCTCCTGGTTTAAAGTTTTCTCATTTACCTAGTGTTCCTAAATTATTTTTTGGCAGAATGCTGGTCCCCTGAACAACACACAGATGTGTCATGAGAGAAAAAATAACTCAGCGTTTATATATGTCCTCTTAGTACAATGAGATAGGACACTATTTCTTCATTGCAGTAAAGCCTGATTTAGCATCTTCCTTTTGGTTTTTGTTTAGATATGTCAATTCGAAAAGGAAAAGGAGTAGAAGCAAGAATTATTTTGCTTTTTGGCTCTGATAATTTGTTTCAAAAAACTATTTACAAGTGCTCTGGATAAAACTGATGACTGTTCTGCAATCTCTAAACATGTAAGAAATGCACTCTAAGCCAGACTGCTTCCAGGGATGACTGGTGGAGAGTCTCCATGTTGACTCAGAGCTACAGGACACTGTCTGGAACACAATACTCGCTCTCAGTTGGCCAGAGGGGCCTCTGCTGATGGAGAATTTACGGTGGGAAGTCCTGCCCTGAGGAAGCGACCGTTTCTGATGAGGTCATGAGGAGGGAATGCCTTCCTTAGCAGAGACGGGAGCCTGGGAAGGCGACCAGGAGCATGGTTGGGTAGGCACAGGCCCTGAGACAGATGGATGGAAAGAGGATGATAAATTCTGTGGGTTAGAAACCATTTGGGGTCTCAACAGGTTGCTTGGTAGTTTCACCCTCCTGCAGGCTCAAGTCCTAGGAAAAATGCAAACAATAGGCTTTTTTCCTGTCCTGGCTAGGATAGGCCCTAACCTTGCATTAACTTGGTGGATCTGACCACAGTTAAGGCTTGCCACAACTCAAAATATTCCTACATAACAAAACTGCCCAATACACTGATTAGAATGTTTTCTAAAATTTCAATGGTATTTAAACAATTTTCAAACACCAATTATTGCAGACCAGCAGATCCTATCCCAGACATGCTGAATCAGACTTTTAGACTATGTGTTTTGAGAATCTAGGTTTTTAAACTTTATTTATTTATGTATTTATTTTTTTCTGAGATGGAGTCTCACTCTGTCACCCAGGCTGGAGTGCAGTGGTGTGACCTCGGCTCACTGCAGCCTCCTCCTCCCGGGTTCAAGCAATTCTTGTGCCTCAGCCTCCCAAGTAGCTGGGACTGCAGGTGCACACCACCATACCCAGCTAATTTTTTGTATTTTTAGTAGAGATGGGGTTTCACCATGTTGGCCAAGCTGGACTCGAACTCCTGACCTCAGGTGATCTTCCCACATTGGTCTCCCAAAGTGCTGGGATTACAGGTGTGAGCCACTGGAGAATCTAGGTTTTAATCAAAGCTCCCAGCTGATTTTGATGTGCAATCATGTTTTGAAACTACTGTCCTAAAGGTTGACATCTGTACCCTTAACCTTGGCATTCAAGGCCTCCAGAAGCAGGCCCTGCTCTCTACAAGTGGAGCACCATAATGAGAAGCATACAAATTATGTAGTAATGATATAAATAAATAACAGCATCTAACATTTATTGAGTGCATGGCAGATGTCAGGTGTCAGGCTAAGCGCTTTAAATGAACTGCCATTTCATCTGCCTGTTGGCTCTGTTATTACCATTTTGCAAATGAGAAAATTAAGGCACACACAGTAAGTATAGAAATGGGATCTGAGATCTGGCAAGCTCCAAAGTTCACGCCCTTCACCTAGGGTGGTCAACTATCCCAGTTTCCCAGGGACTGAAGTGTAGTTCAAGACATGGGACTTTCCGTGGTAAAACCGGGAAAGTCCCAGGCAAACAGGGACAAGTTGACCATTGTATCTTGACTTGGAGACTTCTGCCTGAGATGGAAGCTCAGCGCTACCACTTATGACCATGTGACATGGGGCCAGCCTCTCCACCCACAGGTTTCTTATATTCCTCATCTGAAAACAAGGATGATCACACCTATCCCGCAAGGCGGTGGTGGCCATAACGTGAGACAGCGCATGTAACAGCAACCCGCTGTGTGTCTGGCACTGACAGAAAAGGCCAGCTCCCCAACACGTCCGCCTGGAAAGCACTGCTTGGCCCAATCTGTGTTTACTGCAAGTCTAGAGAAGTCTCAGCCATTATCTCTTCAAGTGGTTCTCCACCATTCCCTCTACGCTCACCTTCTGGCCTCCTATTCAATGAGATACATATGGGAGTCTCTCCAACAGGCTTAATTTTCTCATAAGTTCTCTCTCGCATTTTAAAAACTTTTTGTGTGTACTCTGGGTGAAGTCCTCAATACTCTTCTTCATCTCACTCTCTTTCTTCAACTCTACCCGACTAAATGTTATCCTGATTATTGAGTTTATTCAATAAGTCATAACTTTTAGTCTTTTACAGACAATTTAACATTTTAACTAACAATTTTTTATTTGCAGGATTTGTTGTTTCTTCATCATATCCATCTGATCTTGCTTCACAGCTGCCTAATGTTTGTTTTACAGGTTCCCGGGACTTCTGCCGCCAAGTCAATTTCTCCTTGTACCTCTTTGAAGTGGGTTCTCCCGCCTGTTGGTTCTGTTGACCACCTCTCTTAGCCTCCCTTCTCCTCTTGCATTTTGGAATTTGGGCTTGCAGGGGCCTCTGGAGCTGCAGCTTGCTGTGTTTCGTTTTGCATTTTTCCTCCCTCTGTGTCATCCCTCCCTCCCTCTATGGCAGTATCCTCGTTGCCTCCTTTCTGACCCAGGAACCCCAGTTCACAACCAAGTCTAATACTGGAGACTCAAGGCTCTACCTGGGGCTGACTCCAGCGATCGGACGGAGCCAGAGGCTGCCATTGCCCAGGACCTGGCTACGTAGCGGTGTCTGCTCCCTTCCGTAGCCCTGGGGAGGCAGCTTTAGGAAGTAGGAGGCCAGGCAACAGTCACTGCTTTCCTTCAATCTCCCTTCCTGGGCAGAGGAGGCCTGTCCCACCCCAACCTCACACAGTGGGCCTGGCGCTGGTCCCCACCTGACATGGGGTGCTCTCACTCCCCATTAGGTCAAGAAAAGCCAAGAAGGCCAGTCTTGCTGCCTTCGTCGAGATCCAGAACCACCCAGTCCTAGCCTCATTCACCCTCACCCAAGGGTCTGTGCCTTGTGCTGTTGAATGAACACTGAGCTGTTTATCTAGCATCTGACTGTCCCTGTGCCTTTTTGTTTTTTTCTCTTATTTTCAGTCTTTCTTTGTCCAGCATTTAGAGAACAGAAAGTCCCGAAAGGATCGTTCTACTAAATCATCTGGACTTAGATATTTGCGTGAAATTGTGTTTCAAAAGAAAATTAAAACCAAGGAAGGTATAAAGTTTTCACACGTTTCATTTGGCAGTAAATTAATAGCCTAGCAACCAGGAGAAAAAAGCAGGAAGCCACACCAAGAGAAAGAGGGACTATATTCCTCACTTAGGAATACGCTGTTCAGTTGCCACATGATCTTCAGTGTCGAGGGTGTTTTTTTTTGTTATTGTTGTTTTTTTTTTTTGTTTGAGAAAAGATCTCACTCTGTCACCCAACGCTGGAGTGCAGTGGTGCGATCCTCCCACCTGGCCCTCCCAAAGTGCTGAGATTATAGGTGTAAGCCACTGCGCCCGGCCTTGTGTGCCAATTATTTAGTGCCTCGTCTCTCCCTATTAAATTGAGACCTCTTCCAGTTTTAGAAGTCTGTGATTCTCTAACCAAAGATCAGCATAGCCCAGTGTCCTCGGAGCCTGAAGCAGGATCCTAGGTGTCTCCTTCTCACCGGCCCCCAGCTCTCAAATGACTGGCCTGGCCGGCACCTCCAGGACTGCCATTCCAGAAATTACAGAATTTAACAAAGTCTCTTTGGGTCTCACAGGTCGAATTATTGCTCAAAGGCTATTTATGTTTTCCTTTTCTTCCTTTTCTCTGACCCAAACTTGAATCCCTCACAAGTGTTTTAGAAAATCTCAATTAAGGGGCAAGTGGAGTTTCTAAAGGAAAACAGGAGTTACCATCTCCATTCCAGACATTGCAGCTAGCGAAGGTGAGTATTATAACTTACACAAGACCACTCGGCAAGTGGAGAAGTCAGGAGGGAATCCAGAGCCCTCTGCCTCCACAGCCCACACGCCTCAGCACAGCATGCACTGCCCGGGCACGCACAGAGGCTCTGAGACCAGCAGGAGCCAGCACTGGAAAGATCTCTCCATGCCCACCCTGCCTGCTCTGGGCACAAGTCCTCCAACACGGAGCCACAGCAGCCCCCAGGGTGTGTGCCAACAATTGCTGCTCACACCCCACGTTTAGGACCAACTTCTACAAATGCCCCCTCAATCTTGCCAGTTGGGCATTTTATTGACGTCACAGGGGGTGAACTTCCCAGATCAAGCCTAGTCATCTCCCCTTCTTCCTCCACTCACCATCATTTAATCCTCAAGGCAATGTTATAACCTCAGAACACAGCTCCTTTGCCAAGGAAAATAGCCGATGACTTTGTTGTTTTCTTGGATTCATAATTCCCAGCTCAGGGCAAAAGGGCAACATTCCTCCTTACTACCCTCGAAGCCTCTCTCCTCTGCACCTCAGGGCCCTGTCACCCCTACCGTCTGGACCCTCGTTACCACCCCTTCCACACTCACAGCAGCCCACACCGGGAAGGAAGAGATCAGTGCGTCAGCATTAAGGGTAGTCTTTTTGTTTTGTTTTGTTTTGTTTTGTTTTGTTTGAGGCTGAGTTTTGCTCTTGTTGCCCAGGTTGGAGCACAATAACATGATCTTGGCTCACCGCAACCTCTGCCTTCCGGGTTCAAGTGATTCTCCTGCCTCAGCCTCCTGAGTAGCTGGGATTACAGGCATGAACCACAACATCCAGCTAATTTTGTATTTTTAGTAGAGACAGGGTTTCTCCATGTTGGTCAGGCTGGTCTCAAACTGCCGACCTCAGGTGATCCACCCACCTCGGCCTCCCAAAGTGCTGGGATTACAGGCGTGAACCACCATATAGCCACTGTATAGAATACCCAGCAGGGTCTTCTTTCCCAGGGGGTCTTCCTATTTAACGGAGCACATTCTGTAAGCATTTGCACATGTACACACATACACACTTACACATAACGTTTACTGTTTTTCTGATTAGCTGGCTAAAATGTGTCCATCATAGAAAATTTGAAAAGTACAAAAAAGACCAAGAAGAGAGTCAGAACCCATAATCCCACCACCCATAAGCCCTCCATTAACTCTTCACCATATTTCCTTCCAGTTCTTTGAGTGTGTATGTGTGTGTGAATGTATCTTAGTGTGTATATGTTCAGTATCTTAGTGTGTATGTGTTCAGTTCTGTGTCTTACTGTGTATATGTGTTCTAGACTACATATGTATGTATATGTAGACTACATATATACACACATACATAGGTAGTCTAAAACACATATATACACTACTATATATGTAGTATAGAATCTGTTTCCAGGTGGCGTTCTTTCATTGCTGTGCCTGCCACTTCCTGCCCCCATACCACAGTGTTTACACTCTTGTTGTGTTATAATAACTTTAATTCCTAGTGGGCCAAATCCTCCATCATCACCCTTTTTTCAACATTTTAAAAATTATTCTCAACTACTTCTTTTTCCTGATGAATTTTAGACTTATTGTGATAAACAACTAATTTTAGACTTATTGTGATAAGCCCATCATGGATTGCAAGTTCATTAAATTTATAAATTTATTGGGTAAAATTGGCATTTTACAGTGTTAGGATTTTCTACTCAAAGAATAATAAATGGCTATCTATTTAGTTAAACCGACTTTAATATCTTTCAATAAAGTTCAAAGTTTTCTTTCAAATGGGTCCTAAACATTCTTGTTGAGGTTTTTATAAATTTTTTTTTTTTTTGAGGCCATTGGGAATTGGGATCTTTTTTCTCTAAATGTTTCTAATTTGAACTATGGTTTGGAAAAAATATTCTGCATCTAGCTAAATATAACATAAATGAATCAAATTCAATAGCGCATTTTATAATTTCACCAGAGGGGCCAGGTGTGGCCCCTCTGAATAACTCTCTGAATAACTGTAATACTTTTTCATGAGTTACTGTACAACTTCAAGAATCATGTTAATAGTAATAATATCAGTGATCTTATCGTAATTTACCGTGGATTATTTTTATCTCATTAAGGATCTACTTTTCTAATCTTAGTTCTTAGATTTTTAAATCAAGTCAAGAATGGGTATTGAAATTTATCACATACATGTTCATTATCTGTTGAGATTATTGTATTTTTCTTATTTTACATGTTGATGTTAAGAATTACCTCATAATTTTCTAACAGTACAATAGCTTTACATTTCTGGAATCAAAACTGTTTTTTTCTGGGGATTTTTTTTTTTTTTTTTTTTTTTTTTTTTTTTTTTTTTTTTAGAGACAGGATCTCACTCTCTTGGCCAGGCTGGAGTACAGCGGTGCAATCATAGCTCACTGCAGCCTTGAACTCCTGGGCTCCTGCAGTCCTCCTACCTCAGCCTCCTGAGTAGCTGGGATAACAGGCATGTGCTATCACATTTGACTAATTTTAAATATATATATATATTGTAGAAATGAGGGGTCTTGCTATGTTGCCCAGGCTACTTTCCAGTTCCAGGCCTCAAGCAATCTTCCCAAAGCACTGGTATTACACGCATGAGCCACCACACCTGGCCCCTCTGGTGAAATTTTAAAATGCACTATTGAATTTGATTCATTTATGTTATATTTAGGATTTCACAACTGCTATGCACACAAGTGAGATGACTTTACAGCAGCATGTCCCCAAGTGTGTTCTACAGAACACTGTTGCTATGAGTTGTGCCACCAGAAATGGAAAGAGAAGAAAAGACAATAAAAAGGGGGAGAGAGGAAAGAAAAGGAAAGGAAAGGAAACGTCTGGCATTGCAAGGTTTGGGAAATAACATATATCCTTCCTGGAGATTCACAAGGTACATTCTTATTTTAAAGATTCTAAGATCTGCTAGAGCTAAGAGCAAGGGAGCACGCTGTGCTTAAATTTGTATAATCCAGCATTTCCCAACACGATGGATCACAGACCCCCTATTTCACATAATTCCTCTTAACATCCTGCAGAACTCATGTCTCAGGCATGCCTTTTGGAAACAGTGTCTTTGTCAGTTTTGTTATCAGAATTACACCGTTTTCACTAGAAAGCCTCTCCCTTGTCTGAACTTCTAATAAGAGGCTTATAAATCAGTTAAACTCCATTGCTGTTACCCTACACCATAAGACATTTATTGTTTTCTGTAGCCATCTTTCAACCTAAGCTTATGCCTTTCACTTTTATGATTCTGAGATATTATCTCACTCCTCTGGGTCCCTTTGGAACCTCAAGCATGCAGCAAAACTCTGAACCTTCAGATGGATCGAGTTTAGGATCCTTCCCACTATAGTTGAGTGAATCTTGCTCAAGCTTCCCCCAGTTGACCGGGCTATATGGCCTTGGCCCTCCACCTGCAAAGTCTTCCTTCTAAAACAGCCTGTCTCATCAACTCAAAGTGCCCTGTGGGGCTCAGGTGATGTTTACACCATCCCTTACCCTGCATTCTAAAGCCATCTGCTCCAAATCATTATCCCCTTTGCTCACTGTCCTTCCAACTCCAAGATCCCATTTTTCCTACAAATACCCAACAGTTACTCAAAACTTATCAACACAAATACTGACAGACATGTTATTAGCTACCAAAAGATATTTCCAGAAGGAAAACCCTTCTAGGCATTGTGGAGGATATACTGATTTACCTTATGGCATCTGCCCTTGAGGAGTTCCAATTCTTTCGAGGTAGAAGAACAAGTATCAAATCTGCATTAAAGCTTTTGACCCAGTACCTGAAAGAGAAAAGGCTCAGTAGCCACTGGCTAACCTCACGTTGAATGTAGAATGATAAATGCCATACTGGAGTTCTGTGTAAAGTGGGTGGTTAATCTTCTGAAGAATTTGCAGATACGTAACATTTGAACTGGGTTTTAAAGACTGAATAGGAGTTCATACTGCAGAGCAAGGGGACGATGCAACAAGTCACAGCTGAATCAGACTTTCCAATGCTCTTTTCCATACCAACCCCACTTGATCCTCCCAGCACTGTGAGGTAGACGTCATTGTTGCTGAACTCATTTTACTGTTGAGGAAGCTAAGGATCACTTACAGCAGTGAGCATTTCCAGATCAAAAGATTCCAGGGGATCCCAGCACTTTGGGAAGCCGAGGCGGGCAGATCACAAGGTCAGGAGTTCGAGACTAGTCTGGCCAACATAATGAAACTCCATCACTACTAAAAATACAAAAAATTAGCCAGGTGTGGTGGTGGGTGCCTGTAATCCCAGTACTTGGGAGGCTGAAGCAGGAGAATCACTTGAACCCAGGAGGTAGAGTTTGCAGTGAGCCAAGATCACGCCATTGCACTCCAGCCCGGGCGACAGTGCAAGACTCCACCTCGAAAAAAAAAAAAATATTCCAGGGAAACATAAGCAGCTATCTTAGCACTCAGAGGCCAAACATTTATCTTTACAAGGTGCTGAGGTCCTGGGAAAACAAGGTAGCAGTGGTCCCTGCACTCATGGAGCTTGCAGGCTAAATTCACAGAACTGTAGGCCTGCACATTCTTCCTGTGTAGAGGTCTTTAGCTTACCAATTAGTGAAGGGGCTAAAGACATTGCTTTTTTCACGGACTGAAGCTGTGCCCACATTGAGTATGGGGAAAAACTGATCCCCCTGGCCAGAGGGGAGACCTGCAGACACTCTCAAAGTGGCGGTGCTCACCCCGGCTTATATCTGAAGCACTGGAGAATCATAAAAATGCTGGTGCCAGGCCTACCCAGACTACCAAAATCAGAAAGTGGGTTTGGGTGGAAGTGGGCAGTACTTTTTTTAAAAGTGCCCCACCTGATTCTAATGTGCAGCCATCGTTGTAAAGCAGTGTTCTAAGGGAAAGGTTGGGGCAGTGTAAGGACACAGGCAGTGTTCTAAGGGAAAGGTTGGGGCAGTGCAGGGACACAGGATATTCTAATTCTGTTTCTTCATTCCTTCATCCTTTGCCTCCCCACGTCCACCCCAGCAGCTCCCCTCTCCTGATCCTATTATCAGAGGGCCCACATCTGCTCTATCCCAGCCACCTAACCCAGGGACCAAGAGGTGCTCCTGGGTTCATCACCATCAAGGGCTTGACTTCTGACTCTCGGATCCCAAAGTTCCATTCAAAAGGGACCTTCAGAGAGTGGCTCCTGGTAATACTGGTGGAAAAATTAGGCATAAGAAAGCCAACATGCAATGGGCCATTAAGGATTTCTGTTCAGCCACATCACAGTCTGCTCGGCTAAATTGTAAGGCTGGGCCTGGTATACAGAGGTAGGCCAGCTCTCCTTGGTGGGACCACTCTCTCACCACTCACTGCCTCAGAGGTGTCAGGGGAGTGTGGAGAGACTCATATCCTGTTTTTTACCCATGGCCAGGCCAGCCCCAGGTGCAAATCCCAAGGGAAACCAGGGCCTGGAGTAGGCAGGCGCCAGCCTAGCTAGGGAGCTCATTCACCCTCCTTCTACTCACCCTGCTGTCTTAGGCATTTTCTCAGCAATTCAGGGAAGGAACAGCAGTGCCTGAAGTCCTTCAAAACTCTACCCAGGCAATTGGTGTTATGGGGTTTCCCTTCCCTTTGTGGAGTTCAGCCTGCCCTGCCCCATGCCACATCCTTGGTGCTTTCCTAGGAAGGAGGTGATTTCCTCCAGCCAGCAGCAACTGGAACATAGTCTGGAATTCATCTGGATTTACTGAGAGTGTGAGAGGAGGTAGACAGGGGCATGGAACCAAGGTCACAGAGCAGTGCAATCCAGTTAACCTGATGCCACCTGATTAAGCTGTTGAGAGTGAGGTGTTACAGGAACAGAAGCCAGCCTTGGGCTGTCAGCTTATCAGTTGGTCATCACTACTATCTTCCAATGTACATATTTCTAGAAATGATTCCTTGCACTAGATCCCTGTAGTCTTAAGACAGTGATGTAATGTGAAAGGGGACCTGTAAATGGAAATCCTGCCTGTGAATGCAGAGTACTAGATTGTAGATTTCCCTGGCCATCCACTGAATGGAGGTGGGGTCTGTGCTGAAGTCTGACTATTGCTCCTTCCTGGCCTCATTTCTTCATCTGCAAAACCAAGAATACTGCCTCCCCCAGAATTGCTCCCCTAGGATGCTGTGAACGTGAATAAGTTATTGATGGCAGAGAACAGACTAATACATCAAACATTCCCATCATGTCTGTTTCCAATTTCTCCTTTCAGTGAACATTTATTTACTCATAGTCTGCAGCATGGAGCAGCGTGCCCCTGCTCTGGTAATGTTCCTCTTTTGTGTGTCAAAGGCTAAGAGCAAAGTCTCAGAATCCACACTGCTTAGATTTTAATCCTAGCTCTCCACTTCCTACCTGGGTGACCTTGGGTACCTTAAATCTGTGCCTCAGTTTCCTTATCTGTTAAGTGAAGATAATAATAGTATCTACTTCATAAGGTTGTTATCTAGAACAAATGAGTTGATACATTTAAATGGCTCAAAATTATTGCCAGGTGCAGGGGTGCATGCCTGTTGTCTCAGCTACTTGGGAGGCTAAGACAGGAGGATCACTTGAGACCAGGAGTTCAAGGCCAACCCAGACAATATAGCAAGACCCCATTTCTAAATAAAAGAAAAGAGACAAAGAAAAAAAGAAGGAAGGAAAGAAGGAAAAGAAAGAAAGAGAGAAAGAAAGAAAGAAAGAAAGAAAGAAAGAAAGAAATTGAGCAAGCACATAGTAAGTGCTCAATAAACTCTTGCTACAAGGATAATGATTAATACATAGCACTCTCATATGACGAGCCCAACAGAAACTTATTTAATTTGCTTATTTGGCACCTAAACAGAATTCTCAAACTTGTCTGATGATTTTTAAAAGTTACCCAAGGCACTCGTTAAAATAGAGGTTCCAGGCCCCATCCTGAAGATTCTCATCCAGCAGATCTAGAATGGAGCCCAGGAGCCGTATGTTGAACAAATACCTGCATGATCCTAATGAAGGGTTTAGGGGACTAACTGCTTCTCTAATGGGACAAGGAGCCTACAGGACTAAAATCTGTGCTTTTGTGCTTCCCCTTTCTCACTCTCTCAATTAATCTGAAATGCCAGAGAGGGGGAAAATGCTTGACTTCGGAGCTTTAGGAAAGCTCATCTTTTCTCCCCCATCCTATCTAAGGAAGAGAGGCTTCCTAGAAGAGGTGAGGTGACTTCCAAAAGGACTGGAACAAACGGAGAGTCCTGGACTGAGACAGGAAGGTGGTGAGTTGTTGCAAGATTTGAGACAAGAGGGGAGGAAGGGAGGATGGGCCAGGGAGGCCCAAGGGCCTCACACATGCAGAGTCCTGGGCAGCATGGTATCTGGGCAGCCTCTCCAGGCATCTGTTCTTCCCTATACCACCATTGTACTTTGGATAATATCCTGAGGGGCCCGGTAAACTATAGGCCCATTCTCCCAGAAATTCTGCCCCATTTGTTGAACCATGCGTTCATTTATTGAACCACATCCCCTGAGCATTTTCCTGGGACTGGGAACACAAGATTGAGTATGAGAGTCTACGACAGAGAGCTTCTCTCCATGGAGAAGCTTGGTGTCTAGCAGGAAGGACATGTGAACAAATATTAGCAATGCAACATGGAAAGCATGAACTAGTGGCATGCAGAAAGGGCCAGGGGAGGCCGGACACAGTGGCTCACACCTATAATCCCAATACATTGGGAGGACGAGGTGGGTGGATCATTTGAGCCCAGGAGTTTGAGCCCAGCCTGAGCAACATGACAAGACCTCGTCTTTACAAAAAATTTAAAAATTAGCCTGGCGTGCTGGCAAGTGCCTGTGGTCCCAGCTACTCAGGAGGCTGAGGTGGGAAGATTGCTTTAGCTTGGGAGGTCAAGGCTACCGTGAACTGTGATGACACCACTGCACTCCAGCCTGGATGACAGAGCAAGATTGTATCTCCAAAAAAAAAGGCCAAGGGAGCCCCAAGGAAGGAAGACCTCTCCTGGGGAGGGAGAGGATTATAGTCTTACAAAGCTTCTCTAAGGTGTTATGCCAGGTCTTGAAGGATAAAAAGGAGCAATCAGACTGCTAGAGAAAGCAAAGGCATCCTAATAAAAAATCAGTCAAAGGAAAGACACCAAGGTGTAAAGGAGCACAGGTGTGGCTGGAATGCAAAGGCTGGGCATGGGGCTGGAAACGTAGGTGAGTCTGGCACCTGAATATCCCGGGTTCCAGGCCAGGACTCTGGGCTTTCCCCTGCAGGTGATGGAAACCACTGAAGAATTTGGTGAACACAGCTTCTATTAACAAGAAAACAGCAAAAGAGGGCAGGAGTTGTGGGAAATAGACCAGGACAAATGGAGTGTGAGTTACCAGCAGGGCCTCCGTATAGAGAGGTCCAGGAGCTGGCCTGCTGGATATAAATAAAAGCCTGTGGCCAGAGAGAGGTCCAGGCTAGAGGCGAAGATTATGGAATCTTATCGTGAAGGTGAGAGTTGACGCTGGGGCAGAAAAGGGACTACCCCCATCCCCAGGAGAGTACACAGAGATGAGAAGGCCATAGGATGGCATCTGCCACCAACAAGGTCATTCCCTTCCATGGAAAATCCAACCCAGATTACACTCAGTGTCATCTACCAGACAAGTCTCTATGGTGAAGGAAATATGGAGTCATGGTTGCTTTGTAACTTCCCAAATGTGTCTTCAAAGCCCTAAAACAACGAGCAGGGAGCTATTTCCACCCCTAAATCTCTATAAAGGAAAGGGCCATTACCCCTAGAGCACTCTGGGCAGGTGGGGGCAGGGTGCTAGGAAATGTCCCCTTCCCCTCACTCAAGATTTCCACACCCACCTGCAATCATGCTTTAAACTCCCCTAACCCAAATCACATTTTTACAACCATATAGAAGTGTACAGGGCTGTTACCCTGGGCTGGTTAAGTCAACAGGTATTTACTGGTGTTGCAACTCCATACTCTTTAAATACCTCTCTAGCTTTCCACCTGTCACCTCTATGTTGATGACTGCCATATCTGCCTGATGAGCAAGGCTCTTAGCTGTTTCAGGTATTTCCAATTGCCAGCAGGACATTTACGATGAAGAGAGATAGTAGATCTTTGTTGAAACAGCAAGAGTTCTGGCGTCTGAGTGTCTGCGTTTGGAACCCTGTTCCACCTCTTACTAGCTATGACCTTAACTATTCTTCGCCTCACGTTCTTTATCTGTAAACCGAGAATATGAAAGTGCAACCTCATGGGGCTACGATGAAAGAAAAAGACTCATGCCTAAATCTCTACAGCAGTGCCTGGCACACAGTAAGCACGCAATGAAAACGAGCTATAATCATTACCTCCAGTCAGAAGTTCTACTCAAACCTCAGACTCTTATGTCCAAAATAGATACTTAGGCCCTTAATTCTGGTCCTGTTCCTCTACTAAGAAGCTCTGGGTGGCACTTACTTAACAGACAAGAAAATGAGGCCCGCGGCGGCAACGGGACATGCTCAAAGTCACAGAGCAAGCCAAAGAGAAAGCTGGGGTCAGGACTCCTCATCCAGGACCCTTCTGCCACTTCCTATTGTTACTGGGAAGTATGGGATCTTTGGTTTTAGTCCTTCTGGGAGAAAGAATTTGGCTAAGAGACCAGTTAATAAAGTAAGCAAAAGGAAGTAAGAGTAAACTCCAGGAGAGGACTGGGTTCGTCTGGCTGGGAGCAGCCCTGATACTTTTGTATTGCAGTTTTTATTATACCAGACTGTTTCTTTAAGCTCCTGCCTCCGTCTTAAGACTCCACCTTTGTCTTTGTTTAGTTTTCTGCTTTTAAGTCTCCACCTTTGTTCCCACCTAGTTTCCACCCAGGTTTGTGGGATTTCCCTTACTGTGACTGATACACTTGTGCAGGGCTGGGTGATCGATACGAATTTTGCCTAACGGTGGCCGTGCTTATTTACCGCCACCACAGAAGGGTCACAGGGGGTTACACCTGTGCTTACCACACCTGCCGATCTCTTAGGAATTTTTTCTTTGCCCTTTTTATCTTTCTATCAATAAGTAGCTGGCTACATTTTGACAGGTTAACTACAAAATTACAAGACGTCTCAAGGAGCGTTTGGGGGCAGTTTTTCTGTATTGGTGTTTTCCCTCCTCTCTGTTTATATTTAACATACAGGTTTTGAGTAGTCTCTGGGACATAACATTTTCCAAAACTTCCTCCCCAGGGGCTCTCTTTTTTGTTTATGTCTAACTATTCGTCTACTCTAACAGTATGTGCCCCCTCGCACCAGCCCAGTCACCCAACAGGAGGCTGCCAGCACCTGCAGAGAGCCCCTGAAGAACAAGTTAGACTTGGTACCAAAATCACCCCAGCCACGTTATTGGAAATGTAGATTCCTGGCATCCTCCTATTAGATTCTGATTCAGTAAGTCTAGGGTGGGGTCCTAGATCCACATTTTAACAGGCGCAACCAACCCTGTACCCCCACCCAGTGGCTTGGATTCAGATGGTCCCCACTTTGAAAAGTGCCTCTCGAAGGCAAGTTGACACATGTGCCTCCCCTAGAGATGAAACCCTGAGCAGGGCCCAGTGAGGCCCTCTGGCCAGCCTGGGCTGCATGCCTTGCAAACACGCTTGCGGGTGCCGTTACTGGGCATGGCTGCAGTCCCTGAGTGGCATTTCAGGAATTTGGTCACATTCTTTCATACTCTCGTCCTAGAAAGGAACACCGCCCTTTCAGACAAAGATGCACCCGTACCCCTGCAAAATCAGCAGGACATCCAACCTCAGGATTATCATTCCACTGGACATTGTTTACTGCAATGGGAACTCATCAGGAGCTAGAGGGATTGTGGGTAATCTTATTGATAGCACCTGCCTCCTCCGTGGGTGACCTCATCAAAGTCTCCTGAAGCCTGTCCCCTCTCCCATCCATCCTGTGACTGGCACTGAATATTAATACAGCTTCAGAAGCTTCTGTCCTTGCTCTCCTATAATGAGAGACCATGTGGCCCTATGTTCCTCCCTCTCTCTAATCCCCCTTTCCAGAGGCAGACAATCAAAGCAGAATGGAAGCTGTTTGAAGAAAGAACACATAGCTGAAGAGCAATTTGCAGAGATAGTAGCAAGAATTACAGTTCCTTTTGTCTGCTTGTTAACAGGCTCCGGCTAAGGATAAGTATCCAATGGGAGACGAGAATGCATTCCCAACACAGTAAGTGGCTGATTTGGAGAAGTTATTAAAAAGAGTTGACAGAATTCATTCAGGTTGTGACAAATTTAATTTTGGAGGGCTTGAAGGGTTCTGCTTACTTCTCAGCTCATGGCTGTCTCTGCCCAGTACTTGTACCACAGGCCTGTATTCATTCATTTCCATTTCTGAATTATCACAAGGACACAGAGATAACAAGGTCTGGTGACCAGAATATGGCTGTGGGAACTAAGAAATACTGTGATAACTGTCCTACAGCAATCTGGGGTCGGCCTTTGCATCAGCGGTGTGGCTGGCAGCAGGAAAGGCATACTGTGAAATCACACAAAACAAGTTTCATCCCCAGATCTGCTGGTCACTCGCTGTAGGACCTTGGACAGGTCACTTAAACTATCTGAATCTCAAATTTCTTGTCTGTAAAATAGGGATTCTAATATTGAATTTACAGGGTTATTGTGCTGATCTAAGGGCATAGTTAGCAAATGTCCTTTATTCCAAATGTTGTCCAAGATATATAATAAATAGCTGTTAGTATTTCTGTTCTCTATTTTCTTCTTGGTAACACAGATAGGAAGTGATTGTGCCATTGTTCAACTCAAGAAGAGAAAATGAATCACTTTCAATATAGTAGAAGGGGAAATAAAATAAAACGTATTTGACTAATCCAGTAGAAGTCAATAAAGCAGGAAAATAAAAAGAGAAGGAAATATAAAACATGTATTTAGAAAACAAAAAGTGGTAGAAGTTGGTCAAATATATCAATAATCACAACAAATATAAACAGATTAAACTCATCTGTTAAAGGATACATTTTCAGATTAGATTAAATTTTTTCATTCATTCATTCAACAAATAATTATTAAGCACCTACTATGCATACCAGGCAGCGGTCTAGGCACTGCAATCCAGCTAAAAGCTATTCTAAAAGACACATTTAAAACCAAAGACAGGAAAGGATCAAAACCAAAAGATTAAGAAAAAATATTCCAGGTAACACTAACTAAAAGAGGTTGATCTTAACAATATCAATTTGAAACAAAATAAGCCTTTAGACAAAAACTTGACAATATAAAGGTCTCGATAAAGAACAATTCACCAAAAAAATACATAGTTATCCTGAACCTGTGTAACCTTACAACACAACTTCGAAATATATAAAGCAAAAACTGACAAAAAGAAATTATTGACAATTAATAACCAAAGTGGTAGATTTTAATCACTTCTCTCAGAAAGCATTTAATCGACCAAAAAATTATGAAGGATACGGCAGAGTTGAACCACAGTTATTTATGAAAACTTGCACCCCAAAAATAAAGAATAAACAGCTGTTCAAGTACATACTTACAAGAACTAACCATGTACCCTAGGCCCCAAAGAAAATATCAAAAGGCATCAAAGAATTGATATTATACAGATCACATTCACAAACCTCAGCGCAATAAAATTATACGTCAGTAACCAAAACTTCGCCACACAATCCATGTGTTAAGAAAATTTCTGAATGCCTCTCGAATAATCATGGAAATTATAAACTATAATTTAATGACAATAGAATATTATATAGCAAAATAGTAAAGAGTAACACAAATATGGTTACTGTCCCACAGACAAATCCATAGCACAGGGACATCCCAAGGCTAAGATACCAGATGGGAACCCTTAAAACCAGGGCAAGTGAACAGAAGAGTTTTAGAAGGGCTGAACAAGACTATCTCTCAAATAGCTTTTTTTTTTTGAGATGGAGTTTCTCTCTAGTTGCCCAGGCTGGAGTGCAATGGTGTAGTCTCGGCTCACTGCAACCTCTGCCTCCTGGGTTCAAGCTATGTCCTAGTCATCTTCATCTGTGTAGAACCATACACAGTAGGCATTCAGCAAGTCTTTGTGGAGAGACCTTTGGGGCCTGCACCCCAACGCTACTTTACCTGGCTGGAGCATTTCAAACCGTGGCCTGCCTGCTATGGCTGGAGGGAAGATACTTACCCTGGTTTCTAGGGGTGTTCCAAAAAAGCTCCCACCATTGCTGGGCCAGAGAGAGCCAGAGAGCCATATTCCTGCCACATCATGCCCCCATCCAAAACACAGCTAAAATGCAGTGACACCCCATTGGGGACCACTTTAACTCAGAGCCCAGGATTGATTGATTGATTGATTGATTTTTGATATAGAGTCTTACTCTGTCACCCAGGCTGGAGTGCAGTGGCGCGATCTCGGCTCACTGCAACCTCCGCCTCCCGGGTTCAAGCAATTCTCCTGCCTCAGCCTCCTGAGTAGTTGGAATTACAGGCTCCCACCACTATGCCTGGCTAATTTTTGTATTTTTAGTGCAGACAGGGTTTCACCATGTTGGCCAGGCTGCTCTTGAACTCCTGACCTCTGGCAATCTACCCGCCTTGGCCTCCCAAAGTGCTGGGATTACAGGTGTGAGTGCAGGATTTTTAATAGTTGTCATTTTCCAATCTAACCCCTGGAAGTCTGGAAATGTAGAGGTTTGGCCTGAATCCTGTCTGGAAATTAGTGTTCACCTGCTTTTGCAGAAAGGAGTAAGATTTCACTCTGGGCAAGGAAAAACCTCATTAAAGGCTCATTTATCTTCCTGGGGAGCCATTTGCCTGAAACGAACTGAATCTTAAAATGCAAATTCTTTCTCAAGGAATGAGTGTGGCAACTGAAGCTGCAATACCTCTCAGAATGATTTGACAGCAATTCTTTTACTATTACTATCATCATTATCATTATTCCAACCCAGCCATTAGGTTAATACTATTAAGTCAGCATTTTCAGCAAATTGTTAGTGGCGTGAAAGTGTGTGTGTGTGTGTGTGTGTGTGTGTGTGTAGGGATTACAACTGTCATCATTTCTATCCTGTTGTAAGGTTTAATAATTTAACCACAAGTATGTGCTCCAGGCTGAAAGCCGATGAGTGAGAAGGAAGCAGGGAGGAAGGGGGGTACCCAACCATACACTGTCCCATTAATATGAAGGAAAGCAGCATGACTGTTGTATGAAGTAGAGTGCGGTCCATGAGGCCACAATAGAACACACGTGTACACATCAGCATCTCAGCACTTTCCATGGACCCTAGCCCTCTCTGTGGCTAGGCATTGGTGGCAGCCCCAAGAAGGCTAAGATGAAGTTGACTTTAAAAAGTGGAAGCAGCAATGTGGTTTGTATCCCCCTGGGAAGTATGGCTTGATTTATTACCACATCCCCAATTACCCAGTGCTTGACAGAACTGGTCAAGCAGGCGAGGGGGCCAATAGTGTTAGTTCTCTTCCATGGAGAGTCATGGCAGCGTCACTGAAAGTGTAGGAGTGTTGGAGTCAGCTGAACCTGAGTGGGAGTCCCCGCTGTGTGACTGCACAGGTGACCGAACCTCTCTGGGTCTGTTTCCTTATCCACAAAATGGGGGCTGGACCCCTTTCTCCTAGGATGATTATGAGTGTTAAATTAGAAAAATTCACAGACTAGCTCACTGTATGCACATGTGTTGTAGGTACTCAGTCAACAGCAGCTACTCTGCTGCTATGGCTGTTCTGTTCCAGGCTTGTTTCCTAGCTCCCGCAGGGCCCAACTCAATGCCTACCTCAGGGCTCCAGCTAGGGCCTTGCAAAACTTCCATGGCCAAATGAACTGTCCTGAAGACATCCAGGAGGAGGCACCCCACCCCTGGGGAATCTCTTCACTCTCTTTCCCTGGCTCTGGGCAGTAATCTGAGATGTCAGGCTGGGTGTTTCTTTTAGAGGACAATGTGTCTTCAAGTACTGCCAGGGCAGTGATGAGCAGGTTGTACCTGGGACCCTGGGGGACTGTATTTGAGTCTCCCTTTCCTAGAGGCCCCCTGTCAATCTTCATTGTTCCTCAGGAGGCACTCACCTGACACCACACCCCACTAAACACATACACACACATCAATAACAACAAGGGCATCAACTTCTTTTTTGGAAACTTTGGCTCCAACTAAATGAATCAGGGCCATCACCACAATATCCCTGTCCGGAAAATGAACATAAAGATACACAAATAATCTTGTCAATGGTTTAATTCCCCCAACCTTAAATTTACTATTTAAAACTTGGAGATAATAAAGAAGTAGGAATTACAGGGGGAAAACGATCTACCAACAACCTTTGGCTAACACTTAGCAGTATCTCTTGCAAGTCTCTCCTTTATGCATGTTTTATTTTATATAGTAATGATCATCTTAGATGTTTGATATTCACCGTTGTGTCCTGTTTCTCTCATCTAATTTTATAGAGTGAGCATCATTTTAATAGTTGCATAATATTCTCTAAGAAAGGATACACCATGATTTATGCAACCGCCTCCCAATCATTGGAATCTCAGATTGCTGCCAAAACACTAGCTATTGTAAATGGCATTATGAAACAAATCAAGCCTTTTCTGCTTTGGGTTCCTTGTTGGTTGGTTGGTTGGTTTTATTTGTTTGTTTTGGGGTTTTTTGAGACAGGGTATCACTCTGTCATCCAGGCTGGAGTGCAGCGGCACTATCATGGCCCACTGTAGCCTTGACCTCCCGGGCTCAGGTGATCATTCCACCTCAACCTCCCCAGTAGGTAGGACTACAGGTGCTTGCCACCACACTTGGCTAACTTTTTTGTATTTTTAGTAGAGATGGGGTTTCATCATGTTGCACAGGCTAGTCTCAAACTCCTGGGCTCAAGCAATCCACCTGCCTCGGCCTCCTGAAGTGCTGGGATTACAGGCATGAGCCACCGCACCCAGCCTGCTTTGAGGCTTATTATCTCAGGAATTATTTTCTGGAATGATAAGTGTAAGGTTAAATGTTATAAGGCTGCTAATATGTATCACTGACCTAATTTCCCAAAGAGTTATATCAATGTATATACCCCTCAACTTTTGCTCCTGATCTTCACAGATATTCACTCTCACCAAAATAAATAAATAAATAAATAAACCCAACATCCTTAGAAAATGTCTCAAGTAGACGGCAGAAAATTAAGCCATCACTTCCCAAAATGTGGGTCCCTCCCATGCCACTGTAGTACAGGAGATATTAGAGCATACATAAACTTTTTTTTTTACTTTAAGTTCTGGGATACATGTGCAGAACGTGCAGGTTTGTTACGTAGGTATACATGTGCCATGGTGGTTTGCTGCAACCATCAACCCATCATTTAGGTTTTAAGCCCCGCATGCATTAGGTATTTGTCCTAATGCGCTCCCTCCCCTAGCCCCCAACCCCCTGACAGGCCCTGGCATGTGATGTTCTTCTCCCTGTGTCTGTATGTTCTCATTGTTCAACTCCCACTTATAAGCGAGAACAGAGCATAAACTTTTAGTATATATTAGAAAAACTATGAAACACTCAAAATCCACATTTCTTTAAATACTATTATCAGGCCTTGGCTAAAGCATAGGCTTAAGGTTTTTTTTTTAAGTGTGCTGAGTTCAAACTGTACACTGCTATGACAAAAGCTGTAAACATAGAGCAGGAAACTGCCCTGGTCTGTCAGGCAAGGCACAGCTATGCCCTTAGAAAGGACAGGGCAAGGCAAGGAAAACTGAGTGAAAAATACTGGCTTACACGCACACACACACGCACGCACGCACACACACGCACACACACGCACACACACGCGCGCACACACACGCAAACACACACACACTCACGCACACACACACGCGCGCACACACATACACATGCACATGCAGGCACACACACGCACACACACACACACACACACACACGCACACACACCCGCGCACACACAAACACACACGCACACACACACACACACACGCACGCACACACACGCACACACACGCACACACACACGCACACACACGCACACACATGCAAACACACACACACTCACGCACACACACACACGCGCGCACACACATACACATGCACATGCAGGCACACATGCACGCACGTGTACACACAGACGCACGTGCGCACACACACACGGGGCCACTTGCTAATGCACCCTTCAGGGTTGAGGGTGAGGTGAGGGTGGCGTTCTATGCTCTTATCAGATATTGTTGCCTTAGTGAGAATGAGGTGTCTAAGGGAGCAGAGAGGCCAGAGCATGCCTTCGGGTATTAGATTCTGCCATGGGGGATTGGGGCATGGGAGAAAGGCAAAGATAAAAACAGGCAATTGAGAGGGAAATTGTGTAAACTACTTTTTCCAGTTTCACAATTTTGCCTTGAAAATCAAGTATGGTCGAAGAAAAGCCAGGCCTGTTCACTGCTGTTCAAACATCCAGGTGTGTGGCAAGAACTTGAGGTTTGGCTCAGCTAGACCTGTGCTCACGTCCTGGTTCTGCCACTTTGCAGCTGTGTGAGCCTCAGTTTCATCACCTTTAATGGGGATGGTAATAATACTACTTTCATAGCACCACTGGACGAGAAAGGGTTCAGTGCCTAGCACACAGACAGGCTCCCACAGGTCCCAGTAGTAGGAGTCAGCGGGAGGGGAGGGGAGAGCTGTAGTAATGTCAAGTGGTAACAGTGAAGGAGGGAAAAGAGAGGGGCATGATATAGTGTCGGGTAGTGTAATGTTGCCCTACCCAATCTCTTTCAAAGTAGTCCCAGCAAAGAGGGGCCTAACTAGGGAATGCCACATGCCTATCAACTTCCAAGAGCCAGTGAGACTGGTAAGAACTATTGAGAACCCAGAATCCAACTGTACTGGGTTGCATAGTGTCCCCCCAAACTCATGTCCACCCTGAACTTCAGAATGTAACCTCATTCAGAAATAGACTCTTTGCAAACATAATTAGTTAAGGATTGAGATGAGATCCCACTGAATTTGAGTGGGCCCTAAGTCCCATGGCTGGTGTCCTTGTAAGAAGAGGAGTGAACTCACAGAGACACACAGAGGGAGGAAGGCCACAGGAAGATGGAAGCAGACATTGGAGTTACGCTACTATAAGCCAGGGAGTCCCAGGAGCCACTGGAACCCATAAAAGGCAAGGAAAGATTCTTCCCTAGAAGCTGTGGAGAGCATGGCCCTGCTGGCACCTTGATATCTGACTTCTGGCCTCCAGAACTGGGAGACAATAAGTTCCTGTTGTTCTAAGCCACCCAGTTTGTAGTAATTTGTTACAGTGACCACAGGCAACTAACAGACCAACCATCTCAATTCGCAGAGGAAGAAAGCAAGTCCTAAAGACGACAGTCACCGTCTGCCCACAGAAAGCTATCAGCCAAACAAGGGCCAGAATCCAGTTTCGTGGCCCTCGTTCGGGGCTCTTCTCCCACTTTATAGAATCCTCCAAGTCTGTGACATCAAATAGGACTTCACATCTAGATTAGAGTCAGACAAAAGGCCGATTTTGACAGGGCCACTCACCCCTCTGTGCCTGTGTCCTCCTCAGACAGCACCCAGTGAGTGGAATTCACTTTTCGTTTCCTGATCATGACTGACTGCTCAGTTCTAGGTAAGAGCACTGGCTGATCAGTCGGGCTACTGGTGACTGCTGAGTTTGCTTGCCAGCTGTCATGACAGAGGAAACCCCAGAGAGCTCCCTCCCCGGCTGAAATCAATAGGCAAGAAGTTCATCTCCATGTTGCTCATGCCACGTGAAGGTGCTGCATAATAAATGGGAAAAACCTAATAAATAACATGATTTTGATATTGACTCAATGGGACATTGAACCCAGTATCTGTTGAGTCAATGAATGTTGTTCAATACATATGCCCAGGCATTCCTTTAAAAGGTCATGGAGTTTTCTCTTCTACGTATTAATAATAGTTCCATTTATTGAACATGTACTATGGGCCAAGTATTATGCTGAGTATATCAGTCAGGCCCTTATATACTTAGCACAATACTTGGCCCATAGTAGACGCTCAATATACCAGTTTGATGTATCCGATGTTCATATGTCCCTGACTGACACACTTAGTATATATCAATTCTTTTATTCAACTCTTTTCAAATTACCTGATATGAATGTTCAACTTGCTCCCTGACTGATATATACTTAGTAATAGCACATCTCTAAGTACATATAGTAAAAGTATGTATCTAAGTATACATAGTATACTAAGTATATACCAGTCAGGGAGCAAGTTGAACACTCACATCAAGTAATTCAAGGAGAGCTGAATAAAGGAACTATTTACAAAGGTGTGGGCAGAGTGTGGGGAAAACCCACAGGTGCATGCGGTAGCCCAGGTGGATAGCGCCAGCCATTACTCCCTGGGCTGAAGGATAAGAGGTGGGAGACAAAAAGAGGTGTGTGAAGAGGGCAGTGTGACAGGAGCTGAGATGGGGTCAAGGGACGCAGCCTGCTAACAGTGCCCAGAAGGGAGGGTACTGGACTCACCCCTGTCCCTCCCTACAGGGTCAGAGTGGCAAACGGCAGCTATCCCACCCTCTCATGATTGGACCTGGTTTGTGTCATTTAATTTTCTCAATAATCCTATAAAGTAGGTATAATTATCACCGGCCCATTTTAGAGATGAGAAAACTGAGTTAAAAGAAGAAACAGGTTGCCCAGCTGTGGCAATCAGTGGGCCAGGATTTCAACCAAATCTCTCTGATTCCATACACCATAAAGTCTGCAGGATAAACTTGCGTCATGCCATAAACTTGCTATGAAATTGGCAAAATTTATTTTTAAAAACAACTTTATAAAACTGGATTGCCTATTCACCTTAGCTTAGAGTGTTGATGCCCTTTCACCCCCCTTTTAAAAATCAAATAACTTATATATAATTTAGTTGTTTAGAAACGGAAAGACAAATTCGCAGGGTAACTGGTGAGCCAGATAAAACTGCATTTAGTTGCTATGGGGATCTGAAAATCTTATGTAAGTGTTCAGAGAGAAGAGACAGAGAAAAGATGAAATAAAATGCAGGCTATGGGCACCAGAAGGGATTTTGGAGGTCAGCAAGCCCCCAGCCCACCCGTATTGCACAGGAAGACCCTGCCAGGGGAACTGAGTTGCCAGGGGCAGGTGAGTGTGCTGCACAGTGGGTCTCCTTGCAGATGAGACTGGAAAGCTCCCCAGCCTCTGCCACCTCTCCCCATATACACCATGCCCGACCATGTGGAAGAGCTGGCTGTTTCTTTAGCATGCCTGCCTAGGCCTGGGGCTTTGCTGGTGCTAGTCCTTGTACTTAGGAGAACTAGAAAGAGCAAAAAGCCCTAACATTGTTTCAAGTACTACACACGCTTCTAATTTCATCTTTGGAACAACCTGTTAGATGGGTACTCTTACTATTCCCAGCTGACATCTGTGGGAAACAAGCACAGAAGAGTTATGTAACCTACTCAAGGTCACACAGCCAAGAGGTGGCAGAGCAGAAATTCAAACCCAAGGAATCTAATCCAAGCCCTTGCTCTTTCCTACTGAATTCTACTTTCTGGAATACCCTAGCTACTTCCTCCTCACCCTCTGTTCAATTAGTTGCTATTGCTATCTCAAAAACCTTTAGCTCAGGGATCTTCAAAACTTTCTACCAGAGGACTTTGAACGTCGGAGGAGAGCGAATAGGTGTCCGTGGGGGTTGGGGCCATAGCCTGAGGAGCCTGTCATTTGGGAAAAATGTCTTTGCAGTCTCTTGTTTTAATTTTAAAATTCATCCAAATGTTGTACTCCTGTACCTAATATTGTCATGTTTGTTTGTTTGTTTTTTAATAATGTTTTTAACTACTTACCACTGAGCAAACCAATGCTTCCGAAAGATTCCCCAGGTTTA
Organism: Rhinopithecus bieti; assembly: GCF_001698545.2. Classification (NCBI taxonomy): domain Eukaryota; kingdom Metazoa; phylum Chordata; class Mammalia; order Primates; family Cercopithecidae; genus Rhinopithecus; species Rhinopithecus bieti. The sequence continues at coordinate 308,546 of NW_016804541.1, read as the reverse complement.
TCCTATGGTGGCTATATGATAAACAGGTTTATCCTGTGACTTCACCGACCCCATCATACAAGCCCCACATTCTCCAGGAATGTGAAATCTACTTTAGTTCAAGCACCACTTCTTTAGGTAAGCCTTCCCTAGCCCCAACCCACCAAGCAGGGGTAAATCCTGTGCTCACCAAGCAGCCAAAGTAAACCTCTCATTTCCAAAAGGATCGTCAACTCTCTCATCCCCTAAGATAGTGACTTGTCCTTCCTTGATTAATTAAGGCAGCTACCATTCAGGACTATTAGCGTCAATAGGCCCCAGGCAGAGGAGGCAAAAAACCAAATGCTACCCTGCAAAATGATGTGGCAGGCTGAGGAAGGTGGAGGAGTGCAGAGCAAATTGAGGAAACGTAATGTAGCCTTTCTCCAGTGAAAGGCTGGTGAAGGTTTCTTGACCTGGGTGTGGGGAGGACAGCCCTGATTTGTAGTGTTTGCCAATTTCCATGGTGTAAATACTCTAACAATGGCTGATTTCAACGGGCCTGGAATTGGGTAGTAATGTGCAGTAGTGCACATATGGTATAACCATTATAGACATAATAGATAATGGTAAAGTGTAGCAAGATAATTAGGAAGTAATGCATTTTTAGCATGTATTAAAATTTTTAATACACTGTATTTAATTACAACTTTATGGAATTTACAATTTAATAATGGTGGTAATGTTTAACAACTGGCTGACAAAATTCCTGAAAATTCCCATCAAACAGCTCTTGTAAGACAGCATGGACCATCTCCAGCACACTACCGAACAGCCGAATTTCTGTGTGTGTCTTAAACAATACTAGTTCCCAAAGTTAATTACTGTTTGGGGAGAAGATCGCATGTATAATTTAATAGTGCTATTACATCATAGAACCTACATGCATTCAGCTCACACTGATGGGACTGTTGAGAAGAAATCCAATGAGAAGAATCCATATCCACCACCAGCTGTGGACTGCAGGACCTGGAATTCCTCCCTCTTTGGCTCTGGCTGGGCCCTAGGATTTGAGTGGCCATGAGAGAGATTGGAGAGGAAGGGATGGCTTAACAAAAGTCTGAATGGGCAATATTCTAGAATTAATGCCCTTGGGCAGGGGCATTGGAAGGAGGGCATGGAAAGGATGCATCTGGAGAGTTAGAAATTTTGGTGGGGAGGGGCAGGAGTTTCCCAAGGGAAGTGGATGGAAACTTGAAGACCTAGACTCTTGATAAAATGTGCCTTTAGTCTTCCCATGAAAAGAAAACTCAGTGAAGCTTGTGTGGAGCCAGCCCTGCAGCGGTCATGAAAAACTGAGAGACTTTGCACCAGGGAGTATCCAATATGATACCCCAGTCAATGAACAAAGGCCATTTTTGGCTTCCAATGAGCCACTGGACTTGGTATTGGGAGGGGACAAAGAAGGAGAAAAATCAATTCCGGCCTTCAGGGAATTTCCTGAATGGAAGTTTGCACAAATCATTAATTCCAAGGGTGAGCTCACGGACTCCTCTGTGAGGTTGGGAGACTCATCTAAGGTCTCAGTAGCCAGATGAGGATGCTGCCAAGGTTTCTTACTCCTTATTGGATGCCAGCAGCCCCCCTCCTCTCTGGACCAGGCATAGGTGCTGAGGGAGGCTGAGGACAGGGGAGGAATATCTCCAACTGAGGGGACTTCTGGACACGTGGGGTTGTCAGTGGACTTCCCAGTGGTGGTTAGGGATGGCTGGCAGGGAGAAAGATGGGAGGGAGCACCAGGCAGGCCAGGGAAATTGGAGGTGAGAAAAGGTAAGTTATACCTGGGAAACATGCATCAGTTGAGGCTCCGGATGATGCTGGGGGTTCAGGTGCGAGAGTAATGTGAAACAAAGCTGGAAAGGCTGTTTGAGGCTTAATAATGATAACCTGAGTGCCTGGCTAAGAATTTGACACTTTCACAACTCACTTTCCTTATATATAAGTCAGGGGAGGAGAGGCGGAGTTCACATTTATTTGTGTCCTTATTTGATTGATGTCTATCTCGTGCATCAAACTGTAAGCCCCGAGAGGCCAAGGGGCACTGTGCCTGACTTGGCTCACCTGGAGAAGTGCCAGGCGTGGAGCAGACACTTGGTGACTGGTCACTAAATTAATGAATGGTCAGAGATTTTCAACTTGTATTTTTGGTGTTAGAATCCAAGGTAGCCTCAGGCACTGGTGAGGCCCAGTCAGGAGGCTCCAAGTGTGGTAGTTCCACTTCCTCCAGCCGTCTGTATGCAGTGTATGTATATTATCTCATTTGAAGCAAGAGTTCCTTAACTTAAAAAAACACAAATTTGGAAGCCACTGGAGCAGATGTCCTCAAAGGGCCTTACTGTTCTATCCTAGTGGTCATCATCCAGAGGCCGGTATATGGATAAGCCAGGCCCAGATTCTCTGGCCCAGGGGCCCCTAACCCCCAGGCCATGGACTGGTTCTGGTCTGTGGCCTGCTAGGAACCAGCCACACAGCAGGAGGTAAGTGGTAGGTGAGCCAGCGAAGCTTCATCTGTATTTACAGTCACTGCCCATTGCTTGCATTACCACCTGAGCTCTGCCTCCTGTCAGATCAGCAGTGGCATTTGATTCTCATAGGAGCACAAACCCTATTGTGATCTGTATACATGAAGGATCTAGGCTGTGCACTGTTTATGAAAATCTAATGCCTGATGATCTGTCACTGTCTCCCATCAATCCCAGATGGAACCCTCTAGTTTCAGGAAAACAGGCTCAGGGCTCCCACTAATTCTATGTTATGTTGAGTTGCAATAATTACTTTATTATTTATTACAATGGAATAATAATAGAAATAAGATGAATAATAAAAGTTATTCACTTGAATCATTCCAAAACCATCACTCCCACCCACACTGGTCCATAGAAAAATTCTCTTCCACAAAACTGGTCCCTGGTGCCAAAAAGGTTGGGGACCTCTGCTCTAGCCTACTCTGTCTTCGAGAGCTGTACCAGGATGCTTGCCCACTGCAGAGGGCACCTTTCTGCAAGTAATGGGTCTGATCACCAAAAGGGGCCTTTCCTTTCCCCTTGCCTGAGGCCCAGGGAGAATGACTCAGCAAAAAGCCCATCCCGGTCCCTGCTCTTCCCATGCAGGTCCCGTGTCCTCACCCCTCAGGCTGGTGGATGCCCTGACCATGCTGGAGGCCACCTCCAGCTGTGCCAGCTGCTTCCAGTCTTTGGATTTTCCAGACCTAGATTTAGAGTGGCCAAGGAGGTTGAAAAGAAAAAATATATATATTCTCCCTCCACACCCAGACTCCTCACACTTAAGTTGGGGAAATGCCAACAAAAATAGCATGATGTCATCTCCCGACTGATCCTGTTAATCCCTTTCCTGCGGAATATTGAGTCTTGGTTTTTATTTAAAAGCGATTTTATTGTCTAAGGCTGGTTAAAAGCCTCTGGGAGTTGTGCTGGGAAAGCTGGTGATGCCTTTGATGTGCGGAGTGATGCAGGGCCCTTGGCCCCCTGAGCCCCAATAAGGAAAGAAAATGGGATTTGCAGAAGGCTGGGAAGCTGAAGGAATTCTGTTTCAGACAGTGTGTGTGTTACCAATGGCATCTGGTTTTGCGTTTGGCAGCTGGCGTGCCTCAGGAGGCCAGCCTCTCGGAAAGGATTTCTCAGCAATCCATGGCCTGTGAAGAGTCACACTCCCCCTGGATGCCGCCTTTCCTGCCCCCATCATCATTTGGGCACACTTTGGGAACACTCTTCCCTCTGCAGGGCTTTGGATACTTGGTGAGGAAGGTATGGATCAAAGCCCACCCTGTTCTAGAGGTGAGGTGAACTGAAGGCCAGGAGACATGGGTTTGAAGCTCAGCTCTGAGCAACCCTGGAAAAGCCACTTAATAACTCATCTGTCGGTCAGAAATAGGTACACCTTCCCTGCTATCTGCCCTGCATGATACGTGAGCACCGAAATATCAAAAGAAGCCATGCCTTTTCAAAAGCTCTACAAACTCAAGAGCCTTGTACTAATGCAAAGCGTTATGATAAATAGGGTAGTGAGAAGGGGAGGAAGAAAAGCAAAGGAATCGGAGGTGTTTGCAAGGGAGTGATTCCAATGAAGAACCATGGAATCTAAGACAGAAGAAAAAGGACATGAAGTCAGAAGGAGACTGGTGGACAGTGAGAAAGAACTGGGCCCAGTAGGTCTGGGTTCATGAGGAGGTTGAAAAATTGCCATAAGGGGCCTAGGAGAAGCAAGCTGGGAGGTCAAAAGATAATCTTCAGAGTGAGATGTCTGGGTTTGAGGTTTTATAGGGAATGTCATTTTGGTGATGGGAAGGGAGTGGGTAGCTAAGGTCTGAAACTGTACTTGGCAATTAGGAAGTCAAGTTTGGGATCCTGGAAAAGTCATCCTCACAGATGATAAAGGGCTCCATGATGATGAGGGAGCTGGGGTAGAAAGGATGCAGGAACCCCAGAGCCAAGGTGGTCAGTGCATCGAAGGGGTTGACTATGAGTGAGCATTAGGGATGGGGAGGGGACTGAATGGCATTAAAGGAACTGGGCTTTCACAGGATGAAAGGGAGTTTAGGAGTGGCCTGAGGAGCCAGGAGGATTCCAGCCTGTCCCCCTGACCCTGAGGGGGGAATGTGAGGATAAGCAGGCCCTCTCTGAAGGGTCAGAGGGCAAAGAGAAGGGAATGTTCCAGGAAAGGCTAAGGTACAGAGGAATGTGCTGCTTGGAGCAGTGAAGGGTCAGGGAAAGGGGGATGGGAGCCAGGGCAGCTGAGAAGAGAACAGAGCAGTGTAAGGATAGAGTCTGGGAGCCAATGGGTGCAGGAAGAGGCCTAGGATCCTGACTGAGACCAAAAAGAACGGCAATGGGCCCAATGGATTTCATCCGCTGGGTCTCTACAGTGGGGTGAGGACTTGGGGCTAAAGACTTCACACAATGGCTTGGCCGCAGAGTGGGTCTGGGCAGGCAGCCACGATGGCTTTGGCAGGCCTCAGGTCTGCAGGCACTGAAGGGCTGCTTCCAGGAACTCTGCATGGTGGTTGACCCTTCAGTTAACTGCTCAAATAGGACTTGTGAGGAGGGATGGTGACCCCACGGGCTGGAGGGGTGGCTGGATCAGGGAGCAGATGAGCTCTGAAGTCCATTCCATCACTGCCACCCGTGATCACATACTTCACAGCTGTCCCAAAGACCGACCCAACCATGAGATGTGCTGGTTGCTTAATTTATAATTTCAACTAGCTGTTTAACAAATGTACCTTAACCACCAGAGGCTGAGAAAGGAAGCAGACACCCTGGCCTACGCCAGAGGCCTATGCATAACCACCTAGAGCCAGCCTTGGAGGGTATCAGCAAGGGGCTAAACTGATGAAGGAGGAGGGAAGATGCAGAAGCCCTTGTTCTCAGGGCTCAGAGCAAATTGTGGCATCAGATATTTTAATATTGCTATTTCTGTTGCTGATAATGACAGCTAAAGTTTATTGAACACTTTCTATGTGCTGGGCACACTATATGGCCTAGCTCATTTATTCCTCATACACTAAGAGGAAGGTGTTTTATCCTCATTTTGTAGATGAGAAAACAAGTCCATAGGGATGAAGGAACTCGCTCAGTATTGGGGACTGGACTCCCATGCAAAACTGACCCAAGTTCAAAAGATCAGAAAACTGCAGCTGCAATAGGAAACATGACTCAATCAAAGACTCAGGAGGTCAGGCATAGAGCAAGGGCTGACATCCAGGTCTCCTGACTGCCTACTCATAGCTCTCTCCACCCCACCGCACAGAGAGAAAGCAGAGTGTCCATTTCTTCTGCCCAAAGGACATCTTGACTGCAACCTCATGAAAGACCCCAAGCCAGAACCAACAAGCTAAGCCACTCCTAGATTTCAGACTCACAGAAACCATGAGAAGTAGTCATTGTTTGTTAAGTCACGACATTTTGAGATGATTTGTGACACAGCAATAAATAATTAATAGAGGGTAAACATCTATTGGCTCATGTGTTAGGATTTGAGGACATTCCCTCTGACATTTCTACTCTCTGTCCTGCTGGAAAGTCCTTCGTCATGAGACGGGAAAGAGAGAGACGGTAGTGCCCCTCTGTCTTCTGTAGAGCTAGAGACAGAGTGGACAACTGACGCTGCCTTTCTGGCTCTCAGCTGTGCTAGCCAACAATACTTGACCATTTCTACCAACAGTCAGCAAAATTCTTCTTAGAAGGTCTGGTACTAAGTATTTTAGGCTTTGCAGGTCACATACAGTATCTGCTGCAACTACTCAGCTCTGCCATTAAAGCACCAAAACAGCATTAGACAATACATAAACAAATAGGCTTGGCTGATTCTAATAAAGCTTTATTTACAAAATCAAGTGGCTGATTCAAGGATCATACTATGCTAATCCCTGGTTTAGAGAAAGGAAAAACACAGTCCATGAAGGTCTGTGGCCAGGGAGGTTTAAAGGGCCCACAGGACACTTTCCATAGAGGGGAGGCTGTTCCTAAACTGCCCTACCCTTGGCCCCACCATTGCTCTACCTTTGCCCCAGGAAGCCAAGATATTTATCATCTCTTGCAAACAACCATCACGTATGAAGATAGCTACGGGAGCGCCACGTTTGCTGAGAGTCTGAGCACCTGTGAGGGATATTACTAAGGAAATGTCCACACCAGCCAGATTTCTTTCAACCCTGGGAGCAACAGTGTCCAGATGCTGCTCCGGTAGTTACTGCGTGTGCACATATTACCTCCTTTCTTTCTCATCTGCAATTATTTTTGTGTAACAAATGAACCCCGAAACTCAGTAACTTACTCACATGGCTGGCGGGTTGGTTCCTCTCCACACAAACTTCTCCATGAGGGTGCCTGGGTGTCCTCACAGTGTGGTGAAAGGCTTCCCCCACAACTACTTATCCAGGAGACCAAGGAAGAAGCTGCAATGCCTCTCTGACCTAGCTCTGGAAGTCACGTGTCATCACATCCACTGTCCCATTGTTCACACAGGTCAGCCCTGATTCTGTGTGAGAGGGGACTATGCAAAGACATGGATACCAGCAGGCAAGGACCCCCATTATGGAGGCTGGGTACAATGAATGCATCCTGAGGTTAGTGCCCCCTGGGAGTGATCACTACAAAAGCTCACCCACTTAATTTTGGTAGTTGTGTGAGGAAGGACTCTAATACCTGTTTTGTTGTTGTTTATTTGTTTGTTGTTTGTTTGAAATGAGGTCTCGTCATGTCACCCAGGCTGCAGTGCAGTAGCATGATCAGGGCTCATTGCAGCCTCGACCTCCTGGGCTCAAGCGATCCTCCCACCTCAGACTCCCAAGTAGCTGGGACCATAGGCACATGCCACCACGCCTGGCTAATTTTTGTATTTTTTGTAGAGACGAAGTTTCACCATGTTGCCCAGGCTAGTCTCAAACTCTTGAGCTCAAGCGAGCCGTTTGCCTTGGCCTCCCAAAGTGCTGGGGATTACAGGCGTGAGCCACAGTGCCCGGCTTTCTATCACCTGTCTGCTCAAATCTGTATAGGTGGCTTGTTCATAGGAGATGTTGATACTCAGCTGCTGATGGCTATAGTTTTTAGCTACATTTGACCACAAGTTTTCATTGCTGGGGTTTCAATCTCATCTTCCTTGTTCTTCTGCCATTCTTAGCAATCTGTAGTAGACATTCGTCATTCTGTTCTGGCTTCCCAGCATCTGACGCTTGCCTAAAGGAACTTCTCATTGTGTGACTCTTGGTGAGGGCATGTCCCTGCCCGGTTCTTCAGTCTTTCTGTCAGTATTTGACTGACCCTATGTCACTCCAATAACCCTCTTGCTATTTAAATTAGCTAGTCAGTCAAACTTGTAATCCCAGCACTTTGGGAGGCAGAGGCAGGCAGATCACCTGTGGTCAGGAGTTTGAGACCAGCCTGGTCAACACGGTGAAACACCCTTTCTGCTAAAAACACAAAAATTAGTTGGGCATGGTGGCACACACCTGTAATCCCATCTACTCAGGAGACTGAGACAGGAGAATCACTTGAACCTGGGAGGCAGAGGTTGCAGTGAGCCGAGGTTGCAGTGAGCCGAGATTGTGCCACTGCACTCCAGCCTGGGCGACAGAGCAAGACTCTATCTCAAAAAGAAAAAAAAAAGAAAGAAAATTAGTCCGTTTCTGTTGCTTGCAACCTAGAATCCTAGCTGGTTCAGAGTCTCCAGCACTTACTCTCAGACAAAGCTCTCCCAGTGCCAAAGCCACTACATCTCTGCTGCTGCTGTGGCTACAGTTGCTGAAGTTGAGCATAGACTTCAGAGTCAGACAGATCTAGGTTTGAGTCCCAGCCCTGCCACTTTAATGCAGTGTGACTTTCTACAAGTTGTTTAACATCTCTGGACTTCTGTTGCTTCCCCTGCACAATGAGGGAAGTGACATTTAGCTTGCAAGACTGCTATGAGGATCTGCACATAGCATTGTGCCTGGCACAGAGTAGGTGCTTATGCCTGCTCTTGTATAATAAAGTATGATGGTGATGATGATGATGATCATGGACATGTGCTGAAGTTTGTCCTTATGTGAACCCCATCCAGGGTTTCTTGCAGAGGCAAAGCTACTCCCGTTTGATGACAGGTCTTTGGAGCTACCTTAAATGGTCTGTCCTCTCAGTACTAATTGCTCTTTAGAACCCTCAAAGTGAGTCTTACTCATGGAGTTGAATAAACTCTTTCAACAAGGAACTTGCTATAAGTCCCCTGGGGACTGGTCCAGAGCATGATTCAGAGATACACCCCCCAACCCCTCCTATCTGCAATGCTTTGCAAATGGAGCTCTTTCTGGCCTGCTCTGAGATCCTAGAGCGTCTAAGATGAGCATGCAACTTCAAGTCCCACTGTGGTCCTTGCAATCTGATCTCAGGTCATCCAGACCCTTGACCTGGCCTCACAGCCTGACATAGCTTCACAACTACTAGAGATACATCCTGGATGGCGAGCCACACTCTAAGACACTGCGCTCTAGCAGGAGCCCTGGTTTCTCCCATCCCATCTCCGAGCTGGCAGAGCTGTTGCATAGTGTTTCCATTTTTCTAAGGGTTGTTCCAGAGTCTAGGGTGTTCATGAGAAGTAATTTGCAAACCCCATCCCACGCTGCTCTAAGAATTACACCCTCATACCAGTCTGGGAAAGAGTCTGACCCCTACTTTCACCCCAAATCATAGCATTGGGTGAGGTGGCACCTATGCTGGTTATGTGGGTACCATAGATAAACAGGCAACTGCAAGGTCAGGAAATCATCCTAACACAGGAAAAAACACCTCTCGTTCTAAGACTCCGTCCTTGAACAACCCAGTGAACCCTACAGGCCCCTCATTCGTCTTCCAAAGCACTGATTTGCCACTTAGGACATATATTTTTTAGACTAGCAGCTGAGTAGTATCCTCTATCTTTTCCTAACAAGAGTATAAGCCACCTGGAGCAAGAGCCTTCTTATACTTTCCCTGTCCTCTGCACCTGGCACCTTGCCTGAAGATGAATCAGAGCTGACGAAATACTTGTTGAATGGCTGCTCCATGGATGACACAGAACACAGCTGCAGACCCTGACTACCTGGCCCAAAATAGCAAATACTGTGGGCCATGGGGCTGTGGAAAGCTGAGGTGCCTCCCAGGGCCACAGCAGATAATTAAGAATATTGGCCAAGAGATATGATCTCACCAGGCCACAATAGTCTCTGCATTTTTGTCCAGGTTGGAAAGGCAGGACATAGCCTGTACCTGTTAGGCAGGACACAGCTAAGTCATTCCTGATAGACAAGACACAGCCACCCTAGACACGGAGTAGAGCCCCCGCAAGGCTGCTGCTCAGAACGCTCCTGCAATCTCAGGGGCAATTTCAGGCCTGCTGGCGTGAGGTCTCAGGTTACACCAACTCTTCAGCTTCTCAGCTTTTGATGGGAGCTGCTTCTGGACAGGGCCATCACCACCAGCCCATTAGTGAAGGAAATATTTGCCAGAGAGTGTCACCCTCCAGGAGGAGAATAACAACTGAAGGTCTATATCTCATCTGTTCCAGGACTCTTTTAGCTTAGATGAATTCCTTAATCCTTCTTCTCTACCCGTCAGCTCAAAGACCTGCAAATCTTCCACACACTCAGTGTCCCTTTTAAGTTTAGAAATTGACCTAACAATAATGCCTCCTTGTAATGTCCTTGCAAGTGGCCTGGTATGCACTGCCTGGCTTGCCCACAAGTCAATACTGTGAGGCAGGACATGGGATTGTTTGATTTGGAGATGTACTGAGTGATAAATAATGGAATGGCTACAACAGCTAACATCATACTAAACATTTTACAAAAAAGTAAGCCTCAGAACAACCATATGAAAGAGGGAATGTCACAATCCCCAGTTTCAGATGAGCAAACTGAGGCTTAGAAGTCGGTGTTAAGAAACTTCCAAAGTCACCCAACCGGGAAGTGGTAAGACCAGGATTCAAACCCAGGAATATTTGGCTTCAAAGCACAGACTCTTACTGCTAACAGTCCACTTCTACCCACATATTTATGAAATATCAATCACTGTGCTACCTGTTGGAGACATAGGGACAATTAAGGTACCACCTTGTTGCTCAAGCTTTCAACCTTGTCAGAGAAACATTAGCATAATTTTAATTATATATTACAGTGTGATATTTGTAATCGTAAAATTTATATGTAGGAATGGAAGGATGGTGATGAATTCTGTCAATAAGGGAGGAACAGAGCTTTGGGAAGGCATCACAGAGGAACATTCAAAAAATGAAACTTTATGATTCAATTTCTTTTCTATTTTGAGTGTGTGATCTTTGGCCACCATCCGTCCACACTGGCCTCTATTGAATGAGTCATCCATCATCTGGGAAAGACCCAGTCAAAGGGTCCCCTTCTCTGAGCCCACGCTTTACAGGTCTCACATATCACAAACCCAAAATAGATTAATGTGGTAAAGAACTTGAGAGCATTTCTGTCACTCAGGATTCAGAACTCAGCATCGGCACAGCACAACCAATAATCCCAAACACCACTCAGATGAGTAACACCATTCAGACCCCAGAGAAACACTTCTCCACACCCCTTGTCCTGTGTCTGTGAACCAAAAGGAAACCTTGTCCAAATGCCATCCATGAAGATTTGTGGGTTGGGCCACTGCCAGCACTAGAGATGGACACCTCCCTTTGGAGGATGGGCAGGATGTGAGCCCCAGATGAACTCAGACAAGAATTAAGGCAAATTAGTTAACTCACCTTACTCTTCCTCACAGACTGCATGAATGCACAGACTCATGCAAAGTGCAGTATCCTTTCCTAGGAGTGCTGAGTATCTATTTCTTGCTTCTCTCGATGCTCCAATCTGTGATTCTGGAAGCAGTATTCACAACAGCTACACATGATGGTTGGGAAATAGTATGCAATATTAAACACATCCTAATACTTTTAATTTGTATATTTGCAGGCCTATCCATAACACACAAAAAGCATGATATTAATTCTTTATGTTGGCCACAGGCAGACCTCAATGGCTAGCATTGTATTAATAAATAGATTTTATTTTATAAAAATAGATTTAAAGATTTAATTACATTTTCAAAAGATTAAATAATTTTAATCTAAGTGATGTTGATTTTTAAAGTTGATATGAATTTATTATAAATTATATTTTGTCTTTTAATTTCAATAGATTGTTTTGCATATTTTATTTACATAAATATTCAGTCATCGAAAAACATTAGATGGTGCAATGAACTGAGTGTTATGTCTTGCCAGAAGTCACATTTTGAAACCCTAATTCCAATGTGATGGTATTTGGAGGTGGGGCCTTTGGGAGGTAATCAGGTCATGAAGGTGGAACCCTCAGGAATGGGATTAGTGTCCTCATAAGAAGATGCCAGAGAGCTGGCTAGCTCTCTTTCCACCTCGTGAGAATGCAACCAGAAGTCAGTAGTATGCAACCTGGAAGAGGCCCCTCACCAGAAACCGACCAGGCTGGCACTCTGATCTCAGACTTCCAGCCTCCAGAACCACGAGGAAAAAATTATTGTTGATAAGCCAGCAGTCTATGGTACTTTGTTATACAACCCAAACTGACTGAGACAGATGGATTTGCTCCCCTCTTTAGTCTCACTCACTTATCTCCCTCAGGATCCCTCCTGGGCCAGCAAACAGCATATTGGCCAGGTGCAGCGCCTAACCCATAGCACCTGGCTCAGCAGGAAGCATGTAAAAGGCCCCCAGGCCAGGACAGGAGGGGCCTCAGTTGCAAGCTATTTTCACTGCTACTACATATACTGCTCAGTGCCTCACTCTGTCTTACTTTCACCTGGGCCTTCTGACTGTCCCCTGGTACCTAATTATTCACCTGGCTTCCTGATCTGCTTTGACTGATAGCCTCAGTCACTGACCTCTTGAGCCAGGTCTTTGTCAACCTTGCTTTGACCATCACAACCCTTGCTTCCTCCCCACCAAGTATTTCCTGATATCCATTGGCCTGCAATGATACAGGGAAATAAATATTAACATGTTTTTGAAGTATATATTACAGTGTGATATATGTAATGATAATTATGTGTAGGAATAAATCAAAGGATGGTTATTAATTCTGTCAATAAGGAAGGAAGAGAGATTAGGGAAGGCTTCCCAGAGAAACACTTATTAAATGGAACTTTATCTATGATTCAAATTATTTTCTATTTTAACTGTGTAATCTTTAGCCATCAACTGTCCACACTGGCATCTACTAAATGAGTCATCCACTATCTGGGTAAGGCCCATACAAAAGGGTCCCCTTTTCTGAACCCATGCTTTAACAGGTCTCACATATCACAAACCCCCCCCCAGAATTAATGCATTAAAGAACATAAAGTAATATGAATATATACTTTAAAAATCAGAGCTCTCCCCACTCCCTTATCCACTCCCCAAGAATATACAGAGAATGGCCTTCTTCATCACTCATTTCACGTAAATCGTTGTAGAAACTACCCTGATCCTAGCTTCACCCTCTGTCCTTCAGGATAATTCACAAAAATCATTAAGCACTGAATTCATCCAGTTCAAACACTGTCTTTTTACAGTTGGAGAAACTGAGACACAGGGAGAGGAAATGACTTTCCCATGATCACCCAGCAAGTGAATTGAGACTAGAGCCAGTCTCCAAGCTCCAAGCCCACATCCACACTCTCGTTCTGAAATGCCACGTATCCAGATAATTGTGTGGCATTCCAGCAGCACCCCACCCTAATCAATCTCCACATGACATCCCAAAGGGCAGTTATTGTGAATTGGGGGCGGAGGGCGCGGTAAGAAGTTGGATGCTGGGTGTGCAAAGGAAAAGCAAGGGAGGTTGTTTCATAAATGACACAATGGCACTCTCCAAAGTTGAGTTGCAGGGCTTCCGCTGCCCTGAGAGACGGCATGCCTTTCTGGAGACTAAACATTTTCACAGTTCCTTTGGCCCAAGGGTTATTTTCTTGTTGGAAAAACGGAAAAATTCCCCACATGGATGGCAAGAAAAATAACTTCAGCTGGACTAATCCAGAGACAAAGTTTCTTCTGAAATTGCAAAAGGATAGAACTGGAGGGGAGCAAACGTTTCTTTTAAATAAATACAGAATATTTCTTTATTTGCTTTGTTTTAGAAGCAGAGTGTCACTTGTTGCCCAGGCTGGAGTGCAGGGGCATGCAGTTATGGACCACTGCAGCCTCAAACTCCTGGGCTCAAGTGCTCCTCCTGCCTCATCCTTCCAAAGTGCTGGGATTACAGGTGTGAGCCACCATGTCCAGCCCCACAGAATGTTTCTTCTGGGTTTCTTTTTATTTGCTCATGTGTAAGAACCCCTAACTGGCTCCTTAGAGACAGGCCGGGTCCCATGGGTCAGAGGAGAAGCTGGGTGGGCATGAGCCTACAGGAGAAGCTGCAGCTCACTGGAGCTCCCTGTCTGGCCAAGGCTGTTAGGAGCTGTGTCCCACGGGGCCTGGGCTGAGAGGGAGACGTGCCTTCTCACAGAATCCCCCGCATACCCAGATGAGCTCTCCCTAGAGATGGGACTATCAACTGGCCAAGACCCTGTTCATTACTTATCTTCAAAATGTGCCTCTTCTTCTTAATGAATGAATGCCTCTAGCACTAAGTGTTCTTTTGTTATAACTTGTTTCTTAAAATCAAAATAATTTAGGTTCATTTTATCATTTTCATAATTTATTAATTTTTTATCTGATTTTCTCAGTTCTTTAGCTAAAGAAAATTCAAGTTAGTATCTATGCTGAAAATATTTCTTCTATGAAGCCTGGGCAACATAGAAAGACCCAATCTCTACAAAAAAGTTAAATAAGTAGCTGGGCATGGTGGTATGCACATGCAGTCCCAGCTACTCAGGAGGCTGAGGTGGGAGGATCACTTGAGTCCAGGAGTTCAAGGCTGCAGTAAGCGAAGATCATGCCACTGCACTCCAGCCTGGGTGACAGAGCGAGACCTCATCTCTAAAATATATTAAAAAGGGAAAATATATAACTGTTGGGAAACACTGAAATTGTCAATGACTTCACATATCCTTGAAAATATTTCTCCTGTGAGATTAAGTAGATCATCTATATGTTCATGGCATCTATTCTGAGAACCTATTGATGCCTTTAAGGGATGCTTATAGCTGCACTGTCATTAATGACTATGGATATTGCTAAACAGCAGGTCACCATCTTCTAGAATTTGTATCAGTTTATCAAATGTAGTCACACGTAGATGGCTTGCACTTGGCAAAAAAGTTAGGAATGGTCACGGAAGGGTCCATGGGAATACGAGTTTTGATGCTTAAATGTCTCTGGCTTCACAGTAGACCTGCCCTGCAAACCATAAAAAGGGTTTGTCCCAGCCTCCCAGGGGTCATTTTACCTACCCTTCAAGATACCCACCTCACAGCCAGTGAGCATGGATGAAGCCCAGGGAACCGGGGTCATGACATGATTATGTGATATGAGTAGAGCATGAAGGAAAGAGCATCAGATTCCGGGCTGGGTGAATTAGGACAATGTTTTTCATACGTGACTATATGTTCACTCTTCTCTAAAGTAGTCTTCATAATACTAGCCCTCTATACTTCACAGGTATGGGAACCAAGTTGTAAAACATCTGGTAAATTACTTTACAAACTAGAAAGAACTTCTTGAAGGTAATGTCTTTTGTTCATAAAATCATGCATTCACTAAATATTTATTAAGCACCTACTATATGCTAGGTACTGTTCCAGCATTGGAGATACAGCAATAAACAAATATGACTATCTCTTTAAGAGATAAAATGTTTTTTCCTTCTGGCCTTTAAGCTGAATAGCCCTTGGGACAGTAGTCAGTCTCCAAGATGGCCCCCAGGGACCCCACCTCCTATTGTTGTCCCCACCATACTGAATCGGGGCTGACCTACGCATGAGAATGTGGTAGAACCAACAGTCTATGACTTCCAAGACTGGGCCATAAAAGACATTGCTGCCTCATCCTTGGCCTCCTGGACTACTTGCTCTGGGGAAGCCAGCCACCATGTCGTGTGGACACTCAAGAAGCCACCAAGAGGCAGGTGAGGAGAAATGCGGTGTTCTGTCAGTATCCAGCCCCAAAATGCCAGGCATGCGTTACCT
Source organism: Rhinopithecus bieti (assembly GCF_001698545.2). Classification (NCBI taxonomy): domain Eukaryota; kingdom Metazoa; phylum Chordata; class Mammalia; order Primates; family Cercopithecidae; genus Rhinopithecus; species Rhinopithecus bieti. The sequence continues at coordinate 292,908 of NW_016804541.1, read as the reverse complement.
TAGAAGTAAATCTTCCAGCACCAGACAAGCCTTCAGACAGCTGCGGTCTAGCTCACATCTTGAGTACAACTTCATAAGAGACCTCAAGCCTCAGTTGCCAGCTAAATAATTCTTCATATCTGAGCCATAGAAATGTAAGAGGTAACAAATATTTATTCTTACTCTAAGCCACTACATTTTGAGGTGAGTTGCTATGCAGCAATATGTAACTAACACATTTCATTACATAACTCTTCCAAAAGGGTAAAGGAAGATAATTCCACCTTTGGTGTCATATCACTACAAACTGATATTTGTTGCCTGACAATCTTCACTTTGTTGAGGAACTCCCATGGGTGCCAATCATACAGTTGGTGCTCCATAATACTTACTTGTTGGCTGTTGGATTCATGATTCTGGAGCTGAAGAGCACAACTATGGCTTGGTGGATAGGGACAAGGTCACACAAAAGTTGGCTAAGGCACAGAGAGACCCACCCAGGCAGGGTCAGGGGTAGGTGAGGATGGTCTCAGGAACAGGTGATCCTAGAAATCCAGAGAGGCAGGACTCTCAGGATGGCCTGAGGGACAGGATCCTGGTGGTCAGTCAGAGCACTGCATTCATGCAGATCTGGGTCTGATGGACAGTCTGGATTGGAGACAGGAAAGGTTATTATGGAAAGACAGGTACTGAGGCCCAAGGGCAAGACTTCAGACCAAGAGATGACTGCAAGATGGGCGTGGGGGGCAAGACAGAGGAACCCAGTATTGGAGGATTAGGAGGTCAATATAGAAATGGTGGGCAAATCAGAAGCCCATCCCTGGAGCTCAGGCGCAGGTGGAGCTGAGGGTGCAGCAAGGCTGCAGAGGCCCAGGCTGACTCAGGGAGCGTCTGCAGAATGGTAGCTGCAGGCCCCATGCCTGTGCTCCTCAGTTCTAAAGTCATGAATCCAAGAGCCAACGAGTAAGCGTTCATGGAGCACCAACTCTATGATTGGTACTATGGGAGTTCTTCAGCCAAGTGAAGATTGTCAGGCAACAAATATCAATTTGTAGTGATATGAGACTATCCTCAACCTGGAAAGGCATCCTTCATCTACTGCCCCAGGTAACACCGATTGCCCCTCACATGGCACCTGGATCCTCCTAGCTGGGCACCCCTCTTATCTGTAGAGCTCCCCCACAAACGTGCCTCAAAAGCATACAGCTCTAAAGTCTGGAATTCACTTTGATTTGGGATGATGGGGCTGCAACACAGTCCTTCATATTGAAATCTCAGGAGAAGCAGCCTCTCCTTACCACATCCTCACAGTTTTCCTTTCTGTAGTCTCTGGGCTTCTGAGATAATAAACGCTATCTCCAGAGCAGGTGACAACAATGACAGTGATGACACTAGACTGTGAGACTCCATTGTGGAGTCAAGGCAGGAAACTATATTGACAAAAGGAGGACTTAGTCAACACAGGAGTTCTGGGGACAATAAGATGGAAATCAAATACAGAGTAACCAAGATAAGGCCCTCACTTCCCATAAACACCTTTGCCTTCTCCAAAAGCCAGGTACTCTCTAACCACAAAAGTATAACACAATGTGAGATGATGGGCTCAAATCCAAACTCCATCGTGTTACTTACAGAGACTACCTGTGATTTCGCAGCATCTTCTAGTTTTTGAAATATATAAAAGACCCTAATTTTCTAAGCATCCATCCCAAAAGTAAATTCTCCATATAAAGGGACATACATCACCCAAAATTTATGCAGATTGGTCCTGAGCTCTACCATATCAGCTTCTGACCTCTCCCTCCCACCCTCATCACCCCATTGTTCAGGTCCTAGGACAATTTTTCGGTAACAATTTCTTTACATAATGTTCACCATTGTGAACAGAACTGCCATGCATCTTTGCACCTCCCTGGAGCTATAAGAATTGTCTCTATTGGAAATACTTCTGAATTAAATCAGCTGGGCTCCAATTCCTCGCAAGCCACGCTCAATGTGATGTCTCATGTTGGTCCATTTTTGTGGCTTCCTTTCCCTCTCCCCAAGGCTTTTATGACCCATGAGAAAACAGGGGCAAGGCCTCTGGTTGTGGTCCACCAGGGTCACTGTTAGGGTCCCTGGTCCAAGCTTTGGGGTCCATTCAAAGGTAGGCTGCTCCACAAATATGTCTACAACCACCATGTCAAGCTCAACCATGGACGGAAGCCAACTCCACAGGTGCCATGGTCCTTAAGCTTTCAGGCAGCCATCCCCCCCTCAGTTCTGCCACCCTCACAGAGCTCAGTGCAGGGTTGTTGTAGAAGTATTGATGGATTGGGTGAAACCCGCCTTGTTTCTTTCAACTGTCTGACATCTGGCTCATTGCCATTTCAGAAACTAAAACATGGCTCCCAAAAACAACGGCTATGTTCATTCCATGGGCAAATGTACCTTACTACGAGTTTGTCTATTTTGATAGTTGAAACATTTTGTTGTGTGCTTGTCAGGCACCACCAAAGATTAAAAGAAATAGATGACATGGCCACTACTCCTAAAGACTTTTATTTTCTAGTTGGGAAGGTATGTACCCATGAGAAGGTTTGAGGTTAATAACAGTACAAAATAACAATGAAAGTAACATGTCAGGACGCATTGGCACATCTCATTGGATTCTTGGAGCAATCCTGGGTGACAGGTATTACAATTTCCCATTTTGTAGGTGAGGAAACTGAGACGTATGCCATCCTCCTATAAGCCTTGCCTCTGGAGGGGCAAACTAACCTGGGGCCAGAGGGGGTCATGCCTGGCTGTTAATCCCTGCTGTTTTGCTCCCTACTGTCTGTGACCTGCAAACTTCACAGCACACACACTCCAACCCTACCTTATTGGAACATCTGACTCTGTAATGGTCTATAAAAGTTTTATTGTTCCTTCTTTTAGAAAGTTGCTGGATCTCCCTAGCACTTGTAAATAATGTGTGCTCCAGCTCTATCTCCACCCTGTCCCTCACCATAGGCACCCAGTGGGTAATAATCCAACAGCCAACAAGCAAGCAACAAGAATCCCATGAGGAAGCTCAGTCAGGGGATTCTTCTGAGGTCAGAGACCTCCATCCATGGATGGTCCACCCTTTGACCCTTCTGCCCCAACCTGTCAAGGAGACAATTGCCACAGCTCATGTGAGAGGCACTCTGGTTTTCCAGCCTCATCCCCCACTCTGCCTGTCAGTCTCCCCAATACATCAAATGACTCCCCACTAATTCCTGAACATACCCCCTCCCCAGGTTTGGGAGCATGTCCTTTCCTCCTCCTGGAGTGCTCTTCTCTCAAGTAATGCTTGTCCAGTGACTGCTCAGACTACAAAAACTAGGCCCAAATATCACCTCCTCCTTCAATTCTTCCCCAATTTTCTCCATCCATATATGAGCTTGCCTTTCTCTGAAACACCATAAAATTACAAGTGGATCATCTAAAGGTGTTCATCTCTATCTGCTTCTTATTACGGAAGCATATTTGCAGATTTGTCTTAGGGGATAGGAGTCAGAGTTCTGAGTCTGTCCAATCTCTGGCACTTATGACCCATGCAAAATTGGGAAACTGAGCCATAAGAAAGTCATCTATAAAATGGGGTTTCATGAAGATAAAATGAGATAACAAAGAGAAAGCACTTCTCAAACAATAATGGGCTTTACTCATGGTATGCTTAACCTCTCTCTGCCTCAGCTGGCACATTCATGAAAACAGGAGTAGTGATATGTCTCCCGCTTGCATTTGTAGTGAGGATTCCATGAGGTCGTGTATGTAAGGCAAAGTGAGCACAGTCCCCTGCCTCCATCTCTGGCCCTGTCCATGTCATAGCAGAGCTTAGACTGCAGACCCCGCATTATATTTTTCACTCTGACTACCTACGATGTTGTGCAGGATTTAGGATGCTGCTGTGAACACTCTTTCATGGGGGTGACTTTTGGAACCTGGGCAGGAATCCCAATGCTCTGCAATAATAATCATCATCATAAACAGTTGGTGGTCTCTGCATCCAGGAAATTAGTTTTTAGGGGCCAAGTCTGTGCTGTGAGGGAACACGCCCCTCCCTCAGAGAGAGAAACTGCAGAGCATGTGTGTCTAAAACCACAGCTAATCCTCAGAGCCAGATGAAAGAGCCGCCTTCCTCAGTGGCCAGCTGTGGCATTGGAGCCAGAAATGCCCCACAGAGGCAGTTTGGGGAGCATCAGCCCTAGCGTGGCTCCATGAGCCACGTTACTGAATTGCAACTTTGATGCGGAAGGTGAATAATAAATCAGTTTAGGCATTGGGTCAAGGATCTTCATCTGAGAAGAAAAGGAAATGATAAACTATCGGAGTTGGAAGGAACCAGCTCAGACCAACATCCTTGCTGCAAACTTCTAAGCCCCTCCCTTCTCCCCTTTCTCTTCTTCTTTTCAGGGCTGGGTCCCACATCCTTTTAGCATCGTGTGTCCCTAAGCCCTCCAGCCACAGTTGACATGACATGAGTGGACCAAGTTGGGCCAGTCACATTCTCTCTCCTGGAATTCTGAAATTGGAAACTGGACACTGGTCAGCTTCTGTTGGGATCTTTACCCAGGAAGACTCACTTTCATGGATGGAATACAGACTGGAATCCAGACAAGAGAGAAGAATATGGGAAACACACGCCTCATTCCAAGAGAAACAGCTCAAGCAGGCAGCCCTGCATGAGGAACACTGCAAAAAAAACAAAACAAAACAAAACAAAAAACACTCACTGAAGACACACAACCTCTCTTGCCTCATCACTTTAGTGAAGTAACAGAGTGCCTTGCATGCATAGGTGCTACTGAATACAAGTTTATTGACACTCATTAATCATCAAAAACAAGTGGGGATCTAAACACAGTGTAGATTTGAGGGAGAAACAAAGAGCCACTGAACTCCTTAAAATCAGGGGCCAGGTTTATATAAAGCTCAAACGCAGGAAAAATAGTAAGGATGGTGGTCAACTGTAGGGGGGATAATATGTGGAAGGGGGCACAAAGGGCTTGTGGAACATTCTGATTCCTGATCTGGGTGCTGGTTACAAGGGCCTGTTGGCCTTGTGAAAATTCAGTGAGCTATATGAGCATGACATACGTACATCTCTGTATGTATGGTGTATGTCAATAAAAAGTTTAATGGTACAACAAACGGGAGTCAGGTATTGACTTACCCAGAGCCCACCTGATACAGTTCTGGCAGGAATTCAAGGTTCCATCTCCCTAGCATTTTCATACAAGCAACATCTGATTAAAACAAATAATCAAAGTGGCCTGGAAGAAAATGGCAACCAGAAAGCCAAGTCAGAGAAGGGTAGCATTATGCTTAGAGGAATTCGGGGGGTAGAAAAAGAACTCGTTGCCAAGAAGACAGTCTCAAATGATGTGATAACAGTAATGTGTTTGGGCTAATGTTTTATACACAGACCCACAAACAAACACACATATGTGTGTCCACATGTACACATGCCTTTTGATAAATTTATAACAATTATAAAGAGAATATGTAACTTTTCTACATGGTAGGCTGTGTTTTACATTCATTAAATAGCTCGATCATGATAATAACTTGGTGAAATGGGTACTATTATCCCCATTTTTCAGATGAAGAAATCAAGGTTCAAAGAGTCAGTGATTCGGCTAATGTCACCCTGGTAATAAATGGGAAAATTAGGTTGGTCTAACTGCAAAACCTATGCTTTTAAATAACACTTTCCAACTCCCCAAAAACATATAGACACAGACATTGGTACCCTTAACACCTCTGTGTGAAATATAATACAGGATACGTTCCATTTCATTCATCAATGGCTTCTACAGCTAACACATCCAACAGCAAGACAAGTGAGCTTGTTTGTTTCAAGGTGTAAATAGGAAACAGCTAATTTGCCGATCATTTCCACATATGTGAATGCTGGAGAGGAAGCGGCAGACACAGCAGTTCTACTAGCACACTTAACCCTCCTAACAATTTGATGAGGTACATATTCTTATCTCTAGTTTATGGAAGGAGAAACTAAGGCTGGACGCAATTAAGGGCCTTCATCAGACCCTTGCCTGGGTGACTCCAAAGCCCAAGAAGGCATGTTCACTCCCAAACAAGGCAATCCATATCCTTGTGTTAACCTCTGAACTGGCCCCACTGGGTCACTGGGTTGGACAGGAGGGCTCATGTATGCTGGGGCCTTGCACCAGGCCAGGAATGCTCAGTTACGGACTGTCACTCTCAGGGCTTCTGTTTGCCTCTGGTAATACCAGGGTGCTCAGGCCAACCAGCTCAGCAAGTACCCAGAAACGATGACACGGAGGAGAAAACCCACCCTGGGCTCCCTGTCACAGAGGAACCCAGGAACCCAGGGAACAGCCATCAGCCCACGTGCCTTGGAGAAATTTGAATGAAGACTGAGAAGTCACAAGTCAAATCAGCTTCCTCGGAAGGGAGAAGGGCATGAGAAGCACATCATTCCAGCCATGAGCTCACCGTCCTTACTCAGAGTTCAAGGCTGACGAGAGGGAGCAGAGATAAGGCCACAGTGACCTCTGCTTTCTCTCTTCTCAAGCTGAGAAGATCCTGGCTGCTGGCTTTCCTATTGCTGTTAATAATGTATAACTACAAGATATCATGGTTATACTTTTTTAATGCACTTAGGAACAATTGTTCACTCAGTAAATATGTGTAGTTGGCCTACTCCCATCGGTCATCAGGAGGGGAGACACACAGTCTACAGTCTATTTGTTAAGAACGTGGACTCTGCTGCCTATCTGAAGAGTTCAGTCCTAGCCTCATCCAAGCCTCGTCTAGTGAGGGTCTGCGGCTATGACTACTTGTGTTATGACTCAGTGGAACCTAAGGTGAGTGCTGGTGAGGAGCATGCCTTCTAGCAGAGGCTTTAGGACAAGTACGCAAGTAACTGCGATGGTGAAGACAGAACAGGTAGAATCTGGCATGTAATCTAACAGGTAATTCAGAGTCATAAGCACTATTCCTTTGCAAACTGTCTCTTTGGGAGGCCTCTTATTTATACATAAAGCATTGTTGTGGATGGCTAAAGGAGCTTTTAGGCAAGCTTATTAACTTGCTATTATTATAAAAGTAGAACATGCTCATTTTTCGAACACTAAAATAAAGAATTTCTGAAATTACTAACAACTCCATCACCCAAAACAATGACAGTCAACATTTTGCTGTCTGTTCTTTTATTTGGATTTGTTTCCAAAAGCATTTTTTAGCTCCACATTTGGAGCTGCTATTCCTTTAGACTCTAGCACATTCTTTTTTTGTTTTTGTTTTTTGGAGATGGAGTCTCACGCTGCCACCGGGACTAGAGTGCAGTGGCACAATCTCGGCTCACTGCAACTTCCGCCTCCTGGGTCCAAGCAATTCTCCTGCTTTAGCCTCCCAAGTAGCTGGGATTACAGGCATGCACCACCATGCCTGGCTAATTTTATATTTTTAGTAGAGATGGGGTTTCGCCATGTTGGCCAGACTGGTCCTGAACTCCTGAACTCGTGATTCACCCACCTCGGTCTCCCAAAGTGCTGGAATTACAGGCGTGAGCCACCGTGCCCAGGCTGCAGCACATTCTTTTGACTTTGCCTGGTGAAGCAAATCTTCTTTATCCTTTTAAGGTAGGTTGGAGTTTTGGAAACATCCGTAAGTCATCAGGAACCAGGTGTGGCAAACTTAATAAATGATCAATCTAGGGGCATGTTGCTTTTGGTCCAAACACAAGATGGTAAAGCAACGAAGCTGATTTTACTGGGTGGCTTGTAAAAGACCATTAACAGCAGTTCCAGTAGGTCTTTTGAAATTTGGGTTTGCCACAAGCAGTAACTTAGAAATAAAGGATCCCACAGAGGGCCAGAATTCCAGGTTGTTCACTTTTAAATTTCTGGTGCCAAGTTTTATGCCTGACAAATAGTAGGCACTGAAAAACAGTTGGGTGCCCCAAAGGAAATTGACCACTTTACTTTTATATTAGTTTTTACTTGCTGTGAGGCTTTGGCTTAGGTACACACCAAAGTGGATTTTTCTTCCTTTAAGAGATGCGGGCAATTATAAACCCTCCACAGTTTTCTGTAATACACTCAAGAATATATTTTTAAATAACAAAGAAGGGAAAATAGGAGACGATTAATACTTTATATAATTCACAAATATAGTCTACTTTAAAATTAAACCATAAAGATATAGCTATACTCCTTTTTGAAGACCATCTCTGATCCTAGCACCCCTCCTACCTCTTCAAAGGAAGTGAATTCACTTATCAAATTAATGGGTAACTTCCCACATCGTGTGTGTGTGTGTGTGTGTGTGTGTGTAATCATATGCATATATGACATACATTGCATATATATAATACATACTGGGCTGAGCGCAGTGGCTCACGCCTGTAATCTTAGCCCTTTGGGAGGCCCATGCTGACAGATCATGAGGTCAAAAGATCGAGATCAACCTGGCCAACATGGTGAAACCCTGTCTCTACTAAAAATGCAAAACAATTAGCTGGGCATGGTGGCGGGTGCCTGTAGTCCCAGCTACTCAGGAGGCTGAGGCAGGAGAACGGCGTGAACCCAGGAAGCGGAGCTTGCAGTGAGCTGAGATCGTGCCACTGCACTCCAGCTTGGGCAACAGAGCGAGACTCCATCTTAAAAAAAAAAAGAAAGAAATTTAACTAAATTATATTACCATATGTATGATTTTACTGCTTACATTTTTTGCCCAACTAAAGGAAAACTGATCATGGTGACAAAATCCATTTCAATATAAAAGTTCTGATTTCCTTCTTTTTAAAATGAACTCCTGCCGGGCGCGGTGGCTCACGCCTGTAATCCCAACACTTTTGGTGAGGCCGAGACGGGCGGATCACGAGTCAGGAGATGAGACATCCTGGCTAACCTGGTGAAACCCCGTCTCTACTAAAAATACAAAAAATTAAGCCGGGTGTGGGTGCATGCCTTGTAGTCCCAGCTACTCGGAGGCTTGAGGCAGGAGAATGGCGTGAACCAAGAGGCGGAGCCCCTTTGCAGTAAGCCGAGATGGTGCCACTGCACTCCAGCCTGGGCAAAAAAAAAAAGCGAGACTCCGTCTCAAAAAAAAAAAAAAAAAAAAAAAAATGAACTCTTGATTTCATACCAGGCCTTCCACAGCATTTGGGAGAATTTAGAGTTGCCAGAGAAATCAGCAGAGGCACATAAGAACTTCCACACTGGGTCATCCCTAGGATTTAGCAGCCCAGCATTGTACATCTGACAGTGATGCCAAGGAATGCTGTGGATGGATGGGCTGATGTCAAACTCCAGGATTAGAGTCATCCTAAGACATCCTCATTATCCTTCATGACCCACGGTGCATCTGTCCTCCACAAATGTATCAAGCTTCTTGATAACATATTTCTATTTCCAGCTTGTACCATCTTTATGGACGAATGGGCTCCATGAGTTATATCTGCTAGGAGAGGGGTTTGCCTTCCCTTTACCGTCATCTCATCTGAAACATTACCTGACTTTGTCTGTCATATGACTTCACCTATTTTCAGGGATATCAAAAAATGACTTTGATTTGGGAAAAATATGTGTAGACATGCTTTTGTTACTTCCATCTGGCAAGGACAGTAGAAAGACTGAAACTGGAAGCCTTGGGGAAGAAGGAACAATGAAGTTATAAAATAAAATAAGCAAACAAACAACAAAAAAAAGAAACTGGGAGCCAAGGGTAGATGGCTGGCATCAAGGTAGACAGATCCAGTGGATTTTTCTAACTTCTTCCCAGGGCAGATGTCATACTTCTCAGCCAGGATCTATAATAGCCCACAGCTGAGGAAGGAAGAAGACGCGGTAGAAATGAAATGGCTCCCAAAAGAAAAACCTCCCTTGGGTGGTATTTTAGGACATTAGCTCAGGCTGCCTTGTCCTCAGTCATCTCAGTGGCATTTAAGTAGCCCCTTGGGTTACAGATCACGGCAGGTGCTGGGAAGTGAAGAAGGCCATGCTAAAAATACAGGCCTCTTCTGGAACTCGGCCGGCAGCCCTGATGGAGCTCCCTCCTCAAGCAGCAGTACCTCAGCAAAAGAACAGTTTCCTCTGCCTTAAGCAGTAAGAAAAGTCTGGCTTCCTCCTCCACTGAAGTTCCTGAGGTAGAATGGTCCTCAGGAGAAAATACTCAGAGAAGCATTTCTATTGAGGAATAGCAACTTCTATCAAAGCAAGAAAACAGGTTCTCTTAAGAACTCAGGGTCCCAGAAGAAAGTGCTAAACCCTGGGGTAAAAGGTTTTGCTTTTAGTGCACTTATCCTGATGCTGTCATGAGAGGTGGGTAGGAGGAGGTAATGAACTTGTAAGTGCTTTTTAAACTATACATACATAAGGGAATATCACCATTCTTAAGACAGCTAAATTCCCCCACAGAGACCTTGATTAAACCTACATGTTAACCAATTAAACCTTGGGGGAACAGGTTTTGCTAGTCTGCCAAGAAAGGGTCTTCACAAAACCAAAGGAAAGCCCATTGCTTACTTTCAGTACCTAGGCCCACCCATAGGCCTCAAATCAAATAACCTCCACTGAGAATTAAGCTGTTAGCACTAGGTCTGGCACAGGTGCAGAAACAAAATTTTAGAAATTCTAATTTTGAATTTACCTAACACGGCTGCCTCCTAGAGCCTGAGTGGGTTGTAGCGAGACCTCAAGTAGGGGAGAGGCACCTGGGCTGTCCGCCTCCATGGGCCTTTTTTGCATCGAATTTCATGGTCTGGGAAGTAAGGGTGGGGCTCTACTCGCCGTTCAGGAGGCTGCAAAGGTCACTTCCACATATGTTCCTGTTAAGGACATCAGCAGAAACTTGAGAAGCAAGTATAAAAATATAAAAATGAACAGGTGGCATTCAATAGGAAAAGAATGTGGGGTTTGCTGGGAAGTCATGATTGAAACCAGTCCAAGGCTCCGACGTGGCCCTCAGGCTCTGGACTGTGAAGTCTGTACAGACGCTTTCGTTTCTGTGCAGGCTGGGTCTTAAGGAGGCACTAGATGCTGTTTCGCTCCAAATTTTGCCTTCACTTTCCCCCCAAACATACTGCCTGGGTTAACTGGTGGCTCATTCCTTTGCAAACCCAAGGGTTTTGAGGGAATCAAGTGTAGATATCCATTGATTACCTCAAATCCTCCCTTAAAGCTACTGGGAATAAAATTAACATACTCACCTTTCTATCTTCAAGACATCCTTATTATCCCATCTTTGGTCATAAACACAAGAGTGGAAAAAGATTTTGTTGGCTTAACATTTTCTCACCAGGTTCTTCCTTTACTGACAGTGGGTGGGAGGGGTTAGGAGCCCAGGCTGCTGTAGTGAGCTGCCCCGTGCAGGCTAGGGCAACCCTTCAATCTTAGCCTCGTTAGTATCATGTTTTAACCACGTTCTGGTGTAGAAAAGACCTTAGAGGCCCCCTCTCCTCTTCCTCTTATACTGTATTGCTTTTAAATATGAAATAAGGCCAGGCGCAGTGGCTCATGCCTGTAATCCCAGCACTTTGGGAGGCCCAGGTGGGCAGATCACCTCAGGTCAGGAGTTCGAGACCAGCCTGGCCAACATGGTAAAACCCTGTCTCTATTTAAAATACAAAAATTAGCTGGGTGTGGTGGCGCACGCCTATAATCCCAGCTACTCGGGAGGCTAAGGCAGGAGAATCACTTGAACCTGGGAGGCGGAGGTTGCAGTGAGCTGAGATAGGGCCACTGCATTCCAGCCTAGGCAACAGAACAAGACTCCGTCTCAAAAATAATAATAATAAAAATAAAATAAATATGAAATCAAACTGAACCCCAAAACAGGCTGGGAATGAATGAATGAAAAGAGCATTGTTACTGAGAGTTCGGATATCTGCATTTTTGTGCCTGCACTGCCACCTCCCAGCTGAGGGGTCTTGAACCAGTCACTGCCCTTGGTGTGTGTGGTTTTGTTTTGGTTTAGGTTTTTTTCTTTTCAAGATAGGGTCTCATTCTGTCACCTAGGCTAGAGTACAGTGGCACTCATTGCAATCTCGAACTCCCGAGTTCAAGCGATCCTCCTGCCTCAGGCTTCCGAGTAGCTGGAACCACAGCTGTGAATCACCATGCCCGGCTAATTTATAATTTTTTTGGTAGAGATGGGGGGAATCTCTACAAATTTGCCCAGGCTGGTTTTGAACTCCTGGCTTGAAGTGATCCTCCTGCTTCAGCCTCCCAAAGTGCTGGGGTTACAACCAAGAGCCACTGTGCTCGGCCTGGTTTTCTCATCTACAGAGTGAAAATCAGAGAACTCATCCTGATGCTGTCATAAGAGGTTGGGAGGAGGAGGTAATGAACTTGAAAGTGCTTTATAAACTATACGAACATGAGGGACTATCACCTTAAGACAGCTACATTCCCCCACATTTGGAGCTTGATTAAATCTACACTGAGTTGATACTGTTGAGAGACAGGCAATAAGAGGTAAGGAGGAAAACTCCTATGCCTTTTTTTTTTTTTTTTTGTACTGGGACAAACATTTTGCCCATGCAAACATTCCAGGTAATAAGCATGCTCAACGGCCTCTCCGAAGAATCAGGACCAGCTGTGTGTTACTAAACAATAAAGGCAGGCAAGCCTTGAAAATGGCCTAAAGACCTTTCTCAGAGCTCCAGACCAGCCCCACCCCCCAGCCCCAGGAAACATAGCATATTTTCTGTGAGGCCTTGATGGTAGCATCACAAACCCTTGGGAAACAAAACTTCCCAGTGTATGAGGAGAGCATGCCGTGTCTTGTTCCGGGGACACTGAGCCGTGAGCATAAAACACTGCATTCCAAAACCCAGTGGAAGAAGCAATCGTCTCTCAGTTTAATTATAGATTCTTCACTTTCCCTTAATTGCTTCAGTCAGCACTGTTGATTCTGGGGGAGTCACAGTACACGGGCAGGGCTATTGCTGTTAAACAAGGGGTGACTATCAGGTAATGAGGTTTCCATTCTGTTTTTTCAAACAAACCAATCCTGATGTACATACTCAAGTGAGCATTCCTGTCAAAGGTGTCACATTGGGAAACGATGCTCATGTTGACTCTCCTCTGTAACCAAATATTGAAAAATGTAGTATGACACAAGGGCTTTTATGGAAGGAAAAGACAGTATATTTAATATTAAAGGTTTCCTAGAAAACCTGAGATATGTGATCCTCAGAGCTATAGAGGGCCCCAGGTGACCAACTGGGCTGATGGTCATGCCATGGGAAATACCCATTAAATGACTCCCAAAGAGAGGGTTCTCCCTGCATCACGCATAGACACTTTTCCTATAGAAAGAGATCCATGTTGGCCGGGCGCAGTGGCTCAAGCCTGTAATCCCAGCACTTTGGGAGGCCGAGACGGGCGGATCACGAGGTCAGGAGATTGAGACCATCCTGGCTAACATGGTGAAACCCCGTCTCTACTAAAAAATACAAAAAAAAACTAGCCGGGCGAGGTGGCGGGCGCCTGTAGTCCCAGCTACTCGGGAGGCTGAGACAGGAGAATGGCGGGAACCCGGGAGGCAGAGCTAGCAGTGAGCTGAGATCCGGCCACTGCGCTCCACCCCGGGCGACAGAGCGAGACTCCGTCTCAAAAAAAAAAAAAAAAGAAAAAAAAAAGAAAAAGATCCATGTCTTTTGTCTACTTCCCTGGATCCCATAAGCCCTAAATGTCCTGCACACAAAAGGTGTCCAATAAATATTTGGAGACATTTGTCTTACCCTATCACGATACTCATATTCATTCTTCATGAAATAAAACACACAGCCCATATTTTGAATGGAAACAAGATCTTTGAACCTAGATTTGTTACTTTACGTTCCCAGACTTACCTATAAGTCAATAAGAAAGTTGGACTTGTCAGTCATAAAAAAAAAAATCATTCAGCAAACATTCATTGAGAAATGACTGAATACCAAGCACTGGAGAAATTGGGAAATTCCAAGCATGTTCGTGGTGTTCACATAGAGCCTCTGGGCCAAGAATGTTCTGCAGGCTCTCATGCCACCATGATTTGGTAAGCTTTTTACTGTCAAGGAATATAGACCCTCTCATGTAACCTTAGGAAATACAGGGGGTTATTATAAGGACCCCTGGAACTGAAATTTGGTCATATTCTCCCAATCTCTTTCTCTAAATGGTGCTTCTGTTTATCTTGATATGCCTGCTTCATTCTTTCTCTATAATCACTTCTCTGCTTTTTCATAACTTAGCTGAAGCATGCCTATTGTGCTGTATTAGTCAGGAGAAGCTAGTTATGCTTCAGTAACAAATAACCCCCAATCTCAGTGGCCTAAAATAACAAATATTTATATCTTGTTTTCACTACATGTCCACCAAGGGTTAGGTGGGAAGAAAGAGGGAGCCACTTGAAAACCCACAATGACAGAGCAGCCACAGTCTTGAAAAACGAACGTGGTTAGACGTGGACTAACTCTTTAAGTATCCAGCATAAGTCATTTCTGCTCACCTTTCCTTGGCCAAAGCAAGTCAAATGGCCACAGCCAACTTAACTGGGTGGGATGTACAATGCTACCAAGAAATTGGGGAGAAAGCCTAAAAAATTGTGAATAACCTTAATCACCTTTACACATGGCATTTCCTGCCTGATGCTTCAACCTCTGAATATAGCCCTAGGTGAGGGAGTCTGGGAGAGGAAGAGGTGAAAAGAAGAGAAGAGATGGCTTTAAACTACACAATAAGGTCTCAATGTCTGAATCTGGAATTCAAGGCCCTTTATCATACCGCCCCAGCCTTCCTTTTGTCTCATGTCCCCATTCACCCCCAAAATCCTACTGTCCAACCACCACCAAACATTCCTTTTTCTTTCCTTGACTCATACAATGGCCCTCCTCTCTAGCTAACTGCTACCCTTCCTTTAAAATCAGTTTAAAAACCACACCACCTTTTCAGAGAACCTTTTCCCATCTGCTCTGACCTAGTCATTTCTATTTCTTCCTCCTGTGAATTCTTATACCCTGCTCATGCCAAACACCTGGAGGACATAGACCTGTGCTACTCATTCTTTGGATTCCAGAGCCTAGTACCTGCCTAGTACATAGCAGGTACTCAATAATTGCATGTTTTAAAAGTTGCTTGTAGCATGATTTCATTTAAGGAAACTTTAATGAGTTCCTCGGCTACATATGGCACAGTGAGAAAAGAAAAGTCAGTAACATGTGGTCCCGCAAGGAGTTTCTCTAGTTCAATTGCCTCTTTTTATAAGTGAGAAAAAAGGCTTAGAGACATTGTAACATGGCTAAGGTCACACTGCAAGGAAGTGACCAGGCCAGGTTTGGATCCCTGAAACTGACTCCTAACTCCCTATTCTTGCCTCCTCTGCTGAGCTCCAACATGGGGAGTCAGCTCCCTGGAGTCCACGCATCTGGATATTGTCCACATGCCTGGAACTTTGTCACTGTTCCGGTGGCTGGGTTGACCTACTGTGATTAAAGGGCTCTGGTCAATTTCTGTGCCATGCAGCCCCTATGCACACAGCTCTAATGTTCTGACCATTAGGTCAGTGTCAGTGTATCTTTTCCCTCCTGGGCAGTTGGGTTAGTGGAAGAAACCCGATAAAATCCTGGAGAGGAACTTGATCATTCTCTGAAGGACTTACAAGTTGTTTGGCCTGCCTGATCTGCTCAGCTACCGTCCGGGGAATATTCGGTAACCATGCAGTACAGACTGTGAATTATTCTGTGGGGACTGTTAACAAGACCCTCACCAACCCTGCCTCAGCTGAGCTCAGGGCTTGGGGGCAGCCCTCTCTCTTCCCCTCCCACTGAAGCTCTGAAAAAAAGCAGGCTTTCCCCCTTGGGGGATGGGAGCAGTAGAGTTCAAAATAAGAAGTGTTGGGGGAAAATCCTCCTGCTTCCAAGCACAGCTCACACGGCAAAGCCGGGCCTGCTCCCTCCTCAGAACTGCGGCTGCGGATGCAATGACTTAGCCGGGATAACGCCGATCCCATGTTTTCCGAAACCCGGCACCTAAGCATCTAACATGGAAAGGCCGACTCCCTAAAATCAGTGCAAGAAAAATTATAACAAGTTAGATCTGGAGGGACCTCGGAGATCATCTACCCCCCGGATTTAAAGTTGAGAAAGCCGCGGGCAGCAAACAAGGTCACACAGTTGCTGGTGGCAGAGTAGAGACCACGGACCAAGTTGCGTGAGTCTAAATTCAATGTTCTTAAACTGCCACCCGCACACACACGCACACCTTTTTGGAGGCACCGCACAGCAAGCACAGAAGTACGCCACTGAGTCCTGTGTCCCTAAAGTATTTGACTGTCACCTCCGCTGGGGGAAAGGGCACGCAGAAAACAAGACTCCGTGTGCTGTCGCTGTGCCGCCCCCTGCCTTTCTGACCCGCGCCCGCAGAGAAAGTCTCAGAAGCCGCCCCAGGCTTTCTCCCACGTTCTCCCTTTCTCTGTTCCAGTTGAGTTTCCAGAGTGCGAGCGCCCAGGATGACACCTGGCTGGCTGAGAGCTGCCTGGGAGGCGCTGGCGGGTGCCGAGAGCGCACCGGCCCTGACGCAGGGTGCGGCACGGCTGGGAAGCCTCAGGGCCTTTGGCTAAGCGCGCCGGGGGACGGCCCAGGGGGGCGACGCGCATCCACCACTTGGCCCGCGCTCTCCCAGCCCCCGGCGGCTCAGGGCGGGCTCGGCTGGGGACCCTAATGGCAGGGTGTCGGCCCGGAGAGAAGGGGGCGCGGAGGGCAGAGGGTTGCGCCTCAGCCCCGGCTAGGCCCCAACGCCCTCTCCCTGGCGCGCAGGTTTAGAAACAGGGCGGCCTCGCTCGGCAGCCGACTCGGCGGCTCGGGTCCCCATATATAGTCATATCCACCGTCAACTGGGAGGCCGGCGGCCGGCAGCGAATGGGCGAGCGGCCCCCGCGGGAGGAGCGGGGAGGGGGCACGGGGCGGAGGGAGGAGAGGAGGAAGGGGGGCAGGAGAAAAAAGCTTTTCCAAAAAAGTATTGGCTGTCTTGAGGAATGCGGTCCCCCCCTTGGGAAAGTACATATCTGGGAGCAGCAGGCGACTCCGCGCTCGCACTCCCGCTCCTCCGCCCGATCGCGCGCTCGCCCCGCCGCTCCTGCCGCAGCCCCAGGGCCCCTCGCAGCCGCCACCATGGACGCCATCAAGAAGAAGATGCAGATGCTGAAGCTCGACAAGGAGAACGCCTTGGATCGAGCTGAGCAGGCGGAGGCCGACAAGAAGGCGGCGGAAGACAGGAGCAAGCAGGTCTGCGCCTCCCCGGCCCTGAACCCGCGCCCCGAGCGCCGGGACCCAAGCCTGGCACCCCTGGCTGGATCCCCACCCCAAGGACTCGGGGAGCCACCACCCTACCCCCACCACCACCCAGGGCGGCCAGGGCGCGCGTCTGGAAAGAAGGAAGGGAAACGCAAGAGCCAGGCTTAGTCTAACTTTGTAGTCTGGTCTGAGGACGCTTATTTCCCTTCTCTGGTTCCCATGGCCCGCGAAGTCAAGTCCTAGAGGCGCTTTATTCTCAGGACTGGGAATCAGTTTGGGGGAGGGAGGAGGACACCCGGTTCCTGGGGACGTTTGAAGGAAGGGCGCGGGATGGAGAAAGGGGGTCGAGTAATTCAAATGTTATAAGTTATTTGACTTTTGACTGGGGAGAAAGGAACGTTAAACTTGGGAAGGAAAGGGGAGTCATGGAGTTGTTACCAAAGAACAAAGATGGGACGGAACGGAGGCTACAGCCCGAAAGCCAGGCCAGCAGTGGCGTTCTTCTGTGTCCCCAAGTAGTGGACTTGAGCCCGCTGAGACCTCGGCAGGAGTCTCCTCCCAGGGCAGGTGGGTGTGCGGGGTGAGCCCTGGAGCGGTTCCAGCTCGGGTAAAGAGAAAGTTACCTCGGGTCCCTTGCACTCCATCTCGGCGGCGGCGCCCCGAGCCCCAGGGGCCCCAGTCAACCCGATGCCCGTGTGTTGTGTGTGTCTAACACCCGGTCCGTGCCGGCCGCCCGCGCCCGCCCGCCGCTGCCCCCAGCTCGAGGAGGACATCGCGGCCAAGGAGAAGTTGCTGCGGGTGTCGGAGGACGAGCGGGACCGGGTGCTGGAGGAGCTGCACAAGGCGGAGGACAGCCTCCTGGCCGCCGAGGAGGCCGCCGCCAAGGTACCCGGGGCGCGCGGCACAGCGTGGCGCATGAATGGCTAACTCTTTCTCTTTCTCTCTCTCCCTCCCTGTCTTTCCCTCTGTCTCTCCCGCTGTCCCTGTCCTTCTGGTTCTGTGCACCCACACCCCTCCCCTTCGGGATCACGCTGCCTGCTGCACCCCCCTCCCTCCCCGTACCCCCTGGCCAACTCCCAGCTGGAAGATGAGCTGGTGTCACTGCAAAAGAAACTCAAGGGCACCGAAGATGAACTGGACAAATACTCTGAGGCTCTCAAAGATGCCCAGGAGAAGCTGGAGCTGGCAGAAAAAAAGGCCACCGACGTAAGTGCACGCTCACACTGCTTCCCTCACCTCTTGCCTGCGTGGCCACTTTGCGGTCACCACAGGGCTGGAGAGCAATGGAGGAAGGTTACCTTCTCCTGCTGGACACCTGCACACAGCCCTGCCATGGCCCAGAGCATTGGATGCCGCCTCTGACTGCTACTGCACACATTCATTTATATTTCATCCACTCCTCTCTTCTTCTCCTTTCCTTTACCTCCCTGGGGGTGGAGGTGGGTGGATGAGAGGCTGGGAGAATAGGGCAGCTGAAACTGGACTCTGGAGGTGAACTTCACTTCCCTGGTGGCAGAAAACCCTTGAGGTGTCATCACCAAGGTTTGTGGAGAGAATGCCAGGTTTTCTTCACTTTCTTTCCTTTTGCCATCTCCAGTGGGTGGGAAGTTCTGGATTTTGGTGGTGGGTCTAGTCAGGGTTCAGAGAACCTGGCCTCTAAATGAAAGAAATGACACCATGGTACTTTTACTTAGAAGGTTGCACTTCATGGTGAGGCACAGAGACACTTGGAGGCTTCCTTTCTCACTAGCGTAAGCCTTAATCCACCCCTTAAGATCTGCCTGGGAAGATGATACTTGCTTGGGTCTGCAGTCTGAAGGCACTAGGTCCAGAAAGTAAGCTATGAGTTATATATAGCTCAGTGCTTTATATGGTATAGTGAGCTAGCTGCCCCCTGCCCCTCCTGCCGGCCCCACCCCCACCTGTCAGCCTTCTGACAACCACCACATAGTTGCAGGGGTGATGCACACAGCTAAGGCTCTCCTAAGCTCTTTGTCCACTGCCCTTTGGAAGCTTTTTAATTGAGGGCTTGCCTCTTCTGCCTCAGAAAGTCAAGCCAAAGGACCAACTTCTTTTCACACCATTGGATTCCATGCTAAAAGCTAATTAAGCCTAGAGGCCCAATTAGAAAAGAATTCCTTGGGAAGTTGGTAACAATTCCAAGAATGCGTGAGCACAGGGAAAGCTATGCCAGCAGTTGAAACACCAAGGGCAACAGCAGACTTTTTTATATGAAAGTAACATGCAAATAACTGAAGGGTCTCAGGTCTTGAAATTAGTAAAGGCCTTTGTAGCATGAAAGCCTTGAGATGTATGTCCAGGTGTGCTTTGTAAATGAGAAATCCAGAGAGGACATTTAGAATCTGACAAAAAGAAATTTTCAGTGAAAAGGTTCCTGGAAAGGGGATTTGGGGGAAGCACTGATTTTGCTAAAACATTTAAATTATAAACTACCTGGCTTTGGAAAAAGAGCCAAAAACCATATATAACTCTGAGCCTACTTTGTATAATGCAGATCAGATGCCTGCTCTATATATGGCTAAATGGAAGATGCCTGCCTCCCGCAAATTCTCCAGCAGGACGTTTATTTAGCTTTTTCAAAAGAGCTGCTGATAGATCAAGGAAAGATAGTCCTTATAAGGAAAAGAATGCAGAGAATTTGAAAATAGCCCAGTAAGACTGAAGGCAAAAGAGGGAGAAAAAGGTTACTACAATTCTTTAAAAAAAAAAAAAACAAAAGGATAATAATTATTATAACTATGCAGTGCTAACATGTCTTTATTGAAAAGTCTTGTTGAAGGGAGCACTGGAATGGGGTGGGGCAGAAACGGAAAAGAAGTTATTTAAAGTCAACTGGTGTGGGAAGCAGCAGGGGAGGGACCTTCTTGCATCTTGTTTTGCTTATTTTTCCCACTGGGGAACTGCCCCTAAATCTGGCATATATGGTTTTTTTGGTAGTGTATTGATCACATTCCCTTTTAGGACACTTTAGGTTGTCTGGAGTTTGCAGCCCGTAGGAATATTGAAGAAGTTAGTGAAGAAATGCTATACAGTCATTTGTTGATTAACGAAGGGGGATAAAGTCTGAGACATGTGTCGTGAGGTGATTTCTTCATTGTGAAAACACCATAGAGTGTATAGTCCTTACACAAACCTAGAGGGTATAGCCTACTAAACACCTAGGCTACAAACCTGTACAGCATGTTACTGTACTGAATACTGTCAACAATTGTAAGACAAATCAGCAGGCCATAGGAATTTTTTCGCTCTATTATAATCTTATGAGGCTACTCTCATATATGCAGCCCCTCGTTGACCAAGACATCATTATGTGGTGCATGACCGTATTCAGAGTGGTAGTTTTTTATTTATTAAAAAATGGTCAGAACTTGAGGAGGAAGAGACAGATGTCACTAGAAAAAGGGAGAAGTGGGGTGAGGGAGAAGTCAGCTTCTTGAGGTGGAGTAATATTACCTTTGGGATTAGGACATTTCACTGTCATTGTTCACCAGTGTAAAACACTTTTATATTTTCTACTATTACTAAAACATTTTCTACTACTTTACTGATGTACTTTACAAATCCTATTCTGGAAGTGGGCTCTTCCTAGCTTAGAAGATTGTCATCCAGGAGTAGTATCCCTGATGGTCTTGTTTCGAATTTTGTGTTGTCGTTCCACCTAAGTCAAAAGTGAGGCTGAAGGGGATCGAAGACTCCATTTTTTTCTGGCCCCCAGTCTCTTCCCCAGTAACTGTGATATATCTGATATTTATAGCGTGTGAGTCTTTATCCCTTTGTAGGTCTTTGCTTCCTAACTTAGGGATTCTCAACCTTCTCTAAACATAATCACTTAGGAAGCTTTTAAAACCCACAGTTAGGATGCACCCAAGGCCAGTTAAATCAGAATCCCTGGGGGGTGCAACCCAGGCGGCAGCATTTGAAAAATACCCAAGTGATTCCAACCTGCAGACAAGGGTGAGAACTCTTCTAAACTCTTGCATAATGACATCAGCATGAAAATGAACTCACCTGAAACTGACTTTCCCAGGACATTAAGTCACTAATTGGCTGCTTAGAGCACTTGCTAGTGTCCAGCAGTTTCCTGGCAGCTCCTGAAGGTTGCCAGACACCCGGTTCCCCCATTCTCAATGTTGGAGGCCCACAGTCTCTGCACTTAGGGGACCAGTTGTAACCTCCCCGCCTGACCAGATAAACCACGTGAAAACAAAGCGAGAAGCTCCCACCTACAGGATGCAAGGACCCAAGCTGGGATTTGTGAGAGTCTCAGCAGAGGCTATGAGGAACTCCACAGAAAATGAGTCAGGAAAGCAAAAGTTCTTTGTTAGGGCTTGGAGGAGGAGAGGGTTGTCAAGCATGTTTTCTTTATTATTGCTGGCTTTAAGAGCTTTCTGTGACAAAGCTGAGGAGAAAAAGCCCTGAGACTTAGAAGGCATTTAAGAATACATCTCAAGGGGGAAATCAGCGGCGATTGTATCTGCAGTGGTTTTCTCCACCTGTAGCCAGAGGCTCCTTCATAGGGTTCTGTGGCTTTCCTTGGGGTGCCTTTTAAAGGCATCCCAGTCCAGCCCAGGATTGATCGGATTCCAGGAGATGGCAGAGGCTGGTCTGACACCAAAGAAGGCTGTAAAGAGAAGAGACCCTTTGGGTGGCTGTTTTCATGGGAAGTGAGCCCCAGCGAGGTTGGCCTGAGATGACACAGCTGCTTATGGGCCTCAGCCTGACTCTTAAAACAGTGCTTGTGTATTTCTTAATCGTAGCTATCGTTTGAGTTTTTAACTATGTACAAGGTATTGTGCTAAGCACTTTACGGTCCTTCATAATTCTCATAGCAGCCCCATGGGGAAAGTACTATTAGTATTCCCACTTT
The DNA here is from genome assembly GCF_001698545.2 of Rhinopithecus bieti. NCBI lineage: Eukaryota > Metazoa > Chordata > Mammalia > Primates > Cercopithecidae > Rhinopithecus > Rhinopithecus bieti. The sequence continues at coordinate 270,766 of NW_016804541.1, read as the reverse complement.
TACAGATGACGCCCAGAGAAGACAAGTTATTTGTCCGAAGTCACGCAGCAGGAAACTAGGCGCCAGATTCAACGTAGGAAAATTGCATTTACAACAGGAGGTCTAACCACTATGCTCCACACGTGGGTGGTTTTCACTTCGTAAAGTTTGGGGGAATGGGGGTAGTGCTGGGGTTATAATCTTGTGGTTAGGATCAGTCCCTTTAGGGCATATTCCGGCTCCAGACCCGCAGCTCAGCTTCTCTGGCTCCTGGGCATGGGAATCTGGACTCGGGAGCGGAGCACTCCAGCGGCCAGCAGGAGTCGCTATTGCCCTTAGCAGCCAGCTAGGTTTACCCGGGTCACCACGGCGCCGGGGAGGGGCCTTAGAAGTGGAAGCCAGAACTCTCGTGCAGTGGCCTCCCGGAGCGCCCAGCCCACCAGGTACCCCCGCCGCGCTCCGGGCGCGCCTTTCTACCCGCCGCCTCGAGCATGCGCAGTACCCCGGCCGGTCCCGGGATCCGCGGCGCGCACCCCGCCCTGCCGTGCCCGCCCCCGGCGCTCGTGAGCCCGCCTGCGGTTCGTCTGCGCCGCCCTGGAGGCCGCGACTTCCGGACTGCTCCTGGCCGCAGGGGGCGCCGCCGTCGCACAGAGAGGCCTGGGCGGGGCGGACCGGCGCT
>NW_016804541.1:238551-269771 GCF_001698545.2 Rhinopithecus bieti | reverse complement strand
CCGCGGCGCGCCCCCCGCCCTGCCGTGCCCGCCCCCGGCGCTCGTGAGCCCGCCTGCGGTTCGTCTGCGCCGCCCTGGAGGCCGCGACTTCCGGACTGCTCCTGGCCGCAGGGGGCGCCGCCGTCGCACAGAGAGGCCTGGGCGGGGCGGACCGGCGCTAGGCAGCCGGGACAGCCGCGGCAGCCGGGTCCGCAGGGCAGCAGCCGGCCTTTCCCATTGCAGCCCGCCCGCCCGCCTACCGGTCCGGCGCGATGGCGGGGAGTAGCTCGCTGGAGGCGGTGCGGAGGAAGATCCGGAGCCTGCAGGAGCAGGCGGACGCTGCAGAGGAGCGCGCGGGCACCCTGCAGCGCGAGTTGGACCACGAGAGGAAGCTGAGGGAGACCGTAAGGGACCCACCCATCACTCTGCAGACCCCAGAGGCGCATCCTCCCCGGGCAGCCCCACGGCGCCCAGCAGGGCCCTCCTGCAGGCTCCCGTCCCCCGTCCCCACGCCTCCAGGGCGCACCTGGCGCACCTGGGCCAGCTGGCGGCGGGCTCTGGGGAGGGGCCCGGCCTGTTCTCAGCCTTTCCTTTCCATCTCGCTGATCTAAAGTAGATCAGGGGAAGCAGGGGTGGTGTTGAGAAGGTTCCGGAAGGAGCATTTTCCCAGGAAGGGTCTGTTTCTGGGGTGGTGGCTTTCGGTCGTGTCTCTGCGTCCCCGGGAGGTGCACTTTGCGCTGCTGGCTTGCTTTACTCTGAGAGTGGAGTGGGAGGAGGTCCTTCCTCTTGGAGATCCGTACCTTTGAGAAGGGGTGCCGACAGTTCAAGTGGGAGAGATACTGTGGACTTAGGGCCCGGGGATGCTTACACTCCGCCGTCCCCGTCGACCCTGTGGTTTCCCGGAGGCCTGTGTCTCTGAGGTGGTAGAGAGACATTGACAGCTTGACAGCGCCGCGTTCTGCTGGAAGAGCTAATATATAGTACAATACCCTTCACCCTTCCCTTTCTTCAGCAGTCCTCCTTCCCTCTTCTCTCATACAGATAGATAATCCTTTGTTACCAAGTCTTGGAAAAAGTTGGCGAAATATCAACAGTTACTGGGTGTATTCTCTTGCGGGCTTCCCCTCCCCCTTGTTAAATGTAATACCTGGCTTCCTTCCTTTCTTCCAAGGCAAATGTATCCAGCAAACAGGAACAGGATTTCAGAGGTAGTCTAGTATTTGATATTTGTCGATTTTGTGTGTGTGTGTGCGTGTGTGTGTGTTTTAATCAAGATACTGAAACAAACACCTTAGGAATGTTATGACAAACGATAGTATGATGTCTTGCTGTGCTTAATATACGGGGCTGTTCTGAGTTGAGTAAATCGTTCTGGTTAAGTGTTTGTAAGTGGCTGTATGGCTGGCCACAGAAACTTCAAGATCTGAAATGGTCCTCTTTAGAGGAAAGCTCAACTAGAGAAAGTTTCAGATAAAATACAAGCAGGAAAAAGGAAATCAATAGGCAAAAGATAATTCTCAGTATTTGCTTTATAGGACGAGTCAGCAAAAGTCCTGTGGATATCCCTGAACTTGGCTGGGTGGTAAACTAATTCCGACTCCCTAACTGGCTAGCAGCTGTCCTTGAACCATTTGAACTATATAGAATATGATGGGCCGGGCGCGGTGGCTCAAGCCTGTAATCCCAGCACTTTGGGAGGCCGAGACGGGCGGATCGCGAGGTCAGGAGATCGAGACCATCCTGGCTAACATGGTGAAACCCCGTCTCTACTAAAAAATACAAAAAAACTAGCCGGGCGAGGTGGCGGGCGCCTGTAGTCCCAGCTACTCGGGAGGCTGAGGCAGGAGAATAGCGTGAACCCGGGAGGCGGAGCTTGCAGTGAGCTGAGATCCGGCCACTGCACTCCAGCCTGGGCCACAGAGCGAGACTCCGTCTCAAAAAAAAAAAAAAAAAAAAAAGAATATGATGGATAAGGACAAGAACTTTGGACCCAGACTGTCAGAATTTGAATCCTGGCTCCACTACTTACTAGCAGTGGGCAATTTACTTAACCTCTGTGTTTCAGTTCCCTCAGTGTAAAGTGTGGATAGTAACAGCATCTTCCTGTCGGTTAAAGGAGTTACTATGTACAGACAGTACAGTGGTGCTTGGCGCAGCAGGGTAAGTGCTGTGTGCCCACTGTCATTAAAACTGCACAGCCCTGGCAACACAGTGCTCCTTCACCTTCAGTTCCCCACCCAGCAAGGGGTCTTAAAGATGGCTTGCTCATTTTATGACATCATAAAACACTTCATTTACTGCTTTTAATCAACATTTGTTGGGGCGGGGAGCTTGAATGAAGAGGAAGTGGACAGGCTGGTAGGCATGTTTGATGGGTTGAAGTGGTGTTAGTGGTAGAAGTCTGAGGTCTTCTCACCCTGCTAAGAAAGAGTATGTGTGACCTTATGCGGAAGAGCCTTGTATTGACTCCTGGCCTAGTGATTGATGTTAGACACAAAAGGTAAATTTTATGAAGGGCACATTATTCCTTTATTTTAATGTGCATCTTTTGCGCATCGTTTTTATGACAGAACTCTTCCTGTGCCAGTCGGCTAAAGATAATTAATACTTTCATTCTTTTCATGGCTTTATATCAAAAGTGGTTTAAGTGGTTTCATTTTAAGTAATTTTTGCAAGCAGTCTACCTGGGTGATTGAACGCAGAACCTTTTAAGACAGCAACTTGAGGACTGGATCAGACCATTGAAGAGAAACTTTCAGGCTGCAAGTTGTTCCTAACTTCTGAAATTGGAACTGAAGTGTAGCTAACTTAGGTATTTAGCTGTAACTTGGGCTGTGAGTTAAGCTAGCAGTAACAGTTTCTTTTGGCAGCAAAGATAAAGGTTTAGTGACAAAACCATGAGCCACTGCAAAAAATATTTGACCAGAGAGTTGGCCTAAATTCAAATACTCAGACGTTCAGACTGTAGTTAATAGCCCTTATTAAACCAGCCCTTACCTTGGAAAAAGTAGCCATCCCTTACTTCCTCCTAGTCTGTGTTTCCAAGTTGTGTGGATCCTTCAAAATGTTGGAATGAGGCTATTTTGCTTGACATGATTGACTCCAGATCTTGTGACCCACTAGGGTTTTGATTGCTTTTTTCATTATTCAAAAAAAAAAAAAAAAAAAAGGCAAGAAGAATCTTCCTTTCTGAGTAGTATCCAGCAAACAAGGAGACAGGGAGTTGTGGCCAGAAGGTTCTTAATTAATAACATGATTAAATCATTGGAAATAACCAATTTACAAAAATTCCCAGCATTTTCCCTCTTTACACTTGGTAAATATTTCCGGGATAGGAAACTGAGGGTGCATTTTGTGCTTGCATTGGCACTCCCAGAGTGGCTGTAACTGGAATGTATACTGTCAATTTCCACTTTCATATGTAGGCAAGGCAGAGGCACTACAATGCCTTGTTCATGTCTGTTCTCCCTCATTATACAAATATGCCTCATAAATTATGGGCTTTGGCACACACACAGGAGGTTGTGTTTATCTGTTATCCATGGGAGTGCCCCTTAATGTCATCAGTGTTTTTTCCCCCCTTTCCTTACCATATAAGGGCAGAAGTTTAGCTTGGCTGTGGTCACTTGGTCTTACACAGCAAGTTGGGTGAAACCTTCTTCATATAACTACAGTTTGCATAAAATAAAAAGACCTGACCTTTGATCATCCCAGGTTCCACTCCGGTTCAGTCAGGACTTTGGAAACATATTCCAGAGGATTGATTTCTAGAATATAATATTCTCCCACCAGTATTTTTTCTTAATAGCCTTAACTGGAATACTTTTCAAAAGTAAAAGTCACTGCCATTTTAATTTTCTGTTTTGTATTGGCTAAAACATCTGGATTTCATGAAAATCTAAGCCTCGTAAAAGTTTTTTTTTGTTTTTGTTTTTTCCAAATCTGATTTGGGATATTATACTATGGTGGGGTGGGCATGCCCTTGATTTCTATATAGTACCATGTTGGGGTGGGGGAATGGGGTGCATGCCCTTGGGCTTAGAGGAGGGTCATATGCATTATAAGGCACCTCAAGTACAGAGCACCAGGAAGTTATTTAAAAACAGATCTGCAGGAAGACATTGGTAGCCTTGACTAATACAGCAGTCTCTTTTTTGAGTAGTTCATTAATTGTTAGAACACAATAGCACTTTTGAAATAAAAGAAACTATCATCCCAAATTGAAAGACTTCACTGGCAGTCAGCACGTGGGGCTGTTGTTAGAAGAAAGCTAACTCCACCGGGTGCGGTGGCTCACGCCTGTAATCCCGGCACTTTGGGAGGCCGAGGCGGGTGGATCACCTGAGGTCGGCAGTTCGAGACTAGCCTAGCCAACATGGTGAAATCCCACCTCTACTAAAAACACAACAATTAGCTGGGCATGGTGTCACGTGCCTGTAATCCTAGCTACTGGGGAGGCTGAGGCAGGAGAATCGCTTGAACCCAGGAGGCAGAGGTTGCAGTGAGCCGAGGTCACGCCACTGCACTCCAGCCTGGGAGACACAGCTAGACTCCATCTTAAAGAAAAAAAAGAAGAAGAAAGCTAACTTAGTACACTAAGAGTGATTTACACGTCTAGAAACAGTTTGTGTCTGGGGTCTTGACCCTCCCCAAATGCCTTGTTATATCTATCTGCTTTTAAATAACAGGTGGTCATATGTCTATGGGCTTGTACCAGCAGAGGCAATAGCAGGGCCTTAAGAATCCCCAGGTGCCATGATGAAAAGAACCTTAGAAAATATCGAAATAACCTCGAAACTTAGAAAAAAAATACCAGAAATAAAAGCTAGTAAAGGTGAGAGATGTGGGGCTTTTGGAGCATAGAGCATAATAAATCAGAATAAAAAGTAAAAATAAGAGAAAAAAGTAGCCCTGATTAAATTATAAAATTAAACATATCTTGAATTCTAACAAACCAAACAAAAATTCTACTAGGCCAGTATAATAGGGCCTGCAGAGCCTGTCATGGGTTCAGGGTTTTCCCATAAAGATAGGTGTACCTCAGATACTACTCCCAGGTCCTGGCTTTAACCTCGAAGCCCCTCTGCTTGTCCTGCTGTGAAACCTCTAGGGCAGTAGGCATTGAATTCTGGGCTAGGGAGTAAATGTTCCGTGTCCTTATGTTCCATGTCCTTACGTGAGCTTCCTATTACCCATTAGCATTGTTTTATGAAGTTTTCAATTTTATATCCTGCCTAATTTCAAAAAGATTGTGATAATCACTTTAGTGGATGATTTGCATTGCAGCAACTGTTCTCCTAGTCCTGGTTAGGGTCTGTCCCTGAGGCCTTTCTTGGGGGAGTTGGGATGGGGGCCAGAGAACATCTCAATCTGATGTCAGAAGAGATAAAGACCACAGGAGTGAGAACTGCCAGATCCAAGGTTTCCATGACGTTCCGGGAAGCCAGGAGAAGTGACAAGTGGAGAGCTGGCATGCCAGGAGCCTGGTGACTTGGATTTTAATCCTGTCTCCCACTGATGGCTCTATGGCCTCCGCATACTTCAGTGCCCAGGGTCAGAGTTCCCTCCTGCCGCCTCTTTTTAGTCAAGAGCTAGAAGAATGGCCAGCCTCTTTGGGTGGTGGCAAAGGGGATTGTTTATTTATAGTACAGATTCCTGCCCTCCCCCTTTGACCTCCTGAATCAGAATCTCTAGGGACGGGGCCTGGAAGTTTGATTTTTTTTATGTTTATTTATTTATTTATTTATTTATTTATTTATTTTTTTGAGGCAGAGTCTTGCTCTGTCACCCAGGCTGGAGTGCTGTGGTGTGATCTCGGCTCACTGCAACCTCTGCCTCCCGGGTTCAAGCGATTCTCCTGCCTCAGCCTCCTGAGTAGCTGGGATTACAGGCACGTGCCACCTCGCCTGGCTAATTTTTGTGTTTTTAGTAGAGTTTCACCATGTTGGTCAGGCTGGTCTCAAACTCTTGACCTCATGACCCAGCTGCCTCGGCCTCCCAAAGTGCTGGGATTACAGGCGTGAGCCACAGCGCCGAGCTGAAAGTTTGATTTTTTTTTTTTTTAATGCTCATCTCTGGGTTGATTCTGACACTCAGTCACTTGTGGGAATTGCTGATCTGGACAATGCTTAGGGATCCTTCTAGCTAAAAAATTGAGACCCTATTTTTTGGATTTACAGGGCCTCCTCAGGAAGGGGCAGCCACCCTCAGGTCTGCTGTGTGTGCCCTACCATTCCTCTCTCTGTATCACAAACTGGCACCTAGAAATGGGTCTCCATGCCCAGTTGTTGCTGGGGCACCCTGTATGAAGCCCTGCTGGCTGGTATTCCTGTAGGACATATTTTCTGATTTCCAGGAGTCTGAGGTTCTACAGACCCTGGGGAAACACAGGAGTGGCATTTAGACAACAGCATTCTGTAAACGCAGTGCCAAGAGCTAAGGGAAAGAATGGGGGTGGGGTTGATCGGAGGGAAGACACGGATGGATTGGTGGGGGCCCTTTGGGTAGGGAGATCTCATGTGCGAGGCTGGAATGAACATGAGGTGCTGTCTCCTTTCTGGTGACTCAGCTGTGTGGGGAGCTGGGGATAGAGACCTGTCACCCAGAGGGTTCTTTCCCCAAAGCATAAACAGTCATCTTTCTGTGAGTACAAAGTCCTTGAGGTTTAGGCCCAGATCTAAAGCAGGGCAGAGAACTTAGAACTTGGTAGCTACAAAAAGGTTTCGAAAATCTTGCTGGCATTGCTCTAATAGGCCATAGCCTCTGTGACAAGGATATTTGCCATCATATTGAAAATAATAAGAAAGGAGAAAAGAAAAGAAAGTGCACAGTACTTTTGAATACATAACCTAGACACTCTACGGAGGCTTTTTGTTGTTGTAGGGCTTTTGGATTGTGTGCTTGGTTTTTTTGTGTGGTTTTAAATTTTGTTTTGTTTTGTTTGCCCTTTGTTTTTGCTTCAGCTTTGAGTTCCCCTCCATCCTCAAAAGGAATAGAATTTTACTGGAAAATGAAAATGTAGAAAAGTGAAGAAATCTTAACTGACCCAGAAGTATATCCTTAATAGATACATCCTTCCAGTAATAGTAATAAAAAAAAAGCCTAATGGTTTTTCAAAGACACTTCTCTATAATTAAGAAATTTGTTATCCTATTACCCTTGCCCTTCAATACACACACAAACCAGAAACAACAGTCATCTGCCAGTAATTCCTAGCTGGGCCCATTTACCAGCTGTGCACTGATAATGATTTACTTCGTAGGCAGTACAGTTGTAAATGCTCTTCCTCTGGTTTATTTCACATTTGCCCTGCTCCCTGCCTCCATCAACCAATTACTACATTTTTGTCAAGATAAAAGTGTATTCACATGTTTTTATAGAGTCCTTCACCATGGTTGGAGATGCCCTACTCACCTGTCTTCTCAGATAAAACTTGGCATTTAAAATCTTACAAATCTCGATGAGCAAAGAGCTGAAGGTTCTCAGATTCCTTTGATTAAAGACTGACCACAGTCTCTAACTACATTTGCATTTCCAACTCTGTATTGTGCATCCATAAGCTAAGAACATTGCTTTTATTAAAATTAGGTTGGTTTTACTTATCTTATTGAACCCGTACTCTGTGCAGAGAACTGTGAGTTCTCTGGATGCGAGCAACTTACAGTTCAGGGCTGTATGTAGAGAAATTTGTTATCCTATTACCATGGGTCCCTAAGTGTGTATTGTAATTTCTAGAAAACTCCTAAGTGTTCTGAAACCCCTACCACCCCTTAGTGAACATACATTCAAAGCGGATGAGGATATTGTACCTAATAAGTAAATTCTATCTCCCACTTCCATGCACAATATTTAAACAGCCACCAGTGCAAGTGTGTATAATGGACCATCATAGTCTTACAAGTGTTCTGAGACTCATAGCAACAATTTCTTATGACAGGGAAAAAATCATTACTTCTCAAAGAAACCAACATTTTATTTCAGAGATAGATACCAAGTAAAAACAGTACTTGTATTATTTTTCTTTTTAGTAGTTTGATACTTTTCTTGTATTAACCTTGACTTCGAAGAAATTTCATAGGCTTACATCAAAAACACTTGGGAAATTTGTCTTGGCTCTGTTCCAATGTCTTGGCCAGTTATTCTAAAAGGGGTTACTGGATTGTGTTGGGCCTTCATGTGGTGTGTATTTTAGAACCCCTGAATTTTAAACTATTTGAGTTCCTTTGTAAGGATCCTTTGATAAAGTGGCTAGAAGAAAAGACTTGCGTGAAACTCTTGAGTCCGATTTCTGGCTGTACTGCTATTGTCTTACATGGCTGAGCCTGGGTAAGTCTTGTCTCACACTTCAGGCCCCCAGTGAGTGAGGTGGCTGTGATGACGCTCTTGTTTAACAGGCAAGTAAAGCCAGGGTGTTGAAATCTGTGGAAGAAAGGAACCATGTGGAAGACCGTGTGCTAATGATCTGTCTGATGAGAATTGTGTGTATAGATTTGTGTATACACAAATATGGATGTTTACTGTATGAATCAATGTATAAATGTGTCCGAGAACTCCGGAGTTGATGAGGGCTTGTAATGCACTTAAAGGTAGCTCACCACAAGACAATCTTCCTGTCTGAAATCAGCATTGCAGTCCCAGCCATTTCCTGAAGCTACCACCCTCACTTTCTCCCCAACTCTGAAATGCTTTTCACTCTCTCTACCTAGGCTGAAGCCGATGTAGCTTCTCTGAACAGACGCATCCAGCTCGTTGAGGAAGAGTTGGATCGTGCCCAGGAGCGTCTGGCAACAGCTTTGCAGAAGCTGGAGGAAGCTGAGAAGGCAGCAGATGAGAGTGAGAGGTGAGAATGCCCCATCAGCCATCTTTTGCAGCTGCCTTTCCTGGTGGAATAAACCGGAGGGCTCCTGTGATCTTTGAGGTTTAAGAATTTTTCAGTCTCCTGGTGGTGGGATCATTTCCTCTATTGATCCCAGGTATAACTCGGTTGATTTTGTTCATTTAGCATTAGTGAAATACCTACTATGTCCAAAGCACTGTCCTAAGCCCTAAGGTTACAAAGAAGAAGATCTTGTTCCTGCCTTCACAAAGCTCACCATCTAATGAGGCAGACAGATATGTAAAGGAGGAATGTCAGGGATACGAGTTGGCCCTTTCATTCTTACTGACCACAGAGCAGTTGTGCATTTGTTAAAGTATAACTTTATTTTATAATATACCAAGGAGGCTTAGGCCTAAATAAAGGAACTGTGGACTATCAGTTGTCAAATAGCTTAACAAATAGGTGGAAGAAAAAACACAAAGCAGAAATACCGTCTGCAAAAGTAAAATATTTTGGACTTGGTCTCAATACACACAAGACACGTGCACACAAATAGTCAGATGCTCGTGTGTTCTGAGCCCACCTCTACTGTAATCTGGCTTTAGCTGAATTATTACTCTAAGATTCAGCTTTGTGGTAGTAAAGGAAAGCATGGTTTGTATAGACCAGCACAGCCTTGGCTGGTCTAGAAGGCATTTTCCCTTATGCTCAACTGTTGGAATTAAGGATTTGCCGTATTGCGTAGAAGTACTTCAAGAGAGACTCCATGAAGTGAGAGAGCGTTCTGCTGCTTGAGGGATGGCATAGCATGAAGGGCTCAGAACACTGAATGTGTATCTATCTGTGCTGTGACCTGGGCAAGTGAAGGCAGTCAGTCATCTTGTCCATTTCTCACTCTTTGAAGTGACCCTGCCACCAGGTACCAGGTATAAAGAGTGATTTCAGACTTTAGGATTAAAGAAGATTTTAGCTAAACTTTTAGGCCATTATCCACTGCTGCTTAGTGTTTCTTCGCTAACCAAGCATTTTGGACTTCTTTAAGATGCCTAATCATATCTTACAGTGTACACATAAGAGCGGTTTTGTGGCTGACTTCTTTCTGAAATATACTTGTTAGTGCACCTTAAAGGCAGTCTGGTAATGTTAGACTTCGGAGTAAAGGGGACTTGGGGGTCATTTAGTCTCTTAGTTTTACAAATGAGAAAACTGGGGCTCAGAGACGAATGTGACTTGCACCAAGGCTCACAGCATATTTGTGGCTAAGCCAAGACTGTGACCCAGATCTCCTCAACTGTATTCCAGTGCTTCATCAAAAGATAGTGGGCTAGACACGGTGGCTCACACCTGTAATCCCAGCACTTTAGGAGGCCGAGGCGGGCACATCACTTGAGGCCAGGAGTTTGAGACCAGCCTGGCCAACATGGCATAACCCCTAAATCTACTAACAAATACAAAACTTAGCCAAGGGTGGTGGTGCACACCTGTAATTCCAGCTACTCGGGAGGCTGAGGCAGAAGAATCGCTGAACACAGAAAGTGGAGGTTGCAGCGAGCCAAGATCATGCCACTGTACTCCAACCTGGGTGACAGAGTGAGACTCTGTCTCAAAAAATAAAAATAAAAAAATAGTGGTTCACTTATACTGCCTACTTAAATTTTGATAAATGAATTCCATTTTACATGACTTGTTATTCCATATATCTGTAAAATATCATAGTTCAGTTAGTATTTTTCTGAAACATAACACCATGCCGTAGGACCCTAATACACTCAGCGTAGAGGACAGTGTCAGGCCTATCTCCCAGCATTGCTGTCATCAAAGGGTTCCATTACAGGTAAAACTTAATTTGAAGCATTCAGTTGAACCATAGGAAATTACCATTATTACTTGTCTGAAATGGTCAAATATCAGCATTTTTTGTGGGCCTACTAGTTTATTAAATCTAATATTAAGTCTAATATCTCATTAAGTCTAATATTTTTGCTTATGGTTGGCAGGGTAAGAAGATTCTTTGTAGAAAGAGGTATATAAAGATAAGTTTGATTTTGTTCTAGCTTTGATTCATGTGCAAGCTGAGGCTTTCCACAGGAAAGGCAAGAAATCTCGTTATCTTTTTAATAGTAAAGCATATTGGCTTTTCCGGTTTCATGCCGCCAAGATTCAGACAGGATCCTGACATGGTACCTTTTATCATTAATGTTAGATGCCTGATAGTTTGATCAGTACTCAGGGTGAGAGAGTTCATTCACAGTGAATGAACAGAGAGAAATGTGTCTCTTTTTTCCACCTTTAGCTCTGGAAATTGTTGTTTCCTGGTTTGGGAAATAAAAGTAGCTCTGTGCTCTATTTTGGTCTACCGCTTACACTAAACCTCACAGGCCACAGCAGTGCAGTGTGCATTTGGGAAGGTCAGCTGTAAATCTTGGGTTTTCCTGCTTGTCTTTCTTTTCAGAGGCATGAAAGTCATTGAGAGTCGAGCCCAAAAGGATGAAGAAAAAATGGAAATTCAGGAGATCCAACTGAAAGAGGCCAAGCACATTGCTGAAGATGCCGACCGCAAATATGAAGAGGTCAGATCCTGGGGCCCACAGCCTTGTGGACTTCCAACAGTGGCCTTCAGGAGGCCAGGGAGCAATGCACAGTCTTGATTCCTCAGTGAGGCCATCTGCTTGGTTGGCAGACACGGGTGGTTTCGAGAAGCAAAGTTCCTTTGTCTCCAGAAAACAGTTCTCATTTTAATCCTGCTAGGGGATCCCAGGCTTTATCAGGAAGCCGATCAGTGGCACTGGGAAGAAGGACCAAAACTCCTCTCCCCCAACCACAAAGACCTGGACAGAAGATCTTTGGCCAGAAGGGAGAGTTGGGCCCTGTGTCTTGTGAAAGGAGGCGCTCATGCTATCATGGTGCAAGTCACTTCTTCCCAGAGTCACCTGGCACATCCAGATTGGGCAACCTAGAGACCACAGACAGTGTCTCAGTGGATTCATGGAGGCCTGTCTCCTCAAGGGTGGTAGGAAATTATTATCAATGCAGATTTTCAGTAGAATTTGCTGCTGGTCATGTTCCCATGAAAACAGCCTCCTGCGATAAGAGACAATATGATTATTAAGATTTCTGTTTTTTCCTTATTGGATCACATTGTGGCTATCCTGAAACAGCATTGCCCCTCCTTTTTATTATCATTATTACCTTCAGATTACACTATGCTCACAAGTTTTGATCTGCTTCAGAGGCTCCCTTCCTCTCTCTGGTTCTTCCACTAAATACAAATTTGATTTTGTCAATTATCTCACCAACTTGTCTCACGTTAGTGTCTCTCATATTCTTCCTCTGCAATAAGGAGGTAGATGTACAGATCAACCATCAAATTGAAGGAGTTCTTAGGTTTATTTTGTTTTCCTGGCAGCTCCCATCTTTTCAGTATACGTCTCATCCTACTGCTGTTTTTGAGATTGTGAATTTGTATTTTCTCCCTCCTTCCACATTTTGGTCTGGCTGCCAGTTCTAGATCAGACTTCCAATTGAGACTGCCCAATCACAGCTAACCATTCTGAGTCTAAGCAGAAGCCTCTGATCTCCTCTCTGCTTGCACTCCTAATGGAGAGTTGCTTCTCTCCGGTCTACCAGCAAGAGGATCATATTGTTTGTAGATAAAACCCTTAGTGCCTGATGGGATCTGATCGCTACCCCCATGCCCTCCTACACAAAACTTGCAAGATCCATGGTGTGTGTGTTGTGTTTTCCTGCTGCAGGTGGCCCGTAAGCTGGTCATCATTGAGAGTGACCTGGAACGTGCAGAGGAGCGGGCTGAGCTCTCAGAAGGGTAAGCAGGCCCGGCGCTAGGAGGCCACGAGTGGGGTGCTGCAGAGCGGTGACTAAACAGCATGACCTTCTGGCAGCTGCACATTACCTGTTTCAGCTCCGGGCTCCTTTTGTGCTCATTTGCTGTGGATGAGCCACGAGTATGGAACATGGAGGACTCGTGTGGGGTGTCTATGTATGAATGCGTGTATCACTGCATGCCTTACCTGCACACTGATTTTGTGAATGGCCTTGTGCATTTCCTGTGTCCACTAACAGCCAAGTCCGACAGCTGGAAGAACAATTAAGAATAATGGATCAGACCTTGAAAGCATTAATGGCTGCAGAGGATAAGGTACTGATGGCTCATGTGTGGTTTTTAGGTTTAACTGCAACCCAGACGTCTTTCAGCTTCCAATGCCTACTGGTTCGTTTGGTATAACGACTGCACCTTCACTTCACCCTCTGCTATTTATATCTTGCTTTAAGTGCTTTCCCTTGGTCCTTTATGCTCCTTTGTTTTCCCTTCATAAATGCTCTTTGGGCAGCCAAAAAAGGAGCCAAATTATTGCACTTCAAAGTTGTTGGATTTTGTCACCCTGCCTTCTGCTGTTGCGAGGTTGGGGGGCAGTGTTCCTGGCAAAACTAAACATTTTAATACCCGATGATTTGGCTACTTTAAGGCAGCCCTTCGTCTCTAGGACTCGGTTTTCATTTTTTCCCATCCCTCTCCTTTTTCTCTCCTCCTTCCTTTGGCTTGTCTCCCACCCTTTCTGCCTCTGATCGAAAACATTAGCAAATGTGCCGAGCTTGAAGAAGAGTTGAAAACTGTGACGAACAACTTGAAGTCACTGGAGGCTCAGGCTGAGAAGGTAGGCCAGGAGCATGGTATGGGGGAAAGGCGTCTTTTAAGAGCTGCTCCAAAGAGGCCCTGCCAGTGAAAGCAACACTTACAGTAGACATTTTAGTAAATGGCAATATTGTGAGGTGATTTTTGGAGAGTTACTAGGTAACAAATTATTTTTATTAGCTAGAGAATTTATTTTATCTTAGGGATATGAGTCATCAATTTAATTTAAACCAAGTGCCAAGTGGATAAGTTATCTTGTTGTTATCCCATGTAAAACAATAGGCAAGAAAGCAGAGAGTGTATTGCAGTGTGCCATTTGATATCAGAGGTTCCATTACCTCCTAAGAGATCCTTAACATCTGTTGGCTGGGCTGGCGAGATCTTTGCATGAGAAGCCATGAGTAGATTGAGCTGCAGCCTGACATCTGGAATGCTCTTTCTAATTACAGTACTCGCAGAAGGAAGACAAATATGAGGAAGAGATCAAGGTCCTTTCCGACAAGCTGAAGGAGGTAATATGAGAGTTGTGGATGAAGCCAACTGGATTTTAAATGAGTTTGTTTTCATGGAACTGGTCAGGGCCTTTTCATTTTAAAGTTCTAGCGATCCAAGTCAGGAATATTCAAAGGTTGCCTTGGAGTGTGTGTACAGTGCTAGCTGCCATTTCTCACAGAGGTGACTGAAACTGACAAGTAGTTTCAGATCCACTTTATGGGTGATGCGCTTCATTTACATCCTCTAGTTTCCCTATGTTTGTAGCTGCGGGAAACACAAAACTTCCCAACTTTAACTCAAATAAATCATTACAGGCTGAGACTCGGGCTGAGTTTGCGGAGAGGTCAGTAACTAAATTGGAGAAAAGCATTGATGACTTAGAAGGTAAGATCTTAAGTAGTGTTTTTAGTTTAATCCTTCTGGTTGAATAGTGATGTGGCAAAACAATTTTCCAATTCAAGGGCATCCACCTTGATACGCTCCTTTGCACTTGCACATTCTTCCTGTCTGTCCTCTGGGGTTTTCCTCTGTGGCTCTTAAACTCATGAACCTGAGTCTTCTGCTCACCAGGTGACTAGTTAGCTACCAGCCATAGTGGCAGATGCCATCCAGCTTGACTTCATGCTCATAGAAGTGTGGCAGGTTTATTTTTCACTGTGAGGGAGGTGCTTATCGGTGAGAATGACTCAGTATATTTTATATCTTTAGTGTTACCTTCCTAATTAAATTGGGAATGATGTGGCGATTGGGGACTTGTTTTTAGAAGAATCCACCTTCTTCCAAGTATGAATTCAAAGTAAGGATTTGGGGTTTTTTTTAAGTCATGTATTATCTTATCAAACTACTTTATATCCTGAAGGAGGAGGGAAAAATTATACTTAAGCATTTCTCCCCTAAGGCACTTAGGTTTTATTTTAGTAATAACCACTCTATCTCACGGATATCCTAAATGTTGAGCTTTGAGGTTTGTGAAGGATTAGCTGTGAACAAGAAAGAAAAAAGACAAACAAATATATACATCACAGAAGGGATTAGAGAAGGAACTAGGGTTTGGTACAGATAATCAAAATAGTGGAGAAGAGAGAATGACAAATGGTTGCAAAGTGATCTGCCAAAGTGCAGCAAAGTCTGAAACGTGCAGCATTACAAAACTAGATTACGGACTACCATACCACTGCCATATAAAGTGTGGCACTCATTGCTTTTCAAGCCTCCTGGACCAGTAATAGGCAGCTTGAGTGGGAAGACCACAGGAGTAGCTTAAATGACACTAAGAAATCGCTATCCCAGTGGTCTAGTGTGGTCAGGAAGTCAGTGGTTTGAAGGTGGAGCCGGATAAGGACTACAGGCTGTAGTCACAAATTGTTCTTCCAAAACACTGCCGTTGGATTTTTTTTTCCCCATTGTTTATAGCTGCAGATGGCTGACTACTCCAGTGTAATTAAAATATAGCTCTGCAAAAGAAAGGTGTTCCATTAGCCCCTGTGTCCCCTCACCAGGAGATAGCCTTCTGTGGTTTCGTTTAGGATTTAACATGGTTTACTGATATACCTACCATATTTGTTATGATTTTCGTATTGAGTCTTTCTCATTTTATTTTCTAATGGGTTTTGTTCTCTTTGTTTTTGTTTCAATTTATTTAAAACAAAACGCACGCCTCCTGCATTGGCCACCTGCTGCGGCACCAACCCCTTCATGCATTGCCCTTTTCTTGCTGCTGTGTTGGGATGGTGCATGCACCACCCTCACTCACCTTCCATCTCTTGATCACTCTCCATGTTCTTGCACCTCTGCCTTCCACTTCCTGGTCATAGACGAGCTGTATGCTCAGAAACTGAAGTACAAAGCCATCAGCGAGGAGCTGGACCACGCTCTCAACGATATGACTTCCATGTAAACGTGCATCCACTCTGCCTGCTTACACCCTGCCCTCATGCTAATGTAATAAACTCACCACCATCCCTTCCTTGCTCCCTGATCTCCATCTTTGCACTCTTGTGTTCACCCTTTTTGTCATAACCTAGAATAGTTATTGTTTTTTCACTTTCTACTAATATAAAGGCCAACTAGATTAAGTGTCTATACAAACCGTTTTCTTTTCAGAATCCTTTTATTTTGTAAGTGCTAAACTAGAGCAGTGAACTAGAATGAGTGACCTTGAGCACTATCCTTTTGGGAAATTAAGCTAAACTCAAGTAAAACTAGACGGCCATGCCATTTGTTGTACAGGAACGTCTCAAGAAATATCAAAAATTTGTTTCCTGAGATTCAACTAAGTACAACAAAATCATTTTCATAAAATAAATATAAATTGAAGGAACCCTTAAAGTGTCAGGTTATTGAGAATCTGAGGATAAGGAAATTGGCATGATCCCATACAGCCCTAACAGTGGTACTATAAAAGATCATCTCTTTTACTTTTAAGAATTCTAGAGTAGGCCAGGCACAGTGGCTCACGCCTGTCATCCCAGCACTTTGGGAGGCCGAGGCGGGCAAATCACGAGGTCAGGAAACTGAGACCATCCTGACTAACACGGTGAAACCCCGTCTCTACTAAAAATACAAAAAAAATTAGCCCGGTGTGGTGGCAACACCTGTAGTCCCAGCTACTCAGGATGCTGAGGCAGGAGAATGGTGGGATCCCTGGAGGCGGAGCTTGCAGTGAGCTGAGATCATGCCACTGCACTCCAGCCTGGGGGACAGAGCGAGACTTCGTCTCAAAAAAAAAAAGAAAAGAATTCTAGAGTAAAAGAACCCTCTGCTGAGTAACCAAGCCTTTAATTTTCTGTTTTCATAAAAAGAATTAAAATACCCACGATAAATACTTACCACAACCTGTGTCAAAGAAATGGGAAATTCAACACAGATTGTATAATGTGAGCCTGGGAGTTAATGGCCCAGATTTTACTGTTAGGCAGTAAGAGTTGGAGTAGGTAGTCTTGTTATCATGAGAAGAACCTTCAACAGATACAACTAATTTACGTATTACTAACCAAACTTCAATATTAAACTTTTCCTACTACTTTAAATTCTAACCTGGAATGTTTCAGGGTTCTTCATTCTAATATCACCCTAAATTCCCTGAAGCTGGAAATGTCATTTTCCAAGCCCACCTGTCATTCATTTACCCATGCAGGAAAAATGATAACTTGAAGAGTATGGCATGTGCCTGTGGCCTTAGACGTTATAGAATCCCCACACTCAACAAAAAAGCCCCTAGAGACATGACTGTTGCCATGGAAACCAGAGAGCAGTCTATCTTCTCATCCCTCATTTGTAAATGAGGGGGAGGAGCAGATCATCTGTCTCTAAGGTCTTTTCCAGTACTAAAATGTGGTGATTCTTTGGGAAAAACTTTTTGCATCAAGTATGATTAAATATTCTGAAAGATGAGTGTAGCTTAAAATTTGTTTTTAAATTCTGTTCATGGGTTTTCTTAAAATGGACCCTTGCTGAAAGGCGGCCTGTGACGGCCTCAGGTGGGACGTCCTTCCAAGGGTGTGGCTGGCAGTGGGTTTTGCATGACTGCTTCTTGTCTGTGTTTCAGGTGCTGTCATCTATTGGTTTGGTTTTCTTTTTTCTTTTTTTTTTTTTTTTCTCATTGCGCCACTTTTTTTCCCTCCCACCTTTTTATCTTCACGCAGATAAGTTTCTTTGCTTCACTTCTCCCAAGACTCCCTCGTCGAGCTGGATGTCCCACCTCTCTGAGCTCTGCATTTGTCTGTTCTCCAGGTGACCCTGGTTCTCTCTCTTAGCATCCTGCCGTAGATTCAGGCACACACTGTGCTTTCTATTGTACAGAAGCTCTTCGTTTCAGTGTCAAATAAACACTGTGTAAGCTATTTCTGTTTGCTATTCTTTTTACTTCTTATTTATTGACATTTTAGTTTTAACATTGAATAAAACTACAAAGCTGCTTCACACATATGAAGTTAGTGTTTGGCTGCTGCTTTCTTTTTCTTTTTAAATTCTGAACACTATACAGAATTATATCAGGAGTTTCTAAAGCAATGGTTCCTTGTTGAACTTTAAAAAAATACCCAAGCCTGCATCCCTCTGTTTTTCAGAGGTTAGAATGAGGTCTGGACATCTGTGGGGGTTTTGGGGGAATTATGATGGCTCTGCTTTGGAGTCTGGGACACACAGGGGACATTGCTTGTTGAGAGTTGAAAGGTCTGGCTTGATCAGTGTCTTCCTTTCCTGGAGGTTTAGCTCAGGATGTAGTGACCTCTCTATGTTGATGTTTCGGTGGCCCTGCTTGGGAGGACCTGGCTAACTAATCAGAGGCTCATGATGAATGGTTCCGTAGCTGTCCTATATTACTAGGAAGTTATACGTTGAGAAGGGTGAAAAAGAATTTGAATTCAAACAATGTAAGTTTTGGTTATTGTCAATCATCCTTTTATAGCACAAAGAAAAGTTCAAGCTTTTTTGAAGTATATTCATGACTCAGCCACTTTTATTTTGATCATGAAAATGACACCTTAGGTTTTCTAAATATGATTACTCTGGTCAGTTGTGATTTGTGATTTTTAGCACATACTCTTTTGGAGGGATTGTTCATAGTCTTTGTGTTCAATGGCTGTGTTTTTATTTGTGGACATTTTAAAATATAGCAGTGAAAGTTTCTTTTTTTCTTCCCAAAAAGGTAGTTGGTGGAAATTGTTCAGAAGACAGTTGTATTTCATTTGGGCTTCTGTTTTATTTCACAAACAGCAATTAACTGATTTTTTAAAAAAACACATTGTAAAAATTAGAACTTTAACTTATATGGACTTTAGCGTCATGATCCCCAACATTTCTCCTTCCTCAACAATCTAGCTATATATTTCTCCTGGTTTTCTTTTTTAACATGGATGATCTGCATGTTTTGTATATAGTTTTTGTAGCCCGAGAGGGCTGATACACCACCATACTGAAATAAATCTGGACAAACTCAGAAGATAGTGTCATTCTCACTCTACAGAGACTTCAAAGCATAGAGGAAATGCTTTTTTAAAAGAAAGCTGAGAGTTAAAGTATTGTGGTCGTAGTATGGTGGACTTTAGAATCTGGACAGTGTCTCTCCCTTGAGTGTATAAAGACTTCTATGATTTCATGTTTTCCTTTTCTTAAGGCTCCTTGGGCCTGCTTCTATGATTCCTTCCTTGTTCTTTTTTAAATTCAGAATAAGAGAAGAGTACCCTTCTCTGAGTAAATCCTGCTTCCTGACGTAGACAAAATGCCAAGTCTGAAAGTTCTGCTGAGTAGATGTTCATGTAATTCTGGAGGCACATCTGTTTTTTGGAAATCCTTCCAGAAACTTTCACACTTTCTATCAGTACACTCTACAAGGGGAAGTGGGGCACTAATGGACTGGGAGGGCAGGTCAGGAGTAGCCCAAGGTGTGCACGTGCAAGAGGAAAACAGCAAGTCAAGTTTATCAAGAAATTGTTGGAGCCCAGGCTTCTGGTTCAAAGGGCCAGGTCATAGCTACAGCTGCTCCAGTGGAGGCCAAACCAAAAGTATCACTGAGTTTGGGCACCTGAAGCTTCAGACAGCTGGGAGTCTCCATAGAACGGTAGGGAAAACACTTCCAAGGATATGAGCAAGTCTTGTGCCTGCCTTTCTGCCACCCATGCACACCAGCTCCACAGCAGCTGAAGCAGAGCAGGTCCAGAGGAGGCTGTCGGAGGGACCACTGTCCTTCCTGCTGAGTTCATACTGACCCTCTGGATTCTCCAGATCTTCAGCAAAGTTCTTCCATTCTAGCCTGGCCAAACATTTGGGCTCAGCAAATTGAGACATGCTCCCTACCCATGGAGGCAGTTCCCTGTGTCCATAGTGTGAATGTAGTCATGGGATTTATGTCTTGCAACCCCCAAGCATATGTCACTTGCAAAACACCATGGGAAAGTGGGGGTGTGGTAAAGAGATGGGCTGGAAAGGCTCTTTGCCCTCCATGAGCTGGCCATCTGGTGGGGAGATAGAGGAGTGAAGCGAGTCCGAACTCATAGGCATGTGCATTTGGAGCCAACAAGGAAGAGAGAACTGTTCTGACTGGGAGCTCCCTGGAAGAGGTAGCTGACATTTGACTGGGGTTTTGCGTATTCAGAAAATGTGGATGAGTGAGGAGGACAGAGCAGCAGATATTCCAAGCGAGAAAACATAACAAGCATAGCATCCTCCCATGTCCTACCGTTTATGAGAGAATGTTAATGTGAGAACTGCTCAATCTCCCGACAGACCTGGGGGCTGCAGGCACATTTTCCCCAGGGGTAGGACTGTTAGCTTTTCAAGATCATGAAGTATTTCTAGGTCCAAGTTGTCACCAGCATTCAAAGCCACCCTGCATCCTCCAGCTGTTGCCAGTGCATAGCAGGCTCTTGCTTGTCATAGCGTGGGTGTCCCCTGGATCATCCGATACAGACTGACTCCTGCAGTTGTTTTCCCCTGGAAGCAGATCACGTGTCAGTGTGTAAAATGTATATCATGCTGGTCTTCATGTAGGTGTTGCAAGTTCTGTTCATTTTATACACATCCATTAGCACCACACATGAATGCCATCCTCTTCAAGAAGTAAGCAGATAGGGCCGGGCGGGGTGGTGGCTCACGCCTGTAATCCCAGCACTTTGGGAGGCTGAGGCGGGTGGATCACGAGGTCAGGAGATCGAGATCATCCTGGCTAACATGGCGAAACCCCATCTCTACTAAAAAATACAAAAAAAATTAGCCGGGCGAGGTGGTGAGCGCCTGCAGTCCCAGCTACTAGGGAGGCTGAGGCAGGAGAATGGCGTGAACCTGGGAGCCGAGGTTGCGCCACCGCATCCAGTCCGGGTGACAGAGCGAGACTTTGTCTCAGAAAAAAAAAAAGCAGCAGATAAATTCTAAATCAGTGTTGAGTGGTGACAAGTGCTTGTTCTTTTGCTGTTTGAATGGATAACACTATCAAAGCTAGACGAGAGTCGGAGTGTGCGCCCTGTATCGCAGTGACTGGGGGAAGGACAGGGACTTAATTCCAAATTTCAAAAAATTTCAGTGCAGCAAAAGCAGTAACCCCCAGTTGGTACTACCTGAGGGGAAAGCCTGCCCTGTGAATGGAGGGGAAAGGGGTTCTGGAAGAGGTGGGCAGCACTGGGCAGGTCGAGGTTTCACCTAAGTTCAACACAGCCCTAGCAAGAGATGGATGTCGCACTGGGCTCACCTCCAGCCAGGCCTCCATTCCCAAATCTGTTGCCAGCTCACAAAGTGTATGGCTCAGCTCACAAAGTGAGCTCATGTATGGCTCAGCTCACAAAGTGGGTTAGTGAGGTATAAGAGGAACGTGCACTCTTCCTCCTCCTCTTATCGTGTTGCTCCTCCTCCCCTCCTTTCCCCACCAAGAGAGAAATTCTGACCCTTCCTAAGTCTACCAAGCTTTTTAGGATCTACCCTTCCTGAATACAGGACAGGTGTCTATGGGGTAAGAGTAAACTGCTCAGCAAATGACCAGCTGCTGTCCTGCTTGAGGTCTCTGTTCTCTATTAACTGCCTCTCACCAAGTCTGCTAACCTCTCTTCCTTCTGCCTCTTTTCTGCTAACCTGCTTGCTGACCTGTACAGATCAACTCTACCAGCAACTTGAGCAAAACCGCCGCCTCACTAATGAACTAAAGCTGGCTCTGAATGAGGATTAAACTTAAGAGTGAAAAAACTTGGGCTGAATTCTAGGAGTAGAGCCCATGTGCAGAAAATCTAAGACTGTCCTACCTTCAACTAATAGAGTTGAAAACAGTTGCTTTCTGCAGAAATGCAAATACAAGGAATTGGCTGAAAGGCTGGCCTTGCCTGCATTTTTCTCTATATGGCTGGAATAATTACGTTCTCTTTAATCACAAAACAGCTTTTATGGTAAAATACTTATGTCAATTCAGCACTGCTCTTTGAAATAGCAGGTCCTTTCGTTTGAACTGATAAATAATGAGGAGCCCCACCCAAAAAAAGTTTTCTATTTCCTGACAGCCATGAGTCCTACTTTAAGTATACATATATGTGTGTGTATATATATTCCTATTAGATATTCATATTCCTAACTTCTAAATATATGGTATAGTGTTTGAAATATGATTAAATGTTCCTATGCTTGGGCAAAATAGCTTTTGAAAACAGGAACTCATGCCAGAAGCTCCTGGTTGTCTGAAAGGTATGCTTTACTCAGTCTAATGGTGCTGTTGGAGTCTGGGGAGAATGTCATGCTAATAAACACTATAAAAATATTAAGAGAATGTCCTAATGAAGTGTGCATGAAACATGTTGACAATTTTTTATGAGCAACAGAAATAAATCATTTTAAAAGTTCTCAGAAAACCTATTTATGTCATCTTTGTTTTTGTGAGTTTGTGTTACCACACAACTCCTAGACTTTTAACTGCCTGTACCTCAGAAATGTCTGCCGTTTGTAACTTCTCCAGTCTGTATAACAAGTGCTGCAGCTGTATTTGGTTTTTTACCTCTCCCTATTCCCACGGCACACAGTCAGTGAACCTTCAGCAAACCCCATGTGCATTTTATCCTCAGTGAATGGTTAGTGGAGGTGCACCTGACTGCTCTATGAGAATGCGTGCCATGGCTCCTTTGGGTCAAAGACGTCCTCCCCCCATCTTAGGTTCTTGTCTAGAAATGAGTAATGTCTTACAAGCATGCCGAGTTCTAATCATCTCATCCTGTGTTTGTGATTGATGTTTGCCTGCCTAAATGTACAAACCACCATTGTGTCCAAAGCACAGCTATTCATGACTTAATTTTCTAATCCCACCACAGAGAAAGTGGCTCATGCCAAAGAAGAAAACCTTAGTATGCATCAGATGCTGGATCAGACTTTACTGGAGTTAAACAACATGTGAAAACCTCCTTAGCTGCGACCACATTCTTTCATTTTGTTTTTGTTTTGTTTTGTTTTTAAACACCTGCTTACCCCTTAAATGCATTTTATTTACTTTTACCACTGTCACAGAAACATCCACGAAATACCAGCTAGGTCAGGGGGTGGAGAAAACACACACAAAAAGGCAAGCCCATGTCAGGGCGATCATGGTTTAAATGTGCCATTTCCCGGGTTGATGTTGCCACACTTTGTAGAGAGTTTAGCAACACCGTATGCTTAGTCAGTGTAGGAATCCTCACTAAAGCAGAAGTTCCATTCAAAGTGCCAATGATAGAGTCAACAGGAAGATGAATGTTGGAAACACAATCAGGTGTGGATTGGTGCTACTTTAAACAGAAGGTCCCCCTGTGGTCCTTTGTTCAACATTGTACAATGTAGAACTCTGTCCAACACTAATTTATTTTGTCTTGAGTTTTACTACAAGATGAGACTATGGATCCCGCATGCCTGAATTCACTAAAGCCAAGGGTCTGTAAGCCACGCTGCTCTTCCAAGACTTCCATTCCTTTCTGATTGGCACACGTGCAGCTCATGACAATCTGTAGGATAACAATCAATGTGGATTTCCACTGTTTTCAGTTCTTCATGTTAAAGTGAAAGATTTAGACACTACATCCAATTGGTAAAGGACATTTTCTTGAGAGTTATAACTATATGTAAACATTGTATAATGACATGGAATAAAATGCACATTGTAGGACATTTTCTAAATTTGGTGGTCCTGTCATTTGTATGTTCTTCATTTGTGAACTTTTGATCATGCCACTGACCTGCCTTCCGCCACAAATAGGTTCTCAAAACGATATCCCAGAGTCCAGGGGAAACTGGGTTTCATGTGTTACCTTCTCAGAAACACTAAAGGCAGCGTTATTTTGGTCTGTTAAAGTTATAACCAAGCAGGAGAGACCCTTTCCAAATGTCATTTTCAATGTTATTGGTGTATATCTGCACATACATGTAGGACTTTGGCAGTGGCTTTACTGGTTTGGGGATTTTTCTTCCTGACATATTAGCTAAGTCTCTAGCAGTGGCATAGCCACACAAGAACCAATGATGGGTTAATGTGCCAGATCTGCTCTTGTCCCCCAGCAATGTGATTTGACTGAAACTAGTGCTTTAGCGAGTCTTTATGACCTTATGCTTCCCAACTCCTGTGAGTTCTCAATTCCAATACGTCTCCATTTTCTCAGACTTGGAAACTAAAAATGTCATCAGTCATTTCCCTAGCTCTTGAAGACTCTAAGCAAATAAAATAGATTACAAACAATACCGGCTTCAACTGTGCTGCAGGGAGAAAAAAGCAAACAGAATGGAAATAAATGAAAACTCATTTGGATGCAGATATATTTTCATTCAAAAGTATTAAATATCTCTGTAACTGTACTTCCATGCCCCTTCATCAGGAATCTCTTCTCCACAGAAGGACAAAGGCTGTAAGGCAAAGAATCCAAGCAGGGTCCCGGAGCCTGGGTTTAGGTCTCCTTGCAAAAAGCTGTCCCCTCACTCATGGCAAATAAATGCACTGGTCTCAACCCTGCTACAGTTTCAGCACCCCTAGCCTCCCCTCTGCCAATCCTCAGCTAGGAAAAAACCCTCTCTGCATCACTCTAGTCATGGAAGCCTTTCCTAAACCTGGCCTCTTTCACTTGGGAGCCAGATCTGGCTTCAAATCAGAACTCCACCTTTATTAGGCTGCCTAACCTGTCAAGTTCCTAAATCTGAGCTGCTCCATCTTTAAAATGGAGATGAGATTAGCACCTAGCTCGTAGTTTATAATTGTGGGAGTCGAATCTAGAACCACTTCAAGTACACGGCACAGTACCAGGCACCTAGGGCTTGTTCCATGAACGTTAACTGCTCGGCCAGGCACGGTGGCTCATGCCTGTAATCCCAGCACTTTGGGAAGCTGAGGCAGGTGGATCACTTGAGGTCAGGAGTTCGAATGAGACCAGCATGGCCAACATGGCAAAACCCCGTCTCTACTTAAAGTTACAAAAATTAGCCAGGCACGGTGGTATGTACTTATAATCAGCTACTCGGGAGGCTGAGGCAGGAGAACCGCTTGAACCCAGGAGGCGAAGGTTGCAGTGAGCCAAGATCATGCCATTGCCTGGATGACAGAGTGAGGCTCCATCTCGAAAAACAAAAAGTTAACTGCTGTGGTCCTCAACTTGCCAATTGTGCTCCAAAGACCACCCATCCTTGTGAAGCTAAAGGGAGACTAACATTACCCCAAGTTATGATGACGGTTTTTAATACTTTCAGATGCCATTTACGTGTGCTAAACAATTTGTACTCACAAGGGCTATTTCACTTAAGCCTCACATCACTGATGCTCAGTGACTCAGTTCAGTAGCTCCCAAATAGTGGGGTTGGGCTTCAAACTCTGGCCCTCTGTGACTCCTGTGCCCTGCCTGGAATCTACTTCCCCTTGTTTCAAACATTTTACAGCAGAAGAAAAACAGTTTCTAGATAACAGATGAAAACAGATGAAGCCGCAGGTATAATTAGGAGAGGAGGAGGCTGGGAAGATGGAGGTGGAGTCAACCGTTTAGCAGCTGACATGACCGTGAGGGAGTGGTTTAACATCTGACTTCTCCCTTGGGTTCCAGAGATCAGACAAGATCAGTTAATTATGAAGCATCATGCCAATTTGAAGAATGATTACCTAATCTTTCAGACGAATATAAAAAAGGAGAACAGCCCTGTCTCTACATGGTACACGCCTGGGGTATGACTGGGTGTGATAAGCTCTGAACGTGCCACTCTGTGAGGTCAAGGTACAGAGATTAGGACTCTTCAATATGCAAAGGCCAAGGCTGGAAGCTGAGATGGTCACCATTTAGAGAACCATGAAGTGTAGAGAGAGAATTCAAGATTCATATTCTAAATTCCATTGCTGAAACTTAGCAGGCCCAGATTTCAGAGTGAATAGCTGGAGCAGTTGCCCTGTTCAGAGTAAAACATTGTGGAACTCCACAGAGAAAGGACACAGATAAAAACATAAGCATCTTCAAAAAATAATGAGAGTTCTACAGTTTGTTTGGTTGTTGTTGTTTTGTTTTTTTTGAGACAGAGTCTAACTCTGTTGCCCAGGCTGGAGTGCAGTGGCGTGATCTCAGCTCACTGCAACCTCCGCTTTCTGGGTTCAGGCAATTCTCATGCCTCGGCCTCCCGAGTAGCTGGGATTACAGGTGCATGTCACCACGCCTGGCTAATTTTTGTATAAAAATAAAGAGTAAGAAAGTACTCTAAAAAGTAGAGATGAGGTTTCACCATGTTGCCCAGGTTGATCTCGAACTCCTGACCTCACGTGATCTGCCCACCTCGGCCTCCCAAAGTGCTGGGATTATAGGCATGAGCCACTGTGCTGGCCTACAATCAGTTCTTAAGAGAAAAAAGAAAAGCGCTTTGTGGATACATTCTGAACTTTTTCAGACTGACATTGAAGAGAACAATTCCCAGCGGTGGCTCACGCCTGTAATCCCAGCACTTTGGGAGGCTGAGGCAGGCGGATCACGAGGTCAGGAGATTGAGACCATCCTGGCTAACACGGTGAAACCCTGTCTCTACTAAAAATACAAAAAATTAGCCGGGCATAGTGGCGGGCGCCTGTAGTCCCAGCTACCCAGGAGGCTGAGGCAGGAAAATGGCGAGAACCCAGGGGGTGGAGCTTGCAGTGAGCCGAGATAGTAGCACTGCACTCCAACCTGGATGAAAGAGCGAGAATCTGTCTCAAAAAAAAAAAAAAAAAGAACAATTCCCCTCCTTATTGTTCCTAGAGATGTCGTTAGCAGAAACAAAATCTAATATTTGCATATGGTGGTTTATATCCTCCAGAGTTCAATACTTTGGGCCTGATTTCTTTTTTCTCCTGGAAAAAAAAAATTTATATATATATATATATCTGTTTTACTCAGGTATTTGAATGTGTGTTAACCATTTTTTCAACTTGTCAACACTATTTGTAGCTGTTTTTTTTTTTAATCTACAGTCAGATGTATATAGAGGGGGGAAAAAATCCAAATTCTCCAATCAAAACAAAAAGCACTAGGGTGTTCAGGGAGCCATCATTTCCAGAATTGGAGACAAGGGTTTGGAAAGAAATTAGAAATGTTGGGCAATACAAGAAGTGTTCCTTCCATTATACATACTTTTTGACATTGAGGGTTTTCAGAGCTACATTCCTCCAACAGATGTCATAAATTTTGTGTGTCAATGAATGAAGCTATGTTGAGAGTTCACTAATATGAATGTCACTTTTGCCAAATTTTTGACAAATGGGCATCAACCCAGAGGAAAAGGCTGGTTTCTGCTGCCTGTGGGAGTTTTCTTTCCATTTGTCACCAAAGCCATGGAGAACCAAGGGTCGAGTCCAGGCCATATCAGGGCCTGTCGCGGCTGTTGCCCTAAACTTAAATGCTGATTCAGAAGTGGAAGGAGCCTTAAGATCATTGAGGGCAGAGAAAAACGAGACCTAGAAAGATTTAGTGTCTTGCTCAGAGTCATCCAGCTCCCGTCAAGGCGGGCAGTGCAGTGTGGGGCCTGGAAACCAGAGGTGCTGGTTTGGCATTGGCTCCCTGCTTCCAGGCCGGCCCAGGTTGATGTTGCCATCTGGGCGTTGATTTCTCCATCCCTCAAGGAGGTAGTTTCACTGCCCCTCTCCACATGCCCACTCACTTCCTCAGGAATTTAGAATATGAATCTTGAATTCTCTCTCTACACTTCATGGTTCTCTAAATGGTCACGGACCATCTCAGCTTCCAGCCTTGGCCTTTGCATATTGAAGAGTCCTAATCTCTGCACCTTGACCTCACAGAGTAGCATGTTCTGGGCCTCAAGTGGCCCAGAAACAAAGCTCAAGTCACAGTTTCAAAGTTTGTTTTGGAGTTGTTAATCACCTGTGCTCAGGAGGCAAAGAACGTTTCAAAGTAGTAGATTCAAATCTCACATGGAAGCTAAAGGCTGGCTCTTTTGTAAGTTTCTGTTACTCCATTCTCAAACTGCATTTGGATTTGTTGTTTCATGGAAGTGAACAGAACACTGCTCTGAGGCCTGGCATCGGATGTAAATGAAGGCAGTTCAGCCCTCATTGATTCTAGAGGAGCCCGGAGGCAGATCCTGTGGAGCCATGGAATCCATCGTCTCCAGGGGGAACCTAATGACCGGGAAGGTGAAAAGTGCTTTGTCTGTGGCAGGGGAGCAGTTGTGTCTCCTGAGGGGCCCACTGAGCACAGGTGGGCCAAAGGAGCAGAAGAGTCGGCTCCTCTTGATGGATGCTGCATGGGAATGGGGTCAGAGGGACCAGCACACATCATGATGCTAAGTCCTGGTCTGTTTTCAACTCCAGAGACACTCCGAAAGGATTTGAAATGCTGCCTTTCCAGTGGAACTTTTGGTTAGACTCATGAATCCAGTGTTAAAACTCCCAGATGCCTGCAATGGTATAATACAGCCCTTCAGCCTTCTGGTGAGCTGGGATTCGATGGGCTGCCCACATCCTGCACTTCCACTTCCCCACCTCACCCCAAAGTCCACTTCCTCTGTGAAAACTACACTTCACAAGGAAACACTTGTCAAGGAACTGCTTGAATCGTGCTGTGGTCAAGGATGCTTTTATCTGACGTGAGCCCCATCGCTATTCCCAAAAGGATTAAGTGTAGTTGCACAAAGTCCAGTGATGTAAATATTAGAAATGGGAACCCACACCCAGGCAGTAGGGGCTTTTGTTTTTGAAGGGGATGCTGGCTTCCTAAAGGATGGCCAAAGCATACTTGCATCTCAGAAGCCTGAGCCAGCGGGAAGTGATTAACTACTGGTTTACTCAGCTCGAAGCCTGTCATTCCCGTGATGTGTTTTCCTCCTATCTTCACACAAAGCACTCCTTTCCAGAACACTCCAGGACTGTCTGCCTAGCACCTTCCGGAGAAATTAAAAAGAGCAAAGGCAGAATAATTTGCCTAAGAATAGGAATGTCAAGAAAATGTGCCTCAACAAAGCGTTGCTAGGCTCAAATCCTGGCCAAACTGCTCACCTCTCTTCAGTTGCTAACCCTCTGCCTGAAACCTCCTATCTGCCATGCCTCCTTTTTCTGGCTTTCGTTCTTCCCTTCTGGCTACAATTTTTTGTTACTCTAATCTCTTGTTCTGCTCGCTTTCTCTCAGACACAGAAAGAGCTTCCATATTGTCTTCTAGTAACTAGAATTATGAAAGTTAAGATTCACAATTTTGCCTAAAAGACAAATTGTATCTCTACTTAAGACTGGTTTACAGTATTTTGGGGACTGCATTTTGGGGCTCGGGTGGGCCGGAGGAGTAGAAGAGTCAGCTCCTCTTGGCGGATGCTGTGTAGGGCAGGGGGCCAAGAAGCCAGCACACATCATGATGGCAAATCCTGGTCTGTTTTCAAAGTTAGGGGTTGTAGGACAATATAGAAAAAGTATAATAGACATCTTGCCCTCGAGCAGTCTATGGAAGCAACTGAATATATGCACAAACGTACTAAAAAATAATAAAACAGGATAGGATTACATGGCAGATTGAGAGTAAATGATACAAGACTACATGGAAACAGATGTCATGCTCCCTTCCTGGGAGATTTTTAACCACCTAAAACCAGTAGAAAAGGCTCTCCTGGGCATGCTGTATAATTTTCTCAGGGGTACTCAATCCACAAGCGAATCACCACTCACCCCGGCCTCTCAAATCTTAGAAACAAGAGCTCTGCTAGTTTAAAAATGCTTTGGTTTTACTATTTACTCTGGCTACGAAATTTTTTGTTCATTATTGTAGCTTCATTCTACGAAATTCTCATTTTAAAATCCTCCCCTCTTACCTTCCTCTCATTCCTTGCTGTAGGCCATGTAGTGGTGTTTCTTTCATCTGTTGGTTTTTTGTTTTTAAACTTTTGGTCTTATCATACCTTCGCTTTAATCCTAGAGCATCTCTTAAGCTTTAGAGGAAAGAGTAGAGTATAGATGAATACACACATACACTCTTAGAGCCTATAAAATCAGCTTCCTACTCCACCAGGGAGGTCTGAAGGAGCCTTTGATTTCTGGTAAAGCAAATGGATGAGGATTGCGGCTAACATTCACTTCTCCCATGAGAAGCCTCCCCAGGCTGATTGTTATAGTCGCTAGTGCAGACAGCCACCTGATCCGCTCAGGCTGCCAGACTTCAGAAGCCTCAGCCAAGTTCAGAGCCTCCCTAATGGGCTAGGAGCCCGGGGTGTCTCCAGATAACCCATTTTCCAGCCTTCCAAGAAAGAGGAGTAGTGGGGCAGTGGGCAAGAGAGAATTGGGTTTCAGTGTTGTTTTAATGTGAATTGCTGGGGGCTGGGAGCTCCCCTTTTGCTCTCCTCGTTTTGGTTCCTACCCAAGAAACATAAAGTATTACTGATAAACATGGATAATTTAAATTTGGATAAAAACGATTTGAACCTGAAGAATTCGTTCCAATGTGTATAGCAGCAATTGATGTGGGTTGTATATTTAAAGGAATATTTAAATTTCGTGCAGCAATTTGCAAGTTCAAATGAAAAGCTATTTGGCACATTTGGATACAGGGTTTCAAGGGAAATAAGCAAAATGTACACATAAGGTAAATGCCACCATGTAATTGTGTACATTTTTTATTTGTCACAAAGCATTACAAAACAATGGAGAAAACTATGAAGGAAAAAAAGGTCACCATTGGGAAAAAAAACTTTTATTTTCCATATGTTTTGCCTGTGTGTTTATGGAAGGCTTTTATTCAAAATTGTGGTTTTATTCAAAAAATTTTGCATAAGCGTCTTCCTGTGTTGCTTCACCTAGTCTTCTGGTTAATGTACCAGAATTTGTTCTCCTATTTTGATCGTTGGGTTTTCTAATTTTTTGTTCTCACAACTAGGACTGATGGGAGATTTTTTTGCAATATGGGTATTTTCTGACTTGTAAGAAGTGAAAACATACACTTAAAAAAAAAAAAAACTATTTCATTTAAGCACAGACATACCCTAAATATAGTGTTAAGTTGTTTTTTAACTATGTAGTGATTACTCCTCCGGCCTGGACTCTAGCCTGGATGGCCCTTTTTTTATTTCCAGGTCTTAGGTTCTTAAAAGAGAAAACTTTTCCCAAACTGGTGTGGTAAAGCCTTTAAGAAATCTAGTTCCCGGTCAAATGGTATTTCTAGTTCTAGATCCTTGAGGAATCACCACACTGTCTTAATGGGTGCAGCACATCAACATGGCACACGTATACATGTGTAACAAACCTGCACCCTAGAACTTAAAGTAAAATGATATAAATTAAAAATTAAAAAAATAAAAAACACTTTAAAATGTTAAAAAAAAAAAAAAAAAAAAAAAAAAAAAAAAAAAAAAAAAAAAAA
>NW_016804541.1:217775-238259 GCF_001698545.2 Rhinopithecus bieti | reverse complement strand
AAAAAAAAAAAAAGGAAAGAAAGAAAGCTAGTTCCGGCCGGGCACGGTGGTTCACACCTGTAATCCCAGCACTTTGGAAGGCCAAGGCGGGCGGATCATCTGAGGTCAGCCTGTCAGCCTGACCAACATGGAGAAACCTCTTCCCTACTAAAAATACAAAATTAGCCAGGTGTGGTGGCACAGGCCTGTAATCCCAGCTAATCAGGAGGCTGAGGCAGGAGAATCACTGAACCAGGGAGGTGGAGGTTGTGGTGAGCTGAGATCGAGCCATTGCACTCCAGCCTGGGCAACAAGAGCGAAACTCCATCTCAAAAAAAAAAAAAGAAAAGAAAAGAAAAGAAAAGAAATCTAGTTCCACATGTTATCTCTTTCCCCCCTCCCTCATCTGTCCTGCTCCTCCAACAAAAACATACAAATTTGAGCTTTAAGACATGCCTTCACCACAGCCACCCGGCTCTTTCCTGTACCCCTTGTCTAGGCCCAGAGTTGATAAAAGTGAATGATGGGTGTGTGGGCTTAGAGGCACTGCCCCAGGCCTCAGTTCTGGGAAAATGAACTGGATGATGAACAGTGACAGAAGGAGGAAGCAGCCATATAGAAAACTTAACCGCCCTGCTAAAGAGGCAGCCTAGATAATACGTACAACCCCAGCCTTCGAAATTAGACCGGAATGTAAAAGCCACCTGTGCCACTTACTGGTTGTGTAACTTAAAGTAAGCGGCTCAACTTCTCTGCGATTATTTCCCCATCTGCAAAATGGGGATAATAATAATAGTGCCCTGCATCATAACGTTCAGGGCATGAATAACCAAGATATTGCATGAAAAGTTTTAGTATGGTGCCTGGCATAGCAAACTCTCAATGATAGACAACTTCTATTGCCCTGTTCTTTAAATAGTCTTAGATCCTGGCAATCAGCCCTTAGAAGTCACGCTCCTCAGGATTCAAAGACAATGCCGCCCCTCACCTCTTCCCTACTCACCTGTCAGGGTGCCCTAGAGTGCTGTCATTTTCTCCTTCAAAGCTGCCTCTGATGTTCACTTCACCAGGATGATTCATCGGGATGGGTCAGGGCCAGTGGTGAGTTAGCCTGATAGCCCAGCTGGATCTTGCCCTGAAATCTGACGGAAGCACACTTCACCGCCCGTCAGGTCTAAAGTCCGGCATTGGTGAGCAGTAAGAAGAGCCCCCCTCTAGCGTGGGAGGAGGGGCTTCGAGTAGACCCCAATGCCCCACCATCGCCGGCTCTCCAGGAAGTGCCTCCCTGGTGGCATCCAGAAGAGGTGCCCAGGTCCTGTGTCTCCCCAGGGCACACTGGGGTTTGCCACTGGGGTTAGGTTTCCTGGGAACTTCTCAATGACACTATGAAAACCTAGCTCACCTCCTTGTTGATCTTACTCTCAGACACTAGAAGGTTTCCTAGGGCACTTAGAAGTTGAGTTCAGACAATAATAATATCCTGGTCCTCTGGTGAAATCGTTGGCATCTGAGGGGCTGCTTTGCGGTTCCCTCTGTTGGGCTTGTGGCTCCTGCCTTTGTGTGTTTAACCTTTAAACAAGGGGGTCGGCAGGAGGAAGCAAGCTATTCTGTCACAGCTGGTCCTGGAGATGCCAGAGGAGGCCCAAGCTGCAGCTTCCTAGTTAGCTTTGCCTTTCGCCTAAAGAGGATTTCAGGTATAGGGCAGGACACAGGGACCCAGACAGCACCAGGAATAAAAGCCAAGTATCTACTCCATGCTTTTGGTTCTGGCTGGCCGGGGCATCTGACACCAGGGAACATCTTTCCTTTCACAGTCTATTGTCCTGGGGCTTCAGTTACATTCTTGACTGAGAGCCCAGGAATGGGGATAGCGGGCACTCCAGAAATTAACCTCAGAGAGGTGACTGCGTGTGTTTTTAGCCTACTCTCCTCCCTAACAATGGTGCACACCATTGGTGTTCCAGGTGGAGGAGTCACTGCCCCTCCAGTAGCTGAGCAAACATCCCTTAGCCTTACATCTGGGATTAAAAGGAAGCAGGAGGTCAGCTTCCCACTCATTAGAGCTGGATTATCCTACGAGGGTTTGTATTGAGTGCATTGACAAAAGCATGGCACCCAAAAGAATGAGAAACAGTGATAGAATTTTGCTATTTTATATTTCAAAAAAAAGCATTGGCTAAATGTAGTGGCTCACGCCTGTAATCCCAGCACTTAGGGAGGCCAAGGCGGGAGGATCACTTGAGCCAAGGAGTTTAACACCAGCCTGGGCAACACGGCAAAACCCCATCTCTACAAAAAATATAAAAAATTAGCTAGGTGTGGTGGCAGACACCTGTGGTCCCAGCTACTTTGGAGGCTGAAATGAGCCTAGGAAGTCTAGACTGCAGTGAACCGTGATCACACCACTGCACTCCAGCCTGGGCGGGCAACAGAACGAGACCCTGTCTCAAAAAAAAAAAAAAAAAAAAAAAAAACATTGAAAAAGTCATTATTGGAAAAATACGACTTGTTTAATAGTTTAGTGATGTTTTATCTTGAGTTACAAATCTCTGTGGTGCAAAGGATGTCTCATGCTAGCTGCACATCTCGTCGGTCTCCTAGCTCACCACCACAGAGAGTTGAGCCCTGCACAAGCCCCTGGTCTGTGCCTTTGACTCTCCCAAGGCCACCACCCCACCTTCCCCCACACTGAGAGCCATCAGCATCACCACCCCCACTGATCGTATGAAGACATGCCGACCACTTTTATACTGCATGTGCTATGTTGCATGTACTTTTGTGTATCTGCAACACTGATAAAAACCCAAGTTCAACCCTTAGTTCTTCCCAGTTAACAACTGGGGGATTTGAAATAAGTTACTCAGCCTGTCTGAATTTCAGTTTACTCCGCCTCTCTGAATGTCAGTTTCCTCCTCTGTAAGAGCCTGCACCTTATAGTTGTGTTAAAGAATTAAAGCTATCCCAGCTACTTGGGAGGCCGACATGGGAGGACTGCTTGAGGCCAGGAGTTCAAGACCAGCCTGGACCATAAGCAAGACCCTGTCTCTACCAAAAAAAAAAAAAAAAAAGGTGTTTTAGTTAGCCAGGTGTGGTGGTGCATCCGCGTAGCCCTAGCTACTTGGGAGCCTGAGGTGGAAGGACCACTTGAGCCCAGGAGTTGGAGACTACCGTGAGCTATGATCTTGCCACTGCATTCCAGCCTGGATGACAGTTGCTCTGACCCTCATCTCTAAAAAAAAAAAAGGAAAAAAAAAGGCCAGGTGTGGTGACTCACATCTATAATCCCAGCACTTACGGAGGTTGAGGCAGGAAGATCACTTGAGCCCAGGAGTTCAAGACCAGCCTGGGCAACATAGTGAGACCTCATCTCTACAAAAAAAAAAAAAAAAAGATTAATAATTAGCCAGGCGTGGTGGCATGCACCTGTAGTGCCATCTACTTGAGAAGCTGAGCGGGAGGATCGCCTGAGCCCAGGAGGTCGAGACTGCAGTGAGCCATGATTGCACCACTGCATTCCAGCCTGGGCAATGGAATGAGACCCTGCCTCTATTTAAATAAGTAAATAAACAAACAAACAAATAAGAATAAAAGGTAAAACATGTCTGAGGCCTGGTACATGGCGGACTACCTATAAACATTAGAATTATTCATGCCCTTTCTTCACTCCTGATCCACCTAAAAAGAAGAGAGTAGGTCCCTTCTCTAGGGAAAAGAAACCACAACCACCAACCATCTCAGCTTGAGAGACTTGTAGCGAAGCTTTCCCCAGTGAAGCAACCTCGGGAGTCTCCGGCCTCCATTGCCCCACACCTTGGAAGGGAAGGGGCTTCTCTGGAGAGAGGTTTGTTCAAATGTCATTATTTTCTGAAATCATTGCCCAATTTTTCCTGTTTTAGAGTCAGCCATCCACTACGCACCAGGTGAGTGCGCCTGAGAAGCCCATAGCTGAGCAGTCCTCGGGGAGTGAGATCATCTGGAAAGCCAGGGTCAGCCTGGAGCCTCCCTTAGTTTCAGCAACTCATGCACGTCAAGACAGGCCCCTTCCCCAAGCCACAGGGAAACGGTGTGGGAGGGTGAGGAAAGGTGTAGAGAGGCACTCCCCACAGTTTAATGAGCACAGGAGCCTGCCAGGGATCTTGTCCAAATGCAGATTCTGCAGTGGTGGGGGCTGGCTCCAGCCTCTGCATTTCTTGCCAGCTCTGGGTGTTGCCAGTGCTGCTGGCCTGTGGGCCACACTTTGAGTAGCAGGGCTCTGAGATATGATGTGGTGTGTAACATGGGCATTATCCAGAGGGACTGTAGGTGTCACGGTGGTTGATGGCAAGCAAAAGAAACCAGTTCATACAGCTTAGGATTCTCAGCCCTGGAAGGGAGCACCAATGGCCAGGCTCTGGGCCTCATACCAGCCTCAGCCCTGGGACGGTAAGGCCCTGGGAGGAGTTCCATCAGACTGTGTACAGTGAAAAAGAGGTCATTCCTCAATTGTACGTCGGAAAATCGGGGCATCTTAGGAAGGGGACATGAGCACGGTGTCCAAAACCCACAAATGCCCACTCCAGCGGGGATTTCTTGGAGCCAGGTGAGTGGGTGGAGAGTGAAATCTGGAGGCCTTGATGAGTCTGAGACAGTGCCACAATGCAGTAGTATGATTGTAGCTCACTGCAGCCTCCAACTCCTGGGCCCAAGCAATCCTCCCTCCCGCCTCAGCCTCCTGAGTAGCTGGGATTACAGGCAGGCGCCACCACACCCAGCTAATATTTTTTTATTTTTTGTAGAGACAGGGTCTCACTATGTTGCCCAGGCTGGTCTCAAACTCCTGGCCTCAAGTGATCTTTCCACCTCAGCCTCCCAAAGTGCTAGGATTACAGGCGTGAGCCACCGCACCCGGCCCCTTCTTAAATTTTGCAAGCTAGGTGCTTCACCTGACTCTAGCCCGGCTAAGGAAGAGTAGTCACACTTTGGTCTCCTCTTTACTCTTCCACCTGGGCCAGCTACCTCTGGGCCTCTGTCTTTTCCCTCAAGCAAATAAGAACAAGGTAATAGTGAGGAAGAACGTTGCTTACCATAAACATCTTCAGAACTTATTCACCTTGAAATGGGTAGCACCTGACCCAGGGCCCGGCATGCTCAATCAATGTTTGTTCAATGAATGAATCAATCCCACCACTAACTGGAAAGGACCTTTCATTGTTTAACAGTCTCTCTCAGAGGGCAGAGGCTGTTCTTGCATCATCTTGCACTTAGTGTGTTCCTGGAATGTAATAGAGGTCAACAGAAGTCTACTGAACTTGATGAAGGTGAAACTCATTTCACCTGAAGGTAAAGTTAGTAGTTGTTTACAAGGTGTCAGATGAGGGATCGTCTCCAAAATATTTTCAACTCTTTTGAAATTCCTCTGTTAATAACTTATTCCTTTGACTTGCATTTTCCTCACCCACTTGTCTTGTTTTAAAATGCCAGTGCCAGTAGGGAAAGGTTACATTAACCAAAAACCAAACTTTAACTTCTTTGCATGTTTGCCCTGGGGAACCTCTAAATCAGAGTTTGGCAAACTATGGTCTGCGGGCAAAATTCGGCCCACCACCTGTTTTTGTACAACCTGAGAGCTAAGAATGGCTTTTTAATTTTTTAGTGGTTGGAAAAAAAACTCAAAAGAGGAATAATAGTTTATGACATGTGAAGATTATATGAAATTCAAATTTCAGTGTTTGCAAATAAGGTTTTATTGGAACATAGCTGCATTGATTCACTTGTGCAGTGTCTGTGGCTGCTTTGGTGCTATGGTGACAGACTTGAGAAGTTGTGACAGAGACCTCATGGCCCACAAAGTTTAAGATATTTGCTGTCTGGCCCTTTACAGAAAGTTTGTTGACGCTGAACGGAAGCTGCCTCTACTCCTGTGTTTATCCCATCAACCTGTTTTGGTAATTTTTTAACAAAATCACTAGATACAATCTCATTTTAATAGAAACGATCACTTAGAGAGATAGATTCCCAGAGAGTTTATGTGTAAATAGAAGTCTTATTAATGGAATCATATTTTTAATATTTCTGTTTAAAATGTTTTAGATTAGAGAAATGAAGATGTCTCTTCTAGTTTTGGAGGACAGGTTTGTCAGAAGCAGGGACTGTGTTGCCCTAGAGACATCTCCTTTTTATCTTGTCTTTTGATTTTGTTTTTGTTTTGTTTTGTTTAAGACAGGGTCTTGCTCTGTTGTCCAGGCTGGAGTGCAGTGGTGCTATCGTAACTCACCGCAGCCTGGAACTCCTGGGCTTAAGTGATTCCCCCACCTCAGCCTCCTGAGTAGCTGGGACTACAGGTGCGTACCACCATGCCTAGATACATTTTTTGTATTTTTTTGTAGAAACAGGGTTTCTCTATGTTGCCCAGGCTAGTCTTTTGTAGAAACAGGGTTTCTCTATGTTGCCCAGTCTCCTGAGCTCAAGTGATCCTCCTGCCTTGGCCTCCCAAAGTGCTGGGATTACAGGCATGAGCCACAGTGCCTGGCCTAGTTTGTCTTTTACTGTGGGTCATTCTCGGAGCTCAGGCCTATCGGCACTGGTGCATACCATACTTAATCTCAGAGCCTCAGCTCCCTGGAGGCAGACTGAAAGCAGGGTCTAGGGCAAGTATGTCGAAGCTGTAGTTTTGAGTTATGACCCAAGCAAGGGAGAGACTTTTCCCAGGGGTAGAGAAGGACATGATTTACTGGAATAGTCCCAAGAATATGCCAGGAAATCATTTGTCTGCAGCTAAATGGTTTCCATACTGCAATGAGTAAGAGGAGTAAACAGGCAAGGATAGGAATTCCAGAAGTGGTTTTCTCCCATTCTCCCCACCCCAAGTTTACTGGTAAATGTGTGATTTGTCATTTTGCCCCCTGCACCTCATATCCCCACATGTACTCTCTCCCCAAACTTATGGTTTTGTAGCTGATCAACTTCAAACAAAGTACACTTGGGCTGGGTTGCCAGCATAAGAATTTTCAAGTAGAGAAAGCTGGTGAAATCGGATCCTATGTGATTCCCCTGGTTCTATGGAATTCTAGACTTTCCCGGATTTGCCAGAGAGATTTTGTTGGTCTCACCAATATGAGCCTTGAGTGTTACAGCAGAGTAATGCATAAGAATTCCCGGGTCAACAGCAGCATGTGAGTCTTCTGGGGCATTCTGCATCGCTGAGAGCAATTTTAAAGTCCATTCCACCGACAGGATGTGAAATGAGGGGAGTTCATGGAAGGCGGCAGTCTTTTACTCTGCCTGCCCGCCTCAGTTGATAGTGAAGCTTTCAAACTCCCTGTTTTCATAGTTTAATGGAGTGTATGTTATGAAATGCCTTTAAACAAAGAATCCCCAGTCTTTTCCTGATGTGAAGAAACTTTGAATTTTCCCAGAGTCATAAAATCAGAGATACTAGAATTGGAAGGGAGACCTCGTTTTACAGATGTACGTAGAACTGAAGCCCAGATTGCACTTGCTGAAGCAAGTTGCCCAAGATCTGCAGCTAAGGGGCAGCAGGGTTCACGTTACACTCCAGGGTCCCTGACGTCACATCCCGAGCATTTCCCCTTATGCTACAGTCTCCCCATGGCTGATCGGGGTGGGAAGTGGGGGCAGAACTACAAAGGCACATTCTTGGTAGATGGGACCAAGTCATCCAAAAGAAGACAGGAGCTCCTATATGCCAGAGGGTGGAAGCACTGATGGCTGCCACCTCTGTCTCTGATACACACTATTGATGTTTATATATATATATAAATATAATATATTATTAAAACTATGATATATAAATATTATATTTATATAATAATAAATATAATATATATTCATATTAATATATAATATATAATATATATATATATGTATTAATATATATTAAATTATATATATATATAATATTTTAATTATATATATATAAATATATATAAGTAAATTTATATATTTAGACAGAGTTTCGCTCTTGTCACCCAGGATGGAGTGCAGTGGCACGATCTCAGCTTACTGCAACCTCCGCCTCCCGGATTCAAGTGATTCTCCCGCCTCAGCCTCCCAAGTAGCTGGAATTACAGGCTCTCGTCACCATGCCCAGCTAATTTTTGTATTTTTTAGTAGAGACAAGGTCTTGAACTCCTGACCTCAGGTGATCCATCCGCCTCGGCCTCCCAAAATGCTGGAATTACAGGCGTGAGCCACCACGCCCAGCGATGTTCCTTTATATTATGTAAAGTAGGAAACCACAGCTTCAGGACACTTGCCCTAGACCCCGCCAATTCTAAGCTGCCACTGGTTCTATGGGCTTTTCATTGCTTGCCTTATTTAATACAACTGCATGAGTAGGTAATATCCCCATTTTAACTGCTAACAAAATTGAGGCTCAGAAATGGGCACAGAGCTGGGAAGTGGTAGAGCTGGGATCAGAACACAGGACTGGCTAGGGGCAAAGCTCACTCTTTTCTTTTTTTTTTTTTTAATTATTTTATGCTGCTTCTCTGCAGAGAATGCTAATGAGATGCATTCTCATGAGGGGAAGAGGAGGCGGTCAGTTTGAGGATGAGTCAGGCAAGGCTTCCTAATGGACGGCCCATCTGCCCTTCAGGGAGCCCAGGGTTGAGCTGTGCGGTGGAAGTCCAAAGGAGAAAACAAGCTGCCCCCAGCTGAGAGAGCTGATCCCCTTCCCCCAGAGTGTGGCCCATGGCCTCACTTCTCCCTGTCCCCTGTGACGCGTAGGGCAGAGCAGTGTACTCATGCCCATACTGGCTGCTCCTGTATGATAAGAGATAAAGAGTGGATTGTATCCTAAACCAGGGCTAAGTTTTATGCTGTCCTTTTTCAAGAAGAAAAACAATTATTACATACTGTGTATGGTGTCACCTCTTAAGAAAAATCCCCCCAAAAAGGGTGGGCGCGGTGGCTCACGCCTGTAATCCCAGCATTTGAGGAGGCCGAGGTGGGTGGATCACTTGAGATCAGGAGTTTGAGAGCAGCCTGGCCAACATAGTGAAACACCGTCTCTACTAAAAACACAAAAATTAGCCGGGCGTGGTGGTGGGTGCCTGTAATCCCAGCTAATCAGGAGGCTGAGGCCTGAGAATCGCTTGAACCCGGGAGGCAGAGGTTACAGTGCGCTGAGATCGCGCCACTGCATTCCAGCCTGGCTGACAGAGCGAGACTCCGTCTCAAAAAACAAAAAAGGAAAGAAAAAAAAGAAAAATCCCCCAAAAGGACTGGGCATTTGAACCCAGCACATGCTGACCACGCCAACAGAATTAGCCTTGTCGTTCTTTCACTGGTTCATCTGGGTGTGTGTGTGTTCAGGGGGTGATGGGAGCTCGTAGACCAGGAGGTGCCGGGTCTCTGTTCCCTCAGTAGCACCACTGTGCCGTTAAATGGACTGGTGCCATTAAATGGACTGTCACACATAAATTTCAGTCCAGACACCCCTGCCCACCAGGGCCATATTATCACTGTGTGGACCTGGACCCTGGGCACTGTAGCCTTCATGCACCTCTTTATGAAAAAAAAATATTAAAAATCATACTTTACATCTGCATTGGTAAGAAGACAAATAGATTTGTATTACATATTAAGACTTTGTATTTGACCTAAAAGTTATTTTTTTCTCCCGATTTTAAAAGAAATCGCATCATTTCCATGGATCCTATTGTGGGTCCTGGGCACTGTGCCTGCTGTGGCTAATGGGGAAGCTGGCCCTGTTCCCACCCCGGCCTCTCCCCACCCCCACCCTCTGCAGCGCTGTTTACTTCAACAAGCAGAGAGCTTCTGTTTGCTGAAGGAAATTCACAGTGCAGTGCATTTCTTCCCTGAAGAAAGCCCAGTAATAAAAGGCAGTCAGGGAGAAAACGGGACCTTGAGGAAGCCCAGGACTGCAAGTTGAGAGGTTGGATCTCAGCTGGGGCTTTGCTACAGGGCTCCTCAGTTGTCCCATAGAGACATAGCTCTGTCTCTCAGGGGTAGGCTGAAGGTCAAAGGAGCCCAGAGGCAGGATCAGGAGCAGTTGAAATAAAGCCAGAATTCACATTCATCTTATTACTTTCTTCTCTGTTTTTGAGACAGGGTATCTCTCTATTACCCAGGCCGTAGTGCAGTGGTGCAGTCATGGCTAACTGCAGCCTCAATTTCCCAGGCTTAAGTGATCCAGATGCCTGAGTAGCTGGGACTACAAATGTGCACCACTACGCCCAACTAATTTTACTAGTAGTAGTAGTAATAGTAGTAGTGGTAGTAGTAGTATTTGTAAAGACGGGGTCTCCCTATGTTGCCCAGGCTAGTCTCAAACTCCTGAGCTCAAGCAATCCTCCCACCTTGGCTTTCCAAAGTTCTGAGATTACAGGCATGAGCCACTGCATCCAGCCTCATCTTACTACTTTTTTTATGGTGAGAATAGGCCAAAAGGCAAGCAAAAACCTTATCCTGAGAGATGGTGAGATCCCCATCCTGGGATGTGTCCAGCAGCAGTTCCTGCCCAGGAAGCTCTGGAAGGGATGGAGGCATCGGATAATGCTTGTGCAGAGATGCAGCAATGTTGCTCTGCAGATTCAAGGGGAATAGGGACTGCAGGGATTCCTGGCTGTTTGAAAGAGAAGCAGCCAGACAAGGGAAGTGGTTGATGTGATGCAGGCTCCCTGGAGAGCTGCCCTTGGCAGGATGTGGAGTGAGAGAGGGTGGGCACTGGGAGGGAAAGGGTGGAGCCAAGCAGATGCCAGGAGCTTGCAAGGTATGTAAGTGCCAGTTCTCAATGGTCCTCAGAATGTGTCCAGGTACCAACCTCATGAAATGTCCATGTAACAATGAAGGAGCTGGGCTTTGCGGTCAGTTTTGATACCAGTGGAAACTGAAACACAGGCAGATAGACACGCAGGAGCAGGGAGCAGGGAATGAGAAAGAGGCTGGGAATGAGGTGAGGGGTGGGGCAAAATCTTGGGAAGGGCTCTCAGCAACCACCAGGAGAGCCCCGGGACAGGGCCTCTGGTCAATGAGCTTTTTTCAAAGGCCTGTGAAAATACGTGACATGCCAAAAATAAAATAATAATAATAATAAAAAAGCTATTGTATCTAAAATATAAAGGGAAAAGTATGAAATTGAAAGGAATACACTTTAATTAAATGTCTATAAAACAAACAATGTCAACTTCATTCATGTTTAAATTTAGTGCTTCTGGATTCTCTATTTGAAAATAATGCTAAAGTTTGGTTTTCTCCCTCTATAAAATGTACTGTGCATGCACAGTGCCGGCCTGGAGAACATAGCCAGACGTGTAGTCAGTGAGCAGCTAGAATTTCAAAAGCAAGATTAATAAAGTCTTTTTGATCCTTTCCACAGCAAAAATGTGACACTCAATGTGAAATATGGGTATATTCTAATGTGTTTGATACGATGTGGAATGCTGACTCCGTAACTAATGACCCTGGGACCTGTAATGGTCTTAAACTGGCCCTGGAATGGGGTCCAGGCTAAATTGAACCAAATCTCAGAGGGGTGAAATGAGGGCCCAGCTGATGTCTGGGTAATAACAAGATTAGATGGAACCTCAGAACCTTCCATCTGAACACAAGTGCTTTTAACCCTGAAGGGCTGTTGAGACAGATGAGCTTTTAGAGGGTGGAGGTGAAGTTCTCTGGGAGGAAGAAGCACCTTTCAAGCGTGATGAACTGTTAAGTTAGGTCTCCACTAGGGCTAATGTAACTCAGGAAACAGAAAGTGAGCCAGACCAAGTGGGTGGTAAATGACTGCTTGACTGGGGGCTGGTGGCTGATGGCGGGTGACTGGTGCAGAGTCAGCCGCGGTAGGTCTCCTGACTGCAGCTGGGATGTGTCACCCACTCCAGCACTAAAATTCAACACTGATTGCCAATTCCCCTTTGAAGGGTACATTATTTTCTTTAATGATTTCACTCTTCCACTTGAGAAAAGGGAGGAGGAAAACAATTGCGTTCTCCAGACACCTCTTGCCCCCTCGTTCTCTGCCTTTGATCCTGTTCCCAAACTTAGCTGTTACAT
Source organism: Rhinopithecus bieti (assembly GCF_001698545.2). Lineage (NCBI taxonomy): Eukaryota > Metazoa > Chordata > Mammalia > Primates > Cercopithecidae > Rhinopithecus > Rhinopithecus bieti. The sequence goes on along the minus strand of NW_016804541.1, from coordinate 226,262 downwards.
GCCCTCCCTGTCACGCCCAGCTGTGTAGCCTCCCTGCCCAGCCCTCCCCAGCCAGGTTTCTTTGGCTGTGAGACAGCAAAGGTGCCAAACAGACAGCCCTTCTGCCCTCTCTCAGGCTACGTTCAGAGTTGGGAGCAGAGAGGCCAGACGGAGGAGGATGCCACCCAGCCTGGCCACACAGGGCCCAAGGTGACTGGGAGGACCCAGGCTTCCCTCTCACCCCACCCCAGTGGCTCCGGGCAAATGACCTCAGCCTGAAGTGGCCAGTGAGGAGGCGTTTGTAGGGCCACTGGGGTTTGCCAGCTCCTCACTGGCAGATGACCTGGGAGAGGCAGTTTAATAGGTGTGTGTGCCCTTCTGTCATGCGTGTCAGTGACCAGAAAGGCAGAGACCAAAGAGCAAAGGTGAGCAGTGACCCTCTCCCAGCGAACAGGCCTGGCCCTCCTTCCCCAAGAGCTGTCCCCAGCCCTCCCCCACCCTCCATGAAAGATAGCACACGTGGCCACTGTGGTTTTCATAATAATGAACTCATGAGGAACTAAAATTCACCTAGCACTTTCCGGCTCCCAGAGAGCATTTCCATTTTATTTGATAGTGACAGTGATGCTGGGAACAAAGCAGGACAGGCATCAGCACTGTCTCTGTGTAATCGGTGACAACACGGTTCCAGGGTGCACTGGCTTGGCCAGTGTTCTGTGGCTAAGATGGGGACAAGCCCAGTGAGATTCAAACCTGAGTCTTCTGACTCCAAGACCCATAGTGAGCGGGCTTCAACCCTGAGAACCAACAGGGAAGCACCAGCTCTCACTGAGGAGGCGAGCAGGAAATGAGTGTGGATTTGGAGTTGGGATGCACACAGGGTGAGTAGCCGTGACCCTAGAATCAGAATATCTGTCTCAAGAAGCTTTCGGGGCTTTTTGTGCACCCAAAGACCCAATCTGCTGAATCATTAATTCACTCAATTTAATCCATTTGTCAAATGATTAATTCACTGATTTTTCCAAATTTACTTGTTGTAGTCGTAACAGCTTGAACAGTAATGTTTTAACAGTGAAAATGTTGGCCAAACAAACATCTGTAGAAATTAACATGTTTTGCACATGAAACGCTACCTTCTGGGCAGAATTCCAGCCTTGAACTATATGATTAGATTGTCTTGGGTACCTCTGGTTTCTTTACGTGCTTTTGAATGTAAGTGTATATTTTCAAACTTGAAACACTTGAAATATTTTTTCATCAGTTTCTCAAAAGACATTTAAGCCTTAACTTGATTGAGGAAGTGTGGAGAAGTAGGTACACAGAAGAACCTGGCCCTGGAGGCAGCCCTGCCTGGTATGTGAGCCAGCTCTGCCCCTGTCTTAGCTTTGGCACCTTGGTCGAGTGACTTAGACATATATGATAGGAGCTCGGCCATATCGCTTACAAATATTAGGGGGAAAAAACACATCATAGCAATAACAAGGTTATTTCTAGGTGGTGGATTGTGAGTAACTTTACTTGCCTTTTAAAATACTTTTTATTATTTATTTATTTATTTATTTTGAGACGGAGTCTCGCTTTGTCACCAGGCTGGAGTGCAGTGGCACCATCTCGGCTCACTGCAACCTCCACCTCCCGGGTTCAAGTGGTACTTCTGCCTCAGTCTCCTGAGTAGCTGGGATTACAGGCATGCGCCACCACGCCCGGCTAATTTTTGTATTTTTAGTAGAGACGGGGTTTCACCATGTTGGCCAGGCTGGTCTCGAACTTCCGACCTCAGGCAATCCGCCTGCATCAGCCTCCCAAAATGCTGGGATTACCGGCGTGAGCCACCGTGCCTGGCTAAATACTTTTTGATGTTTTAAAACATCCCTTGAATAATTTTAAGTGTTCACTGTGGAAGAGGAGCCACACCAGAGGGCGTCATATATGTTATTTTAAACCATATATGTTGTTTTAAACTTCATATATGTTGTCATAAACCCACAAGCTAGGTAATATTATCACTCATTTACAAAGAAACTGAGATTCCAAAGCATTAAGTAACTTGCACAAATCCCACAACTCTAATGAGCCTGACTTCCAACCTGTCTGACTTCAAAGCTCATGCTAATTTGTACTTTCTCTGGCTCAACTGGTGTCCTCCTCTATTAAATGGGTGTAATATTTGTATCTTAAAATATGGTGGGAGGATGGAATGAAATGATAGGTATGAAAGTCCACCGCAAATGATAAAGCCTTCAACAAAGAATATTAATAATGGGTAACGTACACATAGTGTGCGCCCGGTACTGGGCCGTTTCAAGGGCTTTGTAGATACCACGTTCCCTTAATCGTCTCAGTGATCCTGTGAGGCAGGTGGCCATTATCCCCATTTTACAGAAAGGATATTGAAGAACAGAGAAGCTAAGTAATATGCCAGGGTCAGACCACTGCACATTATACCAGTTATCCAGATGGGAGCCTTTCAATTATAAATGACTCCCAAGTCACCTGTTTCCCAATCTTCTCCCCAACTCCTTCCCCAGGGATACACTGTACCTTACTAGGTGGCAGGTAGTCCACCTGGCTCAGCAGGAGGTCAGAGATGAGAGGTCAGGCATTAGGTTCAGCGCTCCATGGTATGCACGGACCTTGCTTTCTGAGGACTACCTGGGACAACCACGCACTCCAAAGACACTGCTGCCACCTACTGTTCACACATTCTCTACCCAATGGCTTCTCCCCAGCACCTACATGCATGAGCCTCTCAAGAACATTACCGTCTTTCCCAGACCCGTTCTGCAGCCTGGGTAAAAGAATTTAAACTTTTGCTCAATTTCAAATGCAAGAAGGGTAAACCCTTAGAAATAGAAGAACTTGAATAAGGGAGCTGAGACACACTTCTGAGCAGCGTGACCTCGGGGCCCTTAGCCTCTTTAAGTCTGTTTCCTCATTTGTAAAATGAAGACACCATAATAACATGTGCTTCATGCAATTGTTTTTAAGATAAAATAAGATTTTTTTTTCCAATCTACAAGTTATTTTCCTATCAGAAAAAAAACGTTAAATATGTAAAGGGCAAGGCAGGATGGGACACAATTAAACATCCTAAATACCTAAAACCATCTCTGCTTACATTACCGTTTTTAACAAATCTTTAACATTTTTTCATAATAAGGCATCTTGATTTATATTTTGCTACTGATTTTGACCTTATCAAAGTAAATTCTGTCATTCTATTTGCATTTTATTGAGTATCTGAACCAGAAATGTGAAATGGGGAAAAGGTTACCTGATTTTTTTTTTAATGAAAAAAGCTTTCATAATTAAAATGGTCTCTTCCATCTGAGATTCTCAGAATATTTCCAAGATTCTGGTTCACAAGTTTCACATCACTTCTTTCAGGCAAATGGGCAACCGGAAACAGAAAATTGGAGTGGCCTTTTTCCACTTAAGTTCCCTTGGGAACTGACGCAAATAGCAAAGCTAAGAGGCCTGGCTCCCGCTATGCAGCTATAAACATCACACCAGATTCTGTTTGCCTGAAAACTCCTTCTGACTGAGTCTAGATGCCAGTTGTTAGATGATAGTCAATTTGCATGTTGTAATATTCCTGGATGCTTAACTTATGTTGCTGGTTTAGAAGTTCAGTAAAACTGAAACGGTGTTATTAAGTTCCAGTAAGAATGTGTAAACTATTTCAGTAGTATCCACCCTGCTGCATACCATAGACCTGGATGTCATGGTTTAAAGGGGCAGATCTAGCTGCTCTCACCCTCTCAAGGGGAGGTTGAGTACCAGCTCACTCTCCTATGTCCTTGGTATGGACAAAAGGCTAACTGAAGATACTATCAGCTACCTGGATTTATCTATCTGGTGACAAAACTTTTCCCTCTAAAAAAGTAGCCCTTGAAAAGTGTCTTTCCTTTGTGGAAATAAAAATAGCATTTTAAAAGAATAGCATTTGATACCTATTAAATTAGTAAAATTTTATAATAAATTGCCCAATGCTGGAATGTTAGCAATGAGATAAAATATGTTAACGGCATCAACATTTGTGGGATTTTGGAAAGCAATAAAATATATTTGCAGGAACTCTAAAGAGTTTTACCCTTTGAGCTAATAATTCTATCCTGGAGACTTTAGTTTTCAACAAAGGCAAAAAGCTATATTTAAGAAGCCAGTTGTTGTAGCATTATTTTTATTTTTTGAGACAGCATTTCGCTCTTGTTGCCCAGGCTGGAGTGCAACGGTGCAATCTCAGCATACTGCAACCTCCGCCTCCCAGGTTCAAATAATTCTCCTGCCTCAGCCTCCCAAGTAGCTGGAATTACAGGTGTATGCCACCATGCCCGGCTAATTTTGTATTTTTAGTAGAGATGGGGTTTCACTATTTTGGTCAGGCTGGTCTCGAACTCCTGACCTCAGGTGATCTGCCTACCACGGCCTCCCAATGTGCTGGGATTACAGGTGTGAGCCACCATGCCTGGCCTGTTTGTTGCAGTATTATTAATAGTAGAAAAAGAAAAACCTGGAGACAACCTACATCCTGACCCAAAAGGAATCACGATTAATTCAGTTCATGGAATGTTATTTCACCATTAAAATGATAAACACGGAGGCTATGTAGGAATGTGGATGCCTATCAAAGTATAATAACACAAAGAAGAAAAAAGAAATGTGGAGAAATGCTTAAGTGAAAAAAGGGCAGAATACCAAAATGATATGTACATTGTAACTACAGCCCTCTTAAGTGCTTCTGGATGCCAGCTAGGCTGTAATGGGCAAGAACACAGAGCCATGTTAAGATGATAGAATTCTGGATGATTTCTCTTTTTTTATTTCCAAATTCCCTTAATGTGTTTTCATTATAAAAAGAAAACTGGGGGCCGGGCGCGGTGGCTCAAGCCTGTAATCCCAGCACTTTGGGAGGCCGAGGCGGGCGGATCACGAGGTCAGGAGATCAAGACCATCCTGGCTAACACGGTGAAACCCCGTCTCTACTAAAAATACAAAAAACTAGCCAGACGCGGTGGCGGGCGCCTGTAGTCCCAGCTACTCGCGAGGCTGAGGCAGGAGAATGGCGTGAACCCAGGAGGCGGAGCTTGCAGTGAGCTGAGATCCAGCCACTGCACTCCAGCCTGGGCGACAGAGTGAGACTCCGTCAAAAAAAAAAAAAAAAAAGGAAAACTGGCCTTTCAGGGTGTAGATATTCTGAGTTAACCTAGTTACTCTACAGAGGACCTCTTTCTCCAATGGGGAGGCAGCCATGATCTATTTGGAAAAGCCAATGATTTCTCATTCTGTCGTAGTAAGCTGCAAGATAAATTCATCAAGCACTACAATGATCAAATATGATATACTGCAATTGGAAGAAGCAAGGCAGAAAAATATCCTCTATTAAAGAATCTTGTGCTCCTAAATTTTCAGTATGTTGATCTGGGTTGATCTGTGCTAAGGTGACACTCGTCTAGCCTTGATGGAAGAATTATAAAGTGACTATGAAATATGTCAAGGCCTGTTTCACTACCAACTTGCATTTGACTAGCACTTTATAATTGTATTTATTTATTTATTTATTTAGAGACAGTCTCACTCTGTCACCCAGGATGGAGTTCAGTGACGCAATCTCAGCTCACACTGACATCCGCTTCCCAGGCTCAAGCAATTCTTATGCTCCAGTCTCCCAAATAGCTGGGATTACAGGCACCCGCCACTATGCCCAGCTAATTTTTGTAAATTTAGCAGAGACAGGGTTTCACCATGTTGGCCAGGCTGGTCTCGAATTCCTGACCTCGAGTGATCCACCCACCTTGGCCTCCCAAAGTGCCGGGATTACAGGCATAAGCCACCGCACCCGGCCTATAATTTGTAAAATGTTTTCACATCTTTTATCAAGTTTGAGTTTCCCAACTCTGCATGGAAGGCAGGGCATGTAGTATTTTATACATGGGGACACTGAGGCTTAGAAAACTAAGTGATTTGCCCAAGCTCACACAGCTAGTAAACAGCAGAGCTGAAACTAAACGTTGGAGAGTTGTCTGTCATAAGGGGACATGCCTAAACACTCACTTTCAGTGAGTGTTAGCATGTAGCATATCAACTCTGAGCTACATGGATTATGGAGAAAATACTGATTGACTTTTTAAGTGCAGAAAGGAATTTTTTTTTTTTTTAGACGGAGTTTCTCTCTTGTTGCCCAGGCTGGAGTAGGATGGTGCAATCTCAGTTCACTGCAACCTCTGCTTCCCAGGTTCAAGCAATTCTCCTGCCTCAGCCTCCCGAGTAGCTGGGATTACAGGCATGTGCCACCACACCCAGCTAATTTTGTATTTTTTTAGTAAAGACGGGATTTCTCCATGTTGGTCAGGCTGGTCTCAAACTCCCAACCTCAGGTGATCTGCCCGCCTCGGACTCCCGAAGTGCTGGGATTATAGGCATGAGCCACCGTACCTGGCCTAGAAAGGAATGTTTTGTGAGGTATGAATGGTTAGTGTGCCTGGGGAGGCCCACGCAATGACCTGCTGGAGAGCCTGATAGCAACGTGGTAAGGCCAGAGTGTGGTACAATTGCAGGAAGATGACTCAGGACCTCGGTACCCACAAATAGGAGGCATCTATGAGAGGGAGGCAGAGGTATGCAGTGCCTGATGGAGACTTTGGGAGGAAGATCTAAGGGTGGACCTAGCTTTAGATCTTTGGTCCCGCAGTGATCAACAGAGCTCAGAGGAAAACCTTTCAAACTTAGACCGGGGCATAGAAATAAAGGGAATAACTCTTGAGATGGTTTCTAAGAAAGAACTAAGTAACTACACATTGATAGTAACAGTTATATTCCTAGCCTCCCTGTGGTTCCTCACATGTCTCTGGGTGCCTATGCTTGAGCCAGCAAGCTCGGGCTTCTCACGCTGGGATCTGCAGACTCACCCCCAGACACCTATGGAGTTTCAAATTCTGTCTTTCCATTTGATTACCATTTAAAATTAGATTCATGGTTGCAGGTTCTGGGTCCTCTGGCCAGCCACTGAGTACCATAACATGGTTTCACAATCTACATTGGCACTGTGTTTAGATGGGATTGAAGCCAAATAATGCTATTTGCATTGTCACAGGCTAGAGGGAAAAAGAATAGAGGTGGACTTACTATGTAAACAAGTAGAGGCCAAAGGACATCACAAAGCATTGTATGCAAAATGTTTTCCTAGTCACTCAAATGGAAAAATGGTGGATACCCAGAGTTAACACACAGTCCATGGGGTACAGGTATGGAATATGCTCAAGAAAAAATATCTGCCCACAACCCCCAGAGGGAGGTGCAGACACCAACCAAGCAAGCCAGAGTCAGGATCTGGTTCCTGGAGGCTGGAATCCAGGGAAGCCAGAGAGGAGAGAGCCAGAAGGTGAGTGAGTATCCATATTCTTCAACAGCAGTCCAGTGCTAAGACAGGGCATGAGACCAGATCCACCAGAAACCAGCCAGCATCTTAACCGGGGAGGAAGGAAGGTGTGTGCTGGGCAAGTGGGGCATGTGACAGAGTGGAACTGAAGTGGCCGTCACTTGCCCTTAGGCCAGCAGGTAAGATTGGGATGACCCATGTATCTTATGGTAATGAACAAAATCATTACCATGGCATTGTCTTTTTTTTTTTTTTTTTGAGACAGTCTTGCTCTGTCGCCCAGGTTAGCGTGCAGTGGCACGATCTTGGCTTACTGCAACCTCCGCCTCCCAGATTCAAGTGATTCTCATGCTTGAGCTTCCGGAGTAGCTGGGATTACAGGCGTATGCCACCACGCCCGGCTGGATTTTTGTATTTTTAGTAGAGATGGGGTTTCACCATGTTGGCCAGGCTGGTATTGAACTCCCAAACTCAGGCGATCCACCTGCCTCGGCCTCCCAAAGTGCTGGAATTTTTTTTTTTAAACACCCCCACCCCTTCAACCCCTCTCTATCGTGCAAAGTGCAGCCAAGGTGGAGAATCCTAGATGTTAATGATGAAGCCGGAGGTGTGGCTGGGGTCACTGCCCAGGTGTGTGTAGATCTCCACAATGAGGCACAGGGGCCTTCCTTAGAAGTGCATTGGGTATTAACAGTGATTAAGCATTAATTTGCTTTCCTCATTCCTTCCCCTTCTCATAATGTGTAATTGAACAAAAGTAATGGTGAGTTTGGAGCCCACTGGCCAGGCTCCCTGTCCAAGAGCCTTCAGCCTCATTCTAAGGTACACACTTCTCTCCCGCACTGTGTGCTGGGAGGCTGGGTTTCTAGCCTTTGGGTAGCAGAATCTGACTGAATGTTCCAAAGGGATCCACTCACTTTAACAAAGGACTTTCTTTTCTTTTTTTTTTTTTTTGAGACAGGGTCTTGCTCTGTTGCCCAGGCTGGAGTGCAGTAGCACAATCTCAGCTCACTATAATATCTGCCTCCCAGGTTCAAGCAATTCTCATGCCTCAGCCACCAAGTAGCTGGGATTACAGGCATGTGACACCACGCCCGGCTAATTTTGTATTTTAGTGGAGACGAGATTTC
>NW_016804541.1:171613-217758 GCF_001698545.2 Rhinopithecus bieti | reverse complement strand
CTTTTTTTTTTTTTTTTTTTTTTTTTTGAGACAGGGTCTTGCTCTGTTGCCCAGGCTGGAGTGCAGTAGCACAATCTCAGCTCACTATAATATCTGCCTCCCAGGTTCAAGCAATTCTCATGCCTCAGCCACCAAGTAGCTGGGATTACAGGCATGTGACACCACGCCCGGCTAATTTTTGTATTTTTAGTGGAGATGGGGTTTTGCCATGTTGGCCAGGCTGGTCTCGAACTCCTGGCCTCGAGCCACCTGCCTTGGCCTCCCAAAGTGCTGGGATTACAGGCTTGAGCCACTACCCCCAGCCACAAGTGACTTTAATTAGGATATCCAAATGGTGCCACCAGGATACTTAGGCCCAGAGACTCAAATGTGAAATCCTGGAAATTCTGTCTCAACAAAGCAACCAAGTGTCTTGTTATTTTAAAAAAAAATCACACTGTGGCCAGGCGCAGTGGTTCAGGCCTGTAATCCCAGCACTTAGGCGGCCAAGGCAGGGGTATCACTTGAGGTCAGGAGTTCGAGATCAACCTAGCCAACATGGTGAAACTTTGTCTCTACCAAAAATACAAAAAGTAGCTTAGTGTGGTGGCACACGCCTGTGGTCCCAGCTATTTAGGAGGCTGAGGCCTGAGAATCACTTGAACCTGGGAGGCGGAGGTTGCAGTGAGCCAAGATCATGCCACTGCACTCCAGCCTGGGTGACAGAGTGAGACTCCGTCTCAAAATAAAATAAAATATAAAAAAATAATGTTGGGGAAAACGTGTTCATGCAGATTCTTATACCAGAGAATCTATTCTAACTGAAAAGGGAGAAAGGGCAAGGATTCCAAGACATGCCTGTTAGAGACATCCAGCCTACAGCAATGAGGCAGAGATTGCTCTGGACTGCATTGACTTTTGCACCCAGAGTTATTTGGTTTGACAGACTGCCAAATCCTGAAGTTCAAAAGACCATCACAAGTGGGGAAAGGGGCCAACATTCTTGGGGTTGGATTCCCAGAATTCTCCAAATATGAGTCTCCATAAGTAAACCTCTCAGTCTAAGGCTCCCTCATGATGATGGTTTGGTTTTAGAGATAGTCCCTTTCCCCACCGCAAAGAATGTTAGGGGAATTCTGATGATAAAAACATCAACCATGTCGGCCACCTACGAACTTGAACTTAGGTATGTAAACTTCTCCCAGAAGCCACCAACACAGTCATGTCTGAGGTTCACAAGGATGGAGCAACCCCCTCACACTGAAGGCAGCTGTTTTCATTAGGCCTGTCACAAAATACACAAGAGCTAGCATTTCCTCCTTTTAAAAATGTTTCATTGCAGACCAGGCACGGTGGCTTACATCTGTAATCCCAGCAATTTAGGAGGCCAGGAGGGTGGATCATTTAAGGTAAGGAGTTCAAGACCAGCCTGGCAAACATGGCGAAACTCCATCTCTACGAAAAATACAAAAATTAGCTGGGCATGGTGGTGTATGCCTGTAGTCCCAGCTACTTGGGAGGCTGAGGCATGAGAATCACATGAGAATCAATTGAACCTGGGAGGTGAAGGTTGCAGTGAGCTGAGATCACACCACTGCACTCCAGCCTGGGCGACAGAGCAAGACACTGTCTCAAAAAAAAAAAAAATCAGGCTACTTAATAGTAACTTACATATGTGGTGAAGCTTGATTCCATCTTTGAAACTTTCCACCTCTTGCCTCATATTCAAACTGTCACCATCTCCTGTTAGATTTTTACCGCCAAACTACCTCTGAGAAACCAACCACTCCTCTTCTTCTCCATTGCTACCACCCCAGCCAGGTCACCTTCATGTCTCACCTCTGTTACCAAAAGAACTTCCTAACTGCTCTCCCTACACCAATCCTGTCCTCTCCTCCCTCCCCATAAAAGCTATTGACCACGCTACAATCAGGAAGATGGTTTCAGCACACCTGATGCCGTCCCCACTCTCTTCTTGCTGAAAATCTTTGCTCTTAGGCTAAAACTCAAAACCCTCAGGTTGGCTCCTACCTGCCTATACAACCCCTCTTGACCTTTCCTCCCCACCTATCTGTCTCTGCTTGCAGCCACAGTCACCTCCCAGCTCCCCGACTTCTCCCTGTCACCTATCCGATGATCACAGTTCAAATGGCACTTCCATAGGGAAGTTTCCCTTGGGGACCCCCAATCTGGGGCAGGTCTGTTTAAAATTTTCATTAACCTTGTTTCTGTCTTTAAGAGCAATTCATCTTCATTTATAATTACACATACTTGAATGTGAAGATGTGATAACAGAAAATTCATTTTCTCTACTGGCCTCTAGACTCGCTGAGCCTTACCCGGAGCCTGGCGCATAAATAGGTTCTTGCAGAATGTTTGTAGGGTGATTTTTCAGAAAGGTAGAAATTGACTAACACAGAAAATTGAAAATCAGTTTTTTTTTTTTTTTTTTTTGAGACGAGTCTCGCTCTGTCGCCCTGGCTGGAGTGCAGTGGCATGATCTCGGCTTACTGCAAGCTCCGCCTCCCGGGTTCACTCCATTCTCCTGCCTCAGCCTCCGGAGTAGCTGGGACCACAGGCGCCCGCCACCACACCCAGATAATTTTTTGTATTTTTAGTAGAGACGAGGTTTCACCGTGTTAGCCAGGATGGCCTCGATCTCCTGACCTCACGATCCACCCTCCTCGGCCTCCCAAAGTGCTGGGATTACAGGTGTGAGCCAACGCGCCTGGCTGAGAATCAGTTTTTTTTTAAAAAAGGTCACCACGAAGGAGGTATTCCCCAAATTTTGAGACAAGGTTACTAATAAAACTCAGTACATAATGGATGAGATTATTTTTGCACAGAATCCAGAAAGGAAAGTCCTAACAAGTTATCAAAAAGACAGGAGAAGGGCAGAGCAGAGCAGACTTGGAACCTGGGATGTGTGGCCAAAAGTCAGAGAGGTAGGGAGAGAAGGGCAGGGAGCTGTGAGGTCCTGGATAACACTGGGTCAAATACTATCACTGGGGACTGGTTTGTAACATGATCTGTCAGAGAGGTTAATGGACGGGCACGATTAATGGGAACCCAGGATGGGACAGATCCCATCAAGCAACCATAAAAGATGACTTGTAACTGTATCAGAGATGGAGAGGTGGGAGTAAGTAGAGCAGTACCTGACAATCAGCACTGGAGTCCGTCTGACAAAAGTCTACTGTGTCTACAAGAAGGGAAGCCTAAGTGTCAGAAGTTTCCTCTCCTTGTTGATTGGATGGCAGACTGGGACCCAGCTGCTTTGCAGCCAGCTGATGACCCGTTCATGGAGGTTACACACACCCCTGTACTCTGGTTTCAGGTTCCTCAGCAGCCTCTGCCCATAGGCTGGCTTAATTATGATCCTGCTATGGGAAGAGAAAAAAACTGACTGAAGGAGATAGGCTGAATAATGGCTCCCTCCAGATGTCCATGTCTTCATCCCTGGAACCTGTGAATACATTACTTTATGTGGCAAAAGGGACTTTGTGGCTGTGATTAAACCAAGAACGTTGAAATGAGGAGATTCTCCAGGATCGTCCGGATGCACCAAATCTAACAAGAAGGAGTCTGGGTTGTCAGAGTCATAGAGGCTGGAAGCTGCTATGCTGCTGGCTTTGAAGGCAGGTGAAGGAGCCAAAGAATGAGGGTGGTCTCCAGAATCTGGAAAGGGCAATTAAATTGATATCCCCTAGAGCTTTCAGAAGGAATGCAGCCCTGCCCACACCTTCATTTAAAACCAGTGGAACTGATTTCGGACTTCTGACTGCCAGAATTGTAAGATAATAAATGTGTATTGTTTGAAGCTACTAAGTTTGTGGTCATTTGTTACATCAGCAACAGAAAACTAATACACTAACGAGCATAAATATCTGGTCAACAGATCAGTACCCAGATCATTCATGAGCCTCTGGAGAGTCTGGTATCTGTCATTCAGTCCCCTGGGCCAGATTACTGCTAGGAGGTCACCAAATCAAGTTTCTGGATCTGCTAAGCTGAGTCCCCATGTAACTGACCTCAACCTCTCCAAGGTCCTTCCACCCTGGGAAGCCTGGCCTGGCCTGAGGAAAGGCTGGCTCCTCCTCATGAAAACCACACCGAATGGTCGCTGATCACTCATGATTTGTGGGCTGTCAGGTGAGGTTTGGGAATACAGCATAGACTTTGGTACCAGGGAGGCCTGGTTCACAGCCCCTCTCTACCAGTCGTGTGATGATGAATAAGTTACTTAATTTCCTTCAACCTGGAAAATGGAGGTGACATCTCTCTAGTGTATAGTTCTGTAAGGATCGACAGAGACAATATGTATCTAATACCAAACACAGGGTCAGGCCTAGGGTAGGCTTCCAATCACGCTTGCCCCTTCCTGCTCACATACCCATGAGTCTTACCATGCTCATCTCTTTATATACTGGACACTTCAGCTACTTCCTCTTCTGTGTTATAAGCCCCATGGTGGCCCTGTGTTCTGTTAGCCCCCTGGCTACAAGTCAGTGACCTTACCCATCATCTTCCTAGTGGTCTGCTGACTTAGTTGGGGTTTCCGCACGAGTGGAACCTGAGACAAGGATTCCAGCTCAGGTAGCGTGTGGGAGATGATCCTAGGAAGCACCACTGAAGATGTGAGACAGGGAAAGGAAGGAGACAATGAAGGATGCGAGATCATGCAAGTTACCTACATGGCTGAAGCTTGATCCCCTTGGGGAACTCAGAAACAGTTATCCCAGAAGGGCAAAAGTGCTGAGGCATTTTACACCTACTCCCATCCGTCTTTATTTTTTTTGAAGGGGTCAGTAGTTACTCCCCAACACTTCCTTCCTGCTGCACTCGTGGACAAGACAGGCTCCAGCACCAGAGTCCTCAGGCAGGCACTGGTAACTGGAAGGGCTGACATGGGGAGGTGGGAGGCACAGCTGCCACATCTTAGGAGTGTCACTTTGGCTACCTGTCTCCCTGGTCACAGCTTCCCCCTGGCCTTGCCTATTCCTTGACCAGTCATGAGCTCTACCTGCCTACTGCATTGTTCAGACCTAACTGCATCCTAGTCTCTAGCTCCTCCAATTTGCAAGCAGATAAATGAAAGGAATTTGTAAAAAGATTTTATTGTATATATTTAAGATATATAACATGCTGCTTTGATATACACATAGATAATGAAATGGTTTGTGACAAGAAGGGAGACCATTTCCTCAGCAAACTAACAGCTGCTCTCTCTGGTCTGGGCCTTCTACTCTACCTTTAAACATCCCGCATCACTATCTCCATTTTGCAACTCTTAAAGCTCCAGTCTGCATATGTCAAAGGCTGATCAGGTTCAATAAAATTTTTTTGTCACCTTTAAAAACTCTAATTCTTTCTCCCAGCTAATCACATAAAAGTTACAAGCATCTCTGGGTTATCATTATGGCCCTGTTATCATTACCTGAGAATGTTTGAAAAACATCCCACAGAGAACTCTAACTAAAAAAGTCTGGAAAACAAGAGGGTCGCCGTATCAAACACTTGTTTATCACAGGCCGGGTGAAGCGCTGGGAGACGAGGTTACTAGATATACCCAGGCCTCAAGATCCAACTCTGACACCCTAGAAGCTGTTCATTAGTAAGAAATCGTTATGGAGGGCCTACTAGATGCAGAGTGCTTGTGTTGGCTTCCATCAAGAACAGAGAGAGGCTTGAGAAGCTTCCAGAAAGAACTTCTGTTTCCTAAAACAATGCTGAACCTATTCCAACTTCCACTATCAGGGAAGTTTTTTTTTCTTTTCTCTTTCTCTCTCTCTTTCTTTTCTTTTCCCTTTCTTTCTTTCCTTCCTTCTTTCTTTTTTCTTTTCTTTTCTTTTCTTTTCTTTCCTCTTACCCAGCATCATCTTCTATAGTGAACCTCTTGGTGGGAGGTTTAGAATTTTTGTACCATGTGGCTGAAAGGGACCTCAGAGTGCATGCTGCTTTACAGATACAGATTCTAACATTTGGAAGGGAAATCATCAGCCTGAAGTGAGCCCACCTCATTGGTGGTAGAGCAGGGCCTGAAAGCCTTGCCTCTTGTCCCTAGTGCTTGCCTGCTTTATCCTTTAAACTGTTACTAGGTCGGGCGCGGTTGCTCATGCCTATAATCCCAGCATTTTGGGAGGCCAAGGCAGGTGGATCATGAGGTCAGGAGTTCAAGACCAGCCTGGCCAAGACGGTGAAACTCTGTCTCTATTAAAAATACAAAAATTAGCCGGACGTGTTGGTGGGTGCCTGTAATCCCAGCTACTCAGGAGGCTGAGGCAGAGAATTGCTTGAACCCGGGAGGCAGAGGTTGCAGTGAGCCACGATCATGCCACTGCACTCCAGACTGGGCGACACAGCAAGACTCCATCTCAAAAAAAAAAAAGTATATAAGGCAGCCAGCACATAGCAGTCACAAAGCAGTCTAATAATAATCATGAGCTGTCACCATTTGTCTCCCTATAGGTGTGACATGGCTTAGTCCAACTAAAGATCCACTCCTGACTTGAATTCCATTTTTCCAGACCCCTGATAGGTTTGGTTCTCTCCAGCTAAAACTCAAGATCTACAAATGAAAATCTTTAGAGAATTCCACTTAGTAGCAGACTGCTAAAGCTACTCTGTAAATGAGTAGTCATAACCAATTGATTTCACCATTTTTCTATAAAAAGTGCAGTTTTACACTCATTCATATAAAGTTTTCAATACATGTTTGTTGAAACTTACCATGTGACCAGCATTGGGCTCACCCTGGAGAAAACTAAGTCTCTAATCTGAGGGAACTCACAAATCATTGGCAGAGAAATCTCAAAGAACAAACCCAAAAAGTCTAGTACAATTGTAACGTGGGGCTCAGTGTGACAATAGAGGAATGCAGGGCACAAAGAGGGAGGAAGACACTGTTTGCCAGGTGGACGCTGGAGGAAAAAACCTTCCAGGAAGAAGGAAAAGCCTGTCCAATGCCCTGGAGGCATTTAACAGCCATCTATTTTAATAGAACTGAAATTGACTCACAGGCGCATAGAGATGGGGTAGGAGGGAGGAGCCTGATTCTGAGAAGCCCTTTGTATCAGGCACGTTCTTAGCTGCAAATTCAAAGACCACTCTGGCCAGTTAAATAGAAAATGAATTTATTAAAACATATGGGGTGGGATGGCTGCATATTTTATCTCCTCATTTGAGAGGGAAAGTGGAGTTATTTTTAATTATGCCAGGATTGCAAGTGTAAAGGACACATGAATGGAGTCTTTTAAGATTCGGATGCTCTTAGAAGCTGGGGCGTTGAGAGCGGTCTTGCGACGGGTCCAGTGGTGGGTAAAGTGGGGCAGCCCTGCCATGCTATGAGAGCCCCTGCCGTTTGCTGCCCAGAGAGCTGCATGTCTCATCCAACACCCTCAATGGCATTGCCAGCTTCTGAATATGTGCCCCTCTGATTGGTGAGGCCTGCTTCACACACATGCTGCCAAGCGAAGGGAGACGGACTGGGAAAGCAAATTCCTGATGGCACCACCTACCCGCTCCAGCCGGGACCTCCCTGCGGCTTTGAATGGCACCCTGGTCACCTCCTGGAGAAAGGCCGTTGAAGTGGACTTGGCAGGGGAAATAGTACCTGAAGCAACCAAAACTTGAAATTACACTGTTTTGATAGCTAGATATGACCGATAAGGTGTTGGACCAGATGGAGATATCACTAAAGTTCCCCTCTACCCAGGTGGGGAGGGATTTGGCCAAGCAAAGCAGATAGCAATTACTGGGGAAACCAAAACCTTCGATGTTTATACTCCAGTGGATTGGGAGCTCTTAAACAACCAGTTACAGTTGTTAACTGCCCTCTTGGGGCTATGAAAAACCCAGACCTTCCAGGGTCAGAGGCCTGGCCTCCCTTCTTGGCAGAAGAGGAAATGAAGTTCATTCCTTTGTGGTGAACCTGATTCTGTAAAAACAAAACCCATTTTTTTTCTCAATAGGTTATCCTACCACATGTCCAACCATAGGAGTCTGGAATTTCTCTTATTGGTTAAGCTTTAGAGCATTTTGAATAGCAGTTAGATATGGTTATATTTGAGTTTCAGAACATTCATCCTGGTTCATATTCCATCTTTTTTGTTGTTGTTGTTTTTGAGACAGGGTCTCACTTTGTCACCCAGGCTGGAGTGCAGTGGTGCAATATTGTCTCACTGCAGCCTCAACCTCCTAGGCTCAAGTGATCCTCTCACCTCAGCCTCTCAAGTAGCTGGGACCACAGGCGCACACCACCACACCCAACTAATTTTTGTATTTTTTGTAGAGATGGGGTTTCACCATGTTACCCAGGCTGATCTTGAACTCCTGAGCTCAAGCAATCTGCCTGCCTTGGCCTCCCAAAGTGCTAGGATTACAGGTGTGAACCACCATGCCTGGCCATCTTTATTTTTTTAATTAAACTTTTCCACAAGTTTATTGCTAGCACATAGAAACATAATTGATATTTTATGCTTATATTGTATCCTACAACCTTGCTGGACACACATTTTAATTTTAGGAGGTGTTGGGTTTTTCTTTGCCTTTTAAGATTTTTTTTTTTTTTTTTTAAGATGGAGTCTTGCCCTGTTGCCCAGGCTGGAGTACAGCAGCGTGATCTCGACTCACTGCAACTTCTGCCTCCTGGGTTCAAGTGACTCTCGTGCCTCAGCCTCCCGAATAGCTGGGACTACAGGCGTGCACCACCATGCCTAGCTAATTTTTGTATTTTTAGTAGAGACAGGGTTTCGTCATGTTGGCCAGGCTGGTCTCAAACTCCTAGCCTCAAGCAATCTGCCTGCCTCGGCCTCCCAAAGTGCTAGGATTAACAGGCGTGAGCCACCACGCCTGTTCCTTTAAAATTGTTTGCATAAGCAATCATGGCATCTGTAAATAAGGACAATTTTATCTTTTTCTTTTTAATCTTTGTGCTTTTAATTTTCTTTCTTGCCTTATTGGACTCGATATCATTTCTAGCACCTTGTTGAATAAGAATTAGAGTGGACATACTTGCTTCGTATGTCTTTCCCACTAAACATAATGTTAGCAGATTTTTTTGTTAGATGTTTTTTATCAAGTTGAAGAAGTTTTCTCTATTCCTATTTTCTAAGAGTTTTTTCGGTCATGAATGTGTTTTGCCTAATTATTGATACGTTTGCATAAATTGATATAATCATGTGATTTTTCTTTTTTAGCTTGTCAATGCGGTTAACAGTATACACTAAACTGAGATACAGTAAGACAGGACTTGTGGCTAGAAGAAGCTGTAGAAGAACATTTCTTCTTCTAAAGAAATAGCTGCAGAAAGAGATAAGGTAGTACTTGGGAGGACGAGGCAGGAGAATTGCTTGAACCTGGGAGGTGGAGGTTGCGGTGAGCTGAGATCGCACCATTGCACTCCAGCCTGGGCAACAAGAGTGAAAAGTAATAAAAGGTCTGTTTGTAACTTCATATCTTTGGTACGGTGTGGAGCTAGAATTCCAGAAGCAATAGATTTTAAAACAGCTTTAGGGAAATGGGTGGAGCTGAAATAAGACATAAAGAAGGGAGATGGCAAGAGAGAGAAAAGAGGAAAGGAGAAAGGGAAAGGAAAGGAGAAAAGCATCTCTAAAGGGAAAGGAGATGCCTGCTGAGCGTCTACTGTGTGCCCTGCGCTGTTCCAGAAGTTGAGGATCCCAAATTTCTTCTAGGCTCCCCAAAGAAGTCCCAGTCTGGTAAGGAATCTGACAAGTAGTTAAATGATACAAAGTGTTAACTGTTGTTAAGGAAGTGTGCACACTGAGGGGCAAGATGGTTAGGGCGAGAACGCCCATGGGACGGGAACTAGGAAGGCTTCTTGGAGGTGACGCTTGATCTGAGGGTAAGCAAAGGAAAAAAAAGGAAAGAGAGACAGAAAGATAGGAAAAAAACGAAGAGACAAGAAAAGGGAAAAGAGGAAGGGCTCGATGCGATCGGCGCTCGGGTCGTCAGGCGTCGACTGCTAGGGTCTGACCGCGATCCCCGCCCCCGTCCCGCCCCCTGTCCTTCCCTCCGCCCCGAGCCGCGGCCGGCCGGGTCTGCGTGAGTTCGGTGGCGGCCGGCTGTATAGAGACGCCATGTACCGGCTCCTGTCAGCAGTGACTGCCCGGGCTGCCGCCCCCAGGGGCTTGGCCTCGAGCTGCGGACGACGCGGGGTCCATCAGCGCGCCGGGCTGCCACCGCTCGGCCACGGCTGGGTCGGGGGCCTCGGGCTGGGGCTGGGGCTGGCGCTTGGGGTGAAGCTGGCGGGTGGGCTGAGGGGCGCGGCCCCGGCGCAGTCCCCCGCGGCCCCCGACCCTGAGGCGTCGCCTCTGGCCGAGCCGCCACAGGCGCAGTCCCTCGCCCCGTGGTCTCCACAGACCCCGGCGCCGCCCCGCTCCAGGTGCTTCGCCAGAGCCATCGAGAGCAGCCGCGACCTGCTGCACAGGATCAAGGTGCGGCCACTGGGACGGGGGATGTAGGCGGCCGGGGACCCACCCCTCTCGGCGGTGCTGTCGGGGGCTGAGTGGACCCCACCCGGGGCGGCGGGGTGCCCGCGATCGGCTTCCGAGAAAGACTTCCCATTTCCCCACCGCTGAGCCGTGGTCAGACGCTCTTGGGGGTTCCCCAAATCTGGGCGGAGGTCACCGCCTGTCTCTGGGACCGCCCCTTCCCCCTAGGAGGCGGACAGGCACATCCCTTGCTGTTAGTGAGTGAGCATGGCCTGGGACGAGGTGGGCGGGGCCCGGCTGGAGGGGGCGGGGCCCAGGCTCTGGGGGCGGGGCCTTGGAAGGTCTTCGAGGAGTGATCTGGGCTGTTTCAGAAGGCCTCTAACTGTCAGTTCTTTCCCTTTGGTCTTAGGATGAAGTGGGCGCACCGGGCATAGTGGTTGGAGTTTCTGTAGATGGAAAAGAAGTCTGGTCAGAAGGTGGGTTCAGAAAATTGTTGTTTTGTTCTGTGCCAGTTGGTAAATAAAATATTGTTTTACTGGTTAGAGTGGATCCCATGAAATACTATTGCATTTACGTAAAACGATGCATATTGTGGAGAAAACATCTAACATAATAAAGAATCGGGTGTTTTTAAATCACAGTGAGGCTTAAAATGTGACCAATAAATTGGAGTCATAAAGATGGCTTGCTTCTATCCACTCCCACTTTTGTCTTAGGACTGGATTTATTGGTCTGAAAGTTGTGTACAGTAGTCCCTCCTTATCCTGGGATATATTCCAAGACCCTCAGTGGATGCCTGAAAACGTGGATGGTATTGAACCCTGTGTATTCTATATTTTCTCATATATATATATATATATATATACCTATGATAAAGTTTAATTTATAAATCAGTCATAGTAAGAGGTTAACAACAATAATAAAATAAAACAATCACAACAATACTCTGAGTGGCATGCAATTTAAAACTTAAGAATTGTTTATTTCTGGAATATTCCATTTAATACTTTCGGACCATGGATAACTAAAACTGAGGAAAGCGAAACCACAGATAAGGGGTGACTACTGTGTAGAACAATCCATTAGCTGAGTACTTGTAGGTAACACTTATGGGTAGATAAAACTCAGAATTTGTGAATTTTCTTTTTTAATTAAGTTAATTTGTTGAGTCCTCTCTTCCATAAAAGGCAGAGTACTAAGTACTGGGGTTATACACTATTCCTTGTCTTTAATGACTTTTCCGTCTACTTTCTTAGGCTTTTTACCAGGCAGAGATGTCAACTATTTTTTTCAAACAAAAGGCAAGAAACTTAGGGAGAGGGATTTCTATTCATTTTATGATACTTTTATCAAGGCATTATTTTTCATAACTTCTCTTTTGCACAGAAATTGATCTAATTGGTCATCCTAGGTTTCTAGGAGTTGTACTTTTAGAAAATGATGTTTCAGGCCGGGTGCAGTGGCTCATGCCTGTAATCCTAGCACTTTGAAAGGCAGAGGCAGGTGGATTGCCTGAGCTTAGGAGTTCGAGAGCAGCCTGGGCAACATCACAAAACCCCATCTCTACTAAAAACACAAAAAATTAGCCAGGCATGCTAGTGCGTGCCTGTAATCTCAGCTACTCGGGAGGCTGGGGCACGAGAATCGCTTGAACTTGGGAGGTGGAGGTTTGCAGTGAGCTGTGATCGTGTCACTGCACTCCAGCCTGAGCAACAGCGAGACTCTGTCTCAAAAAAAAAAGTTTCATATGCCATTTAAAGGCAGTAAGTTGATGGAAGCAGTAGGGGTTTGAATTTGAAGAAAAATGAGCCAGTTGACGTGGTGCACACCTGTAATCCCAGTGCTTAGGGAGGAAGGATCGCTGAAGGCCAGAAGTTTGAGACGAGCTCAGGCACCATAGTGACACCTGTGTCTCTATAAAAAAACTTTTAATTTTATTATTATTATTATTATTATTTTGGAGTTTAACTAGGACTGGTATTAGTTCTCTAAATATTTGGTAAAATTTGCCAGTGAAGCTGTCAGTTCCAGGGCTTTTCTTTGATGAGAGACTTTTTATTATGGTGTTGATCTTGTTACTCATTATTTGTTTGTTGAGGCTTTCTATTTCTTCGTGGTTCGGTCTTGGTAGGTTGTATGTGTCCAATAATTTATCNGGGTTTGAATTTGAAGAAAAATGAGCCAGTTGACGTGGTGCACACCTGTAATCCCAGTGCTTAGGGAGGAAGGATCGCTGAAGGCCAGAAGTTTGAGACGAGCTCAGGCACCATAGTGACACCTGTGTCTCTATAAAAAAACTTTTTAATTTTATTATTATTATTATTATTATTTTTGGAGTTTCACTAGTTGCCCAGGCTGGAGTGTAACGGTGCGATCTCAGCTCACCGCAACCTCTGCCTCCCAGGTTCAAACAATTCTCCTGCCTCGTCCTCCCAAGTAGCTGGGATTACAGGCATGCACCACCACACCTGGCTAATTTTGTATTTTACAAAATTAGAGACGGGGTTTCTCCATGTTGGTCAGGCTGGTCTCGAACTCCCGACCTCAGGTGATCCGCCTGCCTCGGCATCCCAAAGTGCTGGGATTACAGGCATGAGCCTCGGCGCCTGGCTTAAAATTTTTGAAAAAAGGAAAATGAATCTTCAAGTATAAGTATAGTCTGATCATTATACCTAATTTATGATAAATCTCGTAATCAAAAATTATATAAATGTCAGCTTTATGGATTTATGCAAATATTTTTTAGATATTTACGACTATACAATTTTATAGTCATCGTATTCCTTTTATTTCTTTTCAGATCTCGGTTCTCTTTCTTTCTTTTATTTATTTATTTATTTATTTTTTGGACAGGGTCTCTTACTTTTTTGCCCAGGCTGGCATGCAGTGGTATGATCTTGGCTCACTGCAGTCTCAAACTCCTGGGCTCAGATGATTCTCCCATCTCAGTCTCCCGAGTAGCTGAGATTACAGGTGCACTCCACCACGCCAGCCTTTTTTCTTTCTTTCCTTTCTTCCTTCCTTCCACTCCACCGCGCCAGGCTTTTTTCTGCTCTGCTCTGCCCTGCCCTGCCCTTTTTTGTATATTTTGTAGAGATGCGGTTTCTGCCATGTTGCTCAGGCTAGTCTCGAACTCCTGAGCTCAGGTAATCCACCTGCCTCCACCTCCCAAAGTGCTGGGATTACAGGCACTTTCTCTTTCTTGGTTAGATTTACACACTTGCAGCCTGTGAGAACATGGAAACCAAATTTAAAATTTTTTCTAGAAAAAGCTTTAAGTTAGTACATAATTTTTCTTCTGGTTTGCAGCCAAATTAAATTGATGGTTAGCTAGATTTGGTTTGCAGGACATCTTTTCACACTTTTTTTTTGAGACGGGGTTTCACTCTGTCGCCCTGGCTGGAGTGCAATGGCGTGATCTCAGCTTACCGCAACCTCCGCCTCCCAGGTTCAGGTGATTCTCCTGCCTCAGCCTCCCGAGTAGCTGGGATTACAAGCATACGCCACCACGCCCAGCTAATTTTTGTATTTTTAGTAGAGGTGGGGTTTTACCATGTTGGCCAGGCTGGTCTCGAACTCCCAGTCTCAGGTGATCTGCTCGCCTCAGCCACCCAAAGTGCTGGGATTATAGGCATGAGCCACTGCGCCTGGCCCACACTTACTTTTATTGAGTGGCTATTTCAAGGAATTTGGTGGAAATTTACTCAAAAGTCAAAAATAAATATAATCTGAAGAAGAATAATGATGTTTTCTTTAAATAATAATTTATTTAAAATATGGAATAACTCAGTTATTTAGATAAGCTAAGAAAAATTTGTATCTAAGTCATAGAAAATTGCTATTGCAAACGGTACAATTTCACTTTAGTTATAAGGTTAAATTGTTAGACTTACCAGTATACTAAGATTTTAATCCTTTACATGTCCAGTGTTAAGTAACGTATAAAAGTCGAGTATCTTTTCTTTTAGATAAACACAGCATGTTGAAAGATAGTATTATTTCAGTTTTTGAAGACTTGTTTGACCATGAAGCCTGTTAATAGTGACTTTTTACTTTTTTCCCCCAAAGGTTTAGGTTATGCTGATGTTGAGAACCGTGTACCATGTAAGCCAGAGACAGTTATGCGAATTGCCAGCATCAGCAAAAGTCTCACCATGGTTGCTCTTGCCAAATTGTGGGAAGCAGGGAAACTGGATCTTGATATTCCAGTACAACATTATGTTCCCGAATTCCCAGAAAAAGAATATGAAGGTGAAAAGGTAGTGAAACTCACAGTTCATTTTACTAATGGCATGTTAAATGGTTTATGCTGGAATTTATATTTAAAATGTTTCATAGGATTCTTTGGCTTGTTTTTAGTTATTGTTAATGTATTAGGTTTTTTCCATCAAGATGATAATCAGGTAGGTATTTTTCTGAAATTTGAGGCTAAGGATTTGTACATGACATTTTCCCAGCAGCAGTTCAAAATGGAAAATATTACTGAGACATTATTCCAAGGTAACTAACTTTCTGTTTTTCAGGTTAACACTGTAATTGAATTTTCGTGTTTTTACAATTAGGTTTCTGTCACAACAAGATTACTGATTTCCCATTTAAGTGGAATTCGTCATTATGAAAAGGATATAAAAAAGGTGAAAGAAGAGAAAGCTTATAAAGCCTTGAAGATGATGAAAGAGACTGTTGCATTTGAGCAAGAAAAAGAAGGCAAAAGTAATGAAAAGAATGATTTTACTAAATTTAAAACAGAGCAGGAGAATGAAGCCAAATGCCGGAATTCAAAACCTGGCAAGAAAAAGAATGATTTTGAACAAGGCGAATTATATTTGAGAGAAAAGTTTGAAAATTCAATTGAATCCCTAAGATTATTTAAAAATGATCCTTTGTTCTTTAAGCCTGGTGAGTGTTCATCCCTTCTCTTAACAAAATCGTCATTACTGAAATGTTAATTTTCAGGAAATAAAAAATGATACCACCCCGAGTGCATTCAGTGAGGCTAATGTTTGTGATATGGGCTAGTCTGGTGCTTGCATTTTTATCTGTAGTTTCTAACAAAGCCTAGCATCTAGGCAGCTTGTTTAAATTTTGCCTCATTGGAGACTACCCAGTCATTTAGAGGATTCTCAGTATCAAGATGTTCATGCAAACTTATGGAGAAATGTTGGAATAATAGTTCTCTAAATACAACCTGGACCAAAATAGACATGTTAAGGTATTGCTATTTTAGTACTTAGTTAGAATTTAATGCTCAGCTTATTTTGTGCCTTTATTTCTTAAAGAAATGAGTGTTCATCAATAATTTTTCCCAAAAAGCTGATCTATACAAATAATTATCTTTGTTTTATTTTTTGATTTGGTGCCTATTGAAGCTACTTAAAATCTAAATTTACCATAGTTTTATATACTTATATTCTATTTTCATTTTAAAAGCTTTTAGTTGAATAGATATTATATAGATATAACTAATAAGGGCAAATAAAATATAATTTTGGATTTTATCTTAAAAATGAAGTTCCATGCTGGGCACAGTTGGCTCACACCTGTAATCCCAGCACTTAGGGAGGCAAAGGTGGGAGGATCGCTTGAGCCCAGGAGTTTAAGACTAGTCTGGGCAACAAGCAAGGCCCTGTCTCTACAAAAAAATTTTTTTAAATAGCCAGGTTCAGTGGCCTGCGCCTGTAAGTAGTCCCAGCTACTCAGGAGGCCGAGGCGGGAGGATCCCTGAGCCCAGGAGTTCAAGGTTACAGTGAGTTACAATCATACCACTTTAGCCTGGGCAACAGCAAGAGCAAGACCCTGTCTCAAACCAGTTTGAGTTTGTCCAGAACCCAAAAGGATATAAAGTTATTTATTTGAAATACTATATATATTTGAATATGTATTTAAATTTAAGTATGTATTTGAAGCAAGATTAGTGTGCCTACATTTTATTTTATTTTATTTATTTATTTATTTATTTATTTATTTTAATTTTTATTTTTTTTATTTGAGATGGAGTCTGGCTCTGTTGCCCAGGCTGGAGTGCAGCAGCACGATCTCAGCTCACTGCAACCTCCGTCTCCTGCGTTTAAGCGATTTTCCTTCTTCAGCCTCCTGAGTAGCTGGGATTACAGGTGCCCGCCACCACACCTGGCTAATTTTTGTATTTTAGTAGAGACAGGGTTTCATCATGTTGGCCAGGCTGGTCTGGAACTCCTGACCTCAGGTGATCCTCCCCTCTTGGCCTCCCGAAGTGCTAGGATACAGGAGTGAGCCGCTGCTCCTGACCCATATATTCTAATAAAATAAGAACGTGATTGCCCATTTATGCCCTAAACAATGAGTAGAGGTAGATTAAGAACAAAGTTGACTCAAGAAATCAAATTTGCTTTGCTTTTCTTCCTCTTCCTGTTTTGGTGTCACTTTGAAAGATTTTTGTTTTGCTTTGAGGTAGGATTTATTTGCTTACTTTATTATCAGAGAAAGGAGCAGATTTATGTGAAATGTTAAGTGTGCTGATCGTAATTTTATTCTTGTGTTAAGGACTTGGAATAAGGACAATTGCAAAGTTAATTCAATTTGTTGATGTGTTTGTCCTGTATTCTTTTTCTAAATGCTGCAGTAAAATATTCCTGTTTTAAAGGTATGCTAATTTTCAGTGGGAATATATTTTATATAGTTTTGAATAATAATCAAGCATTTTCTTTTTTTCCTCCTTGCAATGATGTCTCAAGGTAGTCAGTTTTTGTATTCAACTTTTGGCTATACCCTACTGGCAGCCATAGTAGAGAGAGCTTCAGGCTATAAATATTTGGACTATATGCAGAAAATATTCCAAGACTTGGATATGCTGACAACTGTGCAGGAAGAAAATGAGCCAGTGATTTACAATAGAGCAAGGTAAATGAATACCTTCTGCTGTGTCTAGCTGTATCACATCTTAACACTATGTTATTAATTAAAAGTCACATTTTCTTTGTTTCCATTCCAAAATCAACTTGCCACATTTTGGGAGCGTTTCTACATGTCTGTTTTCCCATCTGTAAAGTGAAGGAAGTAAAACATGTTTATAAAGTACACTAAGACCCTTTGATGAAAGACAGCAATAATATTAATAATTCAAACATGAATAATGAAACCAAAATTGCACCCACCCTGAGCATCTGTAATTTGCTCTTTAACCATTCCTTTTCTTATGTTTTAATGAATGCTTTGTTTACGTATTAGTTTTTAATGGTTTTCATACTGTTTTGAAATAATTTTATACTTACAGAAAAGTTGCAAGAGTAGTACAAAGAATTCACATATCCCCTTTACTCAGATTCCCTTAATGTTAGTTTACCGCATTTGCATTACCTTTCTGTCTACACGTGTGTTTGTCTCTGAACCATTTGGAAATAAGTTGTAGACGTGATACCCCTTTACCTATAAATATTTAAATGTGTATTTTCTAAAATCAAGGACATTCAGGGCCGGGCGCGATGGCTCACGCCTCTAATCCCAACACTTTGGAAGGCTGAGGTGGGTGGATCACCTGAGGTCAGGAGTTCGAGACCAACCTGGCCAATGTGGTGAAACCAACCCTATCTCTACTAAAAATGCAAAAATTAGTCAGGCATGGTGGCAGGTGCCTATAATCCCAGCCACGGGGGAGACTGAGGCAGGAGAATCCCTTGAACCCAGGAGGCGGAGGTTGCAATAAGCGAGATCGTGCCATTGCACTTCAGGCTGGGTGACAGAGCGAGACTCCATCTCAAAAAAGGAAAACAAACAAACAAAAAACCAAGGACATTTGGGAAATCAGCATAGATACAATGCTTTTATCAAATCCACAGGCTTTACTGAAATTTTGCCAGTTGTTCCAATAATGTCCTTTATAGCAAAAGAGCAGAAAAACTTTTCTTTCTGGTCTAGGATCTAATCCATGATCTCACATTACATTTACTTGTCATAGCTATCAGAAGTCACATGACATCAGTTTGTCCCATTATTGCTGATGGTATTTTAATCACTTTTTGAGGTGGTGCCTGTCAGGTTTTGTAAAGTTACTATTTTACCTTGTAATTAACAAGTATATTTGGAGGAGATAATTTAAGATGATGTAAAAATCCTGTTTCTCATCAAACTTTCTACTAGTTTTAGCATCTATCGATGATTCATGACTGAATCAGTTATTACAGTGATGGTTGTCAAATGGTGATTTTCTAATTCCATCATCCATTCTATATTTATTAGTTGGCATTCTATTATAAGAAGGAGCGGGTGGGGGGCGGTGGCTCACGCCTGTAATCCCAGCACTTTGGGAGGCTGAGGCAGGCGGATCACTTGAGGCCAAGTTTGAGACCAGCCTGGCTAACATGGCGAAACCCCGTCTCTACTGAAAATACAAAAAATCAGCCAGGTGTGGTGGCAGGCACCCGTAATCTCAGCTACTCAGGAGTCTGAGGCGGGATAATCTCTTGAACCCTGGAGGCAGAGGTTGCAGTGAGCCAAGATCATGCCACTGCACTCCAGCCTGGGTGACAGTGAGACTCTATCTCAGAAAAAAAAGTGCTTTCCCTTCTCTCTTATTTATTTATTCATACCAGTATGCATTCATGGATTCTTAGTTTAGTCAGTGAGTTATAATCTGTCACTGTCATTATTTAATATGTTGCTTTTAAAATAGTATATGAAATATTAAAACTGTAACAGTAAATGGTTATTAGATTGCTTTCCTATATGTGTAATTTTGTTTTGTTTTGCCATACATTTGTAAATATTTATTGAGCAAATACTACATGCCACATATTGTACCACATAGTAGAGCTAACCTGACATAGCTCCTGCCCTCCAGGGGCTTAAAGACCAACATCCAGCAAATAAATCAATTAAGTACATAAATTTTCTTTCAAAAGGAATACATGTTATGAACAGGCACAGTGGCTCACACCTATAATCCCAGCACTTTGGGAGGCCAAGGCAGGAGGATTGCTTGAGCCCAAGAGTTTGAGACTAGCTGGGGCAACACAGTGAGACGCCATCTCCACAAAAAATACAAAAATTAGCCAGGCATGGTGGTGCGTGCCTGTGGTCCCAGTTACTCGGGAGGCTGAGGTGGGAGGATTGTTTGAGCCCAGAAGGTGGAAGTTGTAGTGAGCAGAGGTCACCCCACTATACTCTAATCTGAGTAACAGCAAGGCTCTGTTGCACGCCCCCCAACAAAGAAAAGAATATGATTATGTAACATAGTTACCAGTGGGGCCACACCGCCCTTTAGATATGTAGCTAACATGGTAATCCCCTCATTTTTGTAATTATTATTTTAGATTCAGGGTGTACATGTGCAGGTTTGTTACATGGATATATTGTATAATGCTGAGGTTTGGACCTGTCACCCAAATAATGAACTTATGAACTTAGTACCTAATAGGTAGTTTTTCAACCCTTGCCCTCCTCCCTGCGTCCCCCTTTTTGGAGTCCTTGGTGTCTCTTGTTTCCATCTTTACGTTCACATGTACCCAGTGTTTAGCTCCTACTTATGAGTGAGAACATGCGGTATTTGATTTTCTGTTTCTACATTAATTCACTTAGGATAATGGCCTCTAGCTACATCTATGTTGCTGCAAAGGACATGATTTTGTTCTTTCTTATGTATGTGTATATATTTTTAATTGAATGATTTTCTGCTTGATTTTATGTGTGTTGATAGTGAACATTAAAATGCTCTTCTTATTTGGATTATGTAGACCTCTCCTACATGCCATTAATAAGGGTAATTAAGAATCTGGGGGTGGGGCGAGGTGGCTCACACCTGTAATCCCAGCACTTTGGAAGGCTGAAGCGGGTGGATCGTCTGAGCTCAGGAGTTCAAGACTAGCCTGGGTAACATGGTAAAACCCCATCTCTACCAAAAGTACAAAAAAATTAGCCAGACATGGTAGTGTGTACCTGTAGTCCTGACTACTTGGTAGGCGGAGCTGGGAGGATCACTTGAGCCTGGGAGGGTGAGGCTGCACGGAGCTGTGATTGCACCACTACGCTCCAGCCTGGGCGAGAGAGGGAGACTCCATCTCAAAAAAATTTTTTTTGATATATTATAAAAATACAAAATAATATCTAACTAAAATAATTGAACACTTAAAAACTATCTGGGTGTAAACACTATTTTACAGTGAGGCATCCTTAGGTACTTTTAGTTAAGATTTAAAAACATTAAACCACATTTTCTCTCCGTTTTCTTCTACAGCTTTTAAGTATAAAATATCAAGTTCAAGTTACTTATGTAGATTTGAATTGGGTGTTCAAACCAAATCCTAGGTGAATTGCTTAAGCAGACTTTAATATAATTTATGGAGAGGCTTTTAGAACAGATTTTGACAAGTTAACTAGAATTTTACCCTTAGGAGTGAAAATGCTATGATTTTATATAATTTCATATTTGATTCATTTACCACTATAATAGGAAAGGGTTTAGTCAGCTTTTTAGACTTTACAAATTTTACAATTTAATTTATGCTTTCTGTTATGGAGACATTTTCTATGACTTAGAGTTTTAACTTTAATTTACATAATCTAAAATAACTCAGGCCAGGTGCTGTGTGGCTCATGCCTGTAATCCCAGCACTTTGAGAGGCCAAAGCAGGAGATCATTTGAGGCCAGGAGTTTGAGACCAGCCATGGCAACAGAGTGAGACCCCATCCCTACAAAAATTCTTTAAATAATGAGGCGGGCGTCGTAGCGCACGCCTGTGGTCCCAGTTAATCGGGGGAGAGAATCACTTGAGCCCTGGAGTTTCAGGCTGCAGTAATCTATGATCATATCCTGCCCTCCAGCCTGGGTGACAAAGCAAGATCCTGTCTCTAAAAATTAATTAATTACTTAGTTAGTTGAATAAAACAAGCACAAGACTATATGAAAGTGCTAAAAAATTTACATGTTCGGTTGAGATGAGACAGGATTAAAATAACGTGAACCAAATACAGATTTCTCGTCCGAACTGGTATACTTCAAAAATCACACATGGAAGTATTGAATTTTAAAATTATAAACATTTGAGCTTATTTTGTAGAGAAAATTTGAGACACAGTGTTAGCAAATGCAATAAAATTTGTTTGACCTTTTAAAGTAATTTGGGATTTTATTATTAGAGGAAAAGTATTTGGAAAGCAAATACTTGAAAACTTTTCAAAAATACTTTGTTCAGAAAGAACAAAGAACACTCATGAAAGGGCAGTTGTGTCAAATGTTAGGAGGGTGAGTCAGAAGTTTACAAAATGGCCAGTTGAGTTATATCTTGATTATTTATGGTCAGAATTAATTCAATTCGTTAAGTATTTGTATTTACTGATTTTTATCTGTTTACTCCTCTCTCTTCCTACCACAGTGGTATTCAAACTGTAGGTTTGTATGTCCAATTATTGAGTTGGAAAATCAGTTTAGTGGGTTGAGTAGCAGGATTTCTTTTTTTTAATAGAACAAAATAGAATAGAATATGATAACGTACATTGCAGGTAGTAAAGGTAAATATAAGCTTTGGGATAAAGGCTGGGCTGCTGCATTAAAGAGACACCAAAATGCAGTGGCATGAGGAAAACAAAAGTTTAATTCTCCTTGCAGCATTCCTAAGGTGAACAGTTCTGATTGATTCCCCACAAGCCTTTAAGAGGCCAGATTCATCCATCTTACTGCTCCTCTCTCCACAGTGGTGTCCCTGTCTGTACACCTGAAGCTCAGTCACAGCCCCGAAGGTGCCCCAGCCTCCTGAAAAGAGACAGGGTATGGAGCTTGTACTCAGGGCCTTAAGGTCCAGACTTGCAAGTGTCACACTTCATCTCTGTCCACCTTCTGTTGGCAAAAACTTAGCTATATGGTCAAACTTTGCGACAAGGGAGGCTGAGAAATGTAATTTCTAGCTGAGCAGGCATGTGCCTTGCTTTACTTTATTACTAAGGAAGAATAGAAGAGTCAGTTTTGTGAACAAGCAGCCATCTATGCCACTGGCCACTGTGTTGCTCCATAAAACTTCTGTTTCAGAAGGGTGTGGCGGGGTGTGTGTGTGTGTGTGTGTTTTCATTCAGTCAAAAGGAGAAATGTATTCCTCACTGTGGGTTGAGGTTAAAAAAAATGTTTGAAAGCCATTCAGTGGAATATATCAAACTAAAATTTTATTATATTTTTTACTAGTAATTTGTGAAAGGAGTTTTGGGATAGAATTTTGAAGCTTAATTACTAATAGGAATTTTACAGTTATGGTGTTTTATTTTCCATTTTATTATTTGATTTGTTAGAAAGGTAGCACATTTAACAAATCAACTATTACTTTTACCTTGCATATTTCCATTAGTACTTGCTTTACAAATGGTTTAATTGCACTTTATAAAGAAATAGATGAAATGGTGGCTTTTTTTGGAAACTTTTTTAGCTTTATGTTCCTATCTCCGTACTAGTTTTGTTCAATCTGTTGTATTTAAATTATAATTTTTTAATTATCAGCTTATTTAAAAGGATTAAATATGCATTGCAAATCAGTCTATGGCCTAAAAGAGATTTCTTGGGGACCCAAAATAAATTAGGTTAGCAACAAGCAATGAATTTTAATTTTTTAAATGGCCTGTGGTTCTCAACTACTTCAGACTCTTTGTGTTTATTATTTTTGGATCTAGCATTATATTTTACTGGAAAGCACAAGAAAAATGATAAATACCATTGGGAGGTTGAAAAGGGTGTATTACTTGAGCCTTGGTGTTCAAGAGCAGCCTGGGCAACATGGTGAAACCCTGTCAGACAATACAAAAAAATTAGCCGGGCATGGTGGCATGCACCTGTAGGGACCCAGCTACTTGAGGGCTGAGCAGGGAGGATCACCTGAGCCCAGGAAGTTGAAGCTGCAGTGAGCTGTGATCGTGCCACTGCACTCTCACCTGATGATGGAATGAGACCCTGTCTCAAAAACAAAAGACAAATACCAGAAGTTGTCAGTTGAATCTAAAAAAAGTTTCTCTAGTAAAGATGGCATAGATGCATGACCTTACTATGATTTAGATCTAGACATTTGAAAATTTGAAAATGGATGTCTAGCTCTGTATATAAGGGGGAGAAGGACATTATGTACACTCATCGAGCCTCTTTTCTAACCTAGAAATTAAGGCTCTGTGAATGTGCAGAATGCAGAGCAGCTATTGTTTCCTGTTTTCTTGATGAGTAATTAACTTGTGACTTGCGCAAAAATCAAAATTGCCATATGATGGTGAGTTCATTTCATTTTCTTTTCTTTTTTTTTTTTTTTTTTTTTGAGACAAGATCTCACTCTGTTGCCTAGGCAGGAATGCAGTAGCACAATCATACCTCACTGCAGCCTTGAACTCCCTGGCTCAAGTGATCCTCCTGTATCAGCCTTCCAAGTAGCTGGAACTACAGATGTGCACCACCACACCTGGCTGATTTTTGAAATTTTTTGTAGAGATGAGATCTTGCTGTGTTTCCCAGGCTGATCTCCTGACCTCAAATGATCCTTCCTCCTCAGCCTCCCAAAGTGTTGGGATTACAGGCGTGAGCCTAGCTCATTTTATTTTCTATTCTTTGAAAAAAGGCAATGGGTTTCTATCTCTAGTGTTAAGGGTCCCTATCAGCTCTGAGATGCTTTTGGTTTGGTTTTTTTGTTTTGTCTCGTTTTAATTCGTTGTAGTTCTCAGTGGTTCTAAAGGGTAGTTGATTCATTTTAGTTAGACAAAATGGGCTGCTGAAATAAAATAGGGAACTAAAAGAAGGGAATATTGTTACCTAGGAAAATGTTTTGTCTATTTGCTTTATTTGTTTTATTTGATATAGTATCTGTTTGGGCCTCTGCAACTCAACTCTGATTCTTTTTTGTAATAATTATTTTGAAGGAGTTTAAAGGTACCAGCTTTTGGGGGGGAGTTCGGGGAGTAAAAGAAATCTTTTCAAAGATATAGACAAAAATAAAACCTTAAAGTAAAACTTAATATGTATGTTTGTATTGATTTGTTTTATGGTACCATTTTGCAGGGGAAAAAATGTTTCCAGCTTTGTTATGTAGTCTACTGACTTGTCGGGTATAGCCATAAACCTGTTTATAATATCCTGACTAAGGCTTTTTAGAGTTACTATGTTTCCAGGAGTAAATATTTCTCTTCTTTATCATTTCTTTGTGTGTTTATGCACATGTTGAAAATAGTATCACACGGTGTCTGTCACCTGTTTAAAGGATCTCACCAGAATCCCACCTCACAATAGCACTGAAATTCTTTTGCTCAGATTTGAGTCACAAGATCACACTTAGCTGTAAGGGAGGCAAGAGAATTGTTTTTAACTGGGTATGTTGTTGCCTTGAATAAAATTGGGATTTTCTTAAATGGAACAGTGGGAACATTGATTCTGTTTAGGCGCATAACTATTGATTCTGTGTAGCAAATATACTCTGTATAGGCAAGTACACTAAATAACTCTGTAAGTGAACATCACAAAGGAGCTCATTGACTGTTCTTGCCACTGAGAGACACTCAATTTGTTGATAGGGGAATCCTCAGTCAATGCCTCGGCTTATTATTAGAACTTGGCCATTTTTTAAATGTGTTTGGCACAGTGTTTGCAACAAAAATTTCTAATTTTATAACTAGATGGGATGAAAACCAAATAAAATGAATGTTTTCTGGAGTGTTTGCCGTATTTTTTAATGTTAAAAATTTTTAATTTCAATTTTTACGGGTACAGAGTAGCTGTATATACTTACGGTGTACATGAGATGTTTTGGTACAGGCGTGCAGTGCATACCAATCACATCGTGTAAAATGAGTTATCCATCCCCTCAAGTATTTATCCTTTGTGTTACAAACGATCCAATCCTACTCTTTTAGTTATTTTTAAATGTACAATTATTATTGACCATCATCACCATGTTACATTATCAAATACTGGATCTTATTAATTATTTCTGTTTCTTTTGTACCCATTAACCATCCCCCCTTCTCTCAACTTTGGCTGTATTTTGACAGTATAGATATGGCCTTTACCTTCTATTTCCAAAGTGTCTTCTAGAATTAAGAATTGTTCCGTATTAAGCTCTTTTTCATGCCTTTAGCTGAAAGACTGTCTACTAGTAGTTCAATCCAAATGTAAATACTAAATGTTAAAGTGGGATTGTTTTTATAATATGCATTTGAAATTCTGTTGGTTTTCAAACGTCTTATAACAATAAATACCAAGTGATGAATATTGTCTCTAAAGACATTTAAGAAGCATTTTAAAAATAAGGCTGGGCGCAGTGGTTTCATGCCTGTAATCACAGCACTTTGGGAGGCGGAGAC
Organism: Rhinopithecus bieti; assembly: GCF_001698545.2. Classification (NCBI taxonomy): domain Eukaryota; kingdom Metazoa; phylum Chordata; class Mammalia; order Primates; family Cercopithecidae; genus Rhinopithecus; species Rhinopithecus bieti. Next base: position 192,043 of record NW_016804541.1, on the reverse strand, counting down.
AGGTGGATCACTTGAGCCCAGGAGTTCAAGACCAACCTGCGCAACACAGCAAAACCCTGTCTCTACAAAAAATACAAAAATTAGCCAGACAAGGTTGTGTGTGCCTGTAGTCCCAGCTACTCAGGAGGCTGAGGTGGGGGATTATCTGAGCCTGGGATCACACCATTGCACTCCAGCCTGGGTGACAGAGTGAGACCCCGTCCCCCCACCCTTGAAAAAAAGTATTTTTAGTTTATAAGTTTGGAGATGTAGATTTCTGTGGTTATATAACATTCTTGTGCAGAATCTGGAGATTCTTATAAATAAGTATGAAGAAGCTGTTTGTCATCTGGCATCGTCCCATCAGTTGGTTACAAAAATGTTTCAGTAACTTTGTCAAGAACTTGTGTCTATATTCTTTTAAGCAGAAATGTTCTAGGAATTTGAAATAGTAAAGTTTGTCTTTCAGCTGAACAAAATTATTTTCATAAAAATGTACTAATTGGTCCTATGTGAAAAGGAACTAAGAGATTAAAATCTAGAATTTGCTTATTAAAACTAGAATTCTAAAGTGTAGAAGTCTCCATATTTTAATATTTAAAGGAGGAATAACTGAGGAGTTCTAGTTTCCAGTCTTAATGTAAGTGGTTTGAAATGCTTTACTGTTAAAAGGAAGTTACAGAGCTGGGCGCAGTGGCTCGCACCTGTAATCCTAGCACTTTGGGAAACTGAGGCTGGCAAATTACATGAAATCAGGAGTCCCTGACCAGCCTGACCAACATAGGGAAACCCCGTTTCTACTAAAATACAAAAAAGAAAAGAAAAGAAAAAAAAAAATAGCCGTGCATGGTGTTGGGCACCTGTAATCCCAGCTACTTGGGAGGCTGAGGGAGAATCGCTTGAACCCAGGAGGTGGAGATCACAGTGTGCCGAGATTGTGCCACTGCACTCCAGCCTGGGCAAAAGAGCGAGACTCTGTTTGAAAAAAAAAAAGAAAAAATCAGCCAGGAACAGTGGCTCATGCCTGTAATCCCAGAACTTTGGGAGGTGGAGGCGGGCAGATCACCTGAGTTCTGGAGTTCGAGAGCAGCCTGGCTAACATGGTGAAGCCCCCGTCTCTACTAAAATACAAAATAAAAAATAAAATAAATTAGCTGGGCATGGTGGTGCATGCCTGTAATCCCAGCTACTGGGGAGGCTGAGGCAGGAAAATAACTTGAACCCAGGAACAGTGAGCCGAGATTGGGCTACTGCACTCCAGCCTGAGCAAGACTCAGTCTCAAAAATCAATAAATAGACCAGGCGTGGTGGCTCACGCCTATTATCCCAACACTTTGAGAGGCCAAGGTGGGCGGATCACTTGAGGTCAGGAGTTCGAGACCATCCTGGCCAACATGGTGAAACCCCATCTCTACTAAAATACAAAATTAGCCGGGTGTGATGGCGCACACCTGTAATCCCAGCTACTCGGGAGGCTGAGGCAGGAGAATTGCTTGAACCCAGGAAGCAGAGGTTGCAGTGAGCCGAGATCACGCCACTGCACTCCAGACTGGGCAACAAGAGTGAAACTCTGTCTCAAAAATAAATAAATAAGTAAATATACAGAAAAAAAATTAGCTGGGCATGGTGGCAGCACGTGTAATCCTAGCTACTGGGGAGGCTGAGGCAGGAGAACCAATTGAGCCCGGGAGGCAGAGGTTGCAGTAAGCTGAGATTGCACCACTACACTCCAGCCTGGTCAACAGAGCGAGACTCCGTCTCAAAAAAAAGAAGAAGTTACTGAAAGCTGATTATTGGCTGGGCAACAGTGACTCATGCCTGTAATCCCAGCACTTTGGGAGGCAGAGGCGAGTAGATTGCTTGAGGCCAGGAGTTTGAGACCAGGCTGGACAACAGTGAGACCTTCATCTCTACCAAAAGAAAAAGAAAAAGAAAAAACTTAGCGAGGTGTGGTGGTACACACCTGTGGTCCCAGCTACTCAAGAGGCTGAGGCAGGAAGATTGCTTGAGCCCTGGAGGTTGAGCCTATAGTTAGCCATGATTGTACCACTGCAGTCCAGCCTAGACAATAGTGCAAGACTCTGTCTCAAAAGAAAAGTGGAAATTTATTTCTCAGTGGAAAAAAAATGTGTTTCTATTATGTAACTTCTTTTAGATTTAATTTTACTTGGTTGGCTGGAATTACAAATATAATCAGGAGTTGAGACAGAAAGTAATGAGGGCCTAAAATTTGAGAGTTGCCATAGGAATGGAAGGAAGGGAGAAGGGTAAGACACAAAGCAGAGATTGAATAAATAGGATTTAGCATCTTACTGGATGTGAGAGTTTAGGGCAAGAAAGTCAAATAAGTTGTATAATGAAGGTTTTAATGGAGAGAAAGAAATATGACAGACATGTTGATTTTGAGACAATGAGAAAACCACCTATCAAGTCATTGGATAGGTGGTTTTCTCATTGTCTAAAGAGCATGCTAAGATCCCCTTTAGACTTTTTTTCTTTTTTAAAATCTTCAGACACATACCTGTGGCCACTCCTTTCCTAACTGCCAGCGCTACTTCACCCAATATTATGACTTGTACGTTTAGGGGATGTATAAGAATCTTGAAAAAAGAAGAAAGGATTCAAACTAGGGTTTGCTAACTCCAGCCTTTCCCACTGCACCAAGAAACTACCATGTCACATCATTATATATGATACGTATATGGTATTATTTTTAGAATTTTTTTTTTTAGATAGGGTCTTGCTTTGCTGCCCAGGCTGGACTCAAACTCCTGGGCTCAAGCGGTCCTCCTGCCTCAGCCTCCCAAGTCACTGGGATTACAGGCATGGGCCGCTGCACCCAGCTTATATGGTATTTTTATCCAAGAAATCTAGTCATCTTACAAATAACCTTATTCCTAAATATCCCAATATGCTTTGGATGTGTACAGTGTTGGTTACAAAATTCACTTGTGGCATGATTCAGCATTAACCCCAAGGACAAGGAATATCTACCAAATGATAAGTGTCTCCATATGCACAGGGCAAATATGTCATGTGTTATATTAATTTTTGCAGGTATTAAAAGTTTGATACACTCAGCATGGACAAGCCATACCAATAGAAAAAAACCACTTTCTATGCTTTAATTCAAAAGCTAATTAGACTACCTTACTTAGTTATCTGTGTGTCATTAGGACCTGAATCATACTGAAAATTAGTGGTTAGTTTATAGTTTCTAAGAATGTATGATCATTACATTGAAATACAATCTGTCTCATGTACACATTTTTCTATCATGTGTGAAGTCAGTGATTATTAAATTTTTAATGATCATTTCTTATTTCCTTTTAGATTTTATGTTTACAATAAAAAGAAACGTCTTGTCAACACACCTTACGTGGATAACTCCTATAAATGGGCTGGTGGTGGATTTCTGTCTACAGTGGGTGACCTTCTGAAATTTGGGAATGCAATGCTTTATGGTTACCAAGTCGGGCTGTTTAAGAACTCAAATGAAAATCTTTTACCTGGATACCTCAAACCAGAAACAATGGTTATGATGTGGACTCCAGTCCCTAACACAGAGATGTCTTGGGATAAAGAGGGTAAATATGCCATGGCGTGGGGTGTGGTGGAAAAGAAACAAACGTATGGTTCTTGTAGAAAGCAACGACATTATGCTTCACATACTGGAGGGGCCGTGGGTGCTAGTAGTGTCCTGCTGGTCCTTCCTGAAGAACTGGATACAGAGACTATAAATAACAAGGTTCCCCCAAGAGGAATCATAGTTTCTATCATATGTAACATGCAGTCTGTTGGCCTCAATAGCACCGCTTTGAAGATTGCCCTTGAATTTGATAAAGACAGATCAGACTGATACCTTAACACCACAGGTGCAAAATGAGTTGTTTTGTGGATTTTTTGAAACATTAAAGTTCCAAAACATGAAATTTTTAAGAATAAATTTGAAATAGAGTATAATTGAATGCAGAGAATTATGTACCTCTAATTGCTTAATTTTGTAATCGTCTTTTATTGTAGAATTGGTTCTTTATACTCAGGGAAGTAATTCTATTGTTTTTACTTTTTGAAAAAAAGTGTTAACTCTTGAAATAAAATATTCTGATAAAATATGTACTTTCTGCATGTGTAATACAGAGAAAATCTCATTCAACAGGAGCCTCCAAATATCTGAGGTTTTTTTTTGAAATGGACTCTTGCCGTGTTGCCCAGCCTGGAGTGCAGTGGCGTGACCTTGGCTAACCACACCCTCTGCTTCCTGAGTTCAAGCGATTCTCCTGCCTCAGCCTCCCAAGTAGCTGGGATTACAGGCACCCACCACCATGCCCAGTCAATTTTTGAATTTTTAATAGAGACAGCATTTCGCCATTTTGGCCAGGCTGGTCTTGAACCCTTGACCTCAGGTGATCCACTCGCCTCAGCCTGCCAAAGTGCTGGGATTACAGGCGTGAGACACTGTGCCCAGGCCAAATATCCTTTTAATATGAAAGCAGAAACAAAAGCATGAGAAATAGTATATTATCTACTACAGCTTAAAAGAAACGTTCAGGGAAGGAATCGGGAAATCGGGAGCAATATAGTCATGTGGTCTGGCGCAGTCTCGAATGAGGTTGCAGACAAGGTGTTACAATCATCTAAAGAATTCTCCAGGGCTGGAGGAAATGCTTCCACGTGGTTTGCTTGCATGACTGCTGGCAAGAGTCAGTCCTCTGGCTGGTGGGTGGCAAGGGGGCTCAGTTTGTCACCACATGGACCTCTCTGTAGGGCCGCGTGAATATCTTAATGTCATGGCAGTTGGCTTCCCGCAGAGTAAGTGATGAGACAGAGAGTGCCAGGCAGAAGTCACTCTTATAAACTAGCCTCAAGTCACATACCATCACATTTGCCAAATTCCGTGGGTTACATGGGGCCTAATAAATGTTGGAGAGATTATATAGATTGTGAATATAAGGAGGTAGGAATCACTGGGTGTCAACTTGGAAGTTGGGTACCACAGTCTGACCTCTAGTCCCCAATGATTTATGTCCTTCCCAAAGCAAAATACTCTTACCTCCTTTCAAATCCTCCAGAAGTTTCACCTTAGTATAGCATCAGCTCAAAGCCCAGTATCTTATCATCTAAATCAGGTCAGGTCTAAGTGTGAATGAGGGCTCCTTGGGATGAGTTCCTTAGGTACAGCAACTCAAGTACAGTTTCTCTTAAGACCTGTGAACTTCAGTTATTTGCTCCCCATATGTGTAACATACAATAGCACAGCAGATATAGGATAATTGCTAGATACTGTCCTCTTCAAAAAGTAGGGAAATGGAAGACATACAGGAGACTGGCAATACTGAAATTCAGTCAGAAAGAAGTTGGCAACTCTGATTAGTACTCAAGCCTTCAGAATAATTCTTACCTCTTGGCTATGTTCTCTGGGCTTTTAGTTCTGCCTTATGAGTTATACTTTTTTCTTTTTTTTTTAAGAGACAGGTGTTCACCATGTTTCACAGGCTGGTCTCCAACTACTGGGCTCAAGTGATTCACCCACCTCAGCCTCCCAAAGTGCTGGGATTATAGGCATGAGTCACTGTGCCCAGCCCTTGAGTTATACTTTTTTTTCTTTTCTTTTCTTTTCTTTTCTTTTCTTTTGAGACAGGGTTTCCCTCTGTCACCCAGGCTTGAGTACAGTGGCACAACCTCGGCTCACTGCAGCCTTAGCCTCCTGGGTTCAAGCAATTCTCCCGCCTCAGCCTCCCGAGTAGCTGGGATTACAGGTGTGTGCCACCACTCCCAGCTATTTTTATATTTTTAGTAGAGACAGGGTTTCACCAGTTGGCCAGGCTGGTCTTGAACTCCTGACCTCAGGTGATCTGCCCCCCCTCGGCCTCCCAAAGTGCTGGGATTACAGGCTTGAGCCACTAAGCCTGGCCACTTCCCTATACCTTTTTTTCATGAAAGGTAGCATATCTTTCTAGCTGAGTGGTTTTCTCAGTCTGCTTTCCACTTGTAGAAGTTTGGAGACCCAAAGGCCTTTTTGTACTCTCTCTGTCCTTTCAGTCTAAGTTAACAGTGACACTGCTAATATAATATTTTATTTCTCTAATTTTTGAATTTGTTTTAGCAACCCTATTAGCTGACAATATAACATTTAAAAATGTTAAGAGTATCCTATGAATCTTACTGGGGTTTATTCCAGTAGACAAGCCACCCCAAAGTCCCTTCAGAATAGCCCTCTAACTTGGGGCTTGTCTCTGCCGAGATAATGGGAAGAACTACTTACGCTAATAATCTAATGAACTCTTGTTTAAATAGTTCTCTGAAGCGCCATGTTGGTTCATTTTGAGGTCTTGAGAAAGGATTGTATAGTCATGCCCTCAATTTCATCTTTAGACTATGTTTTCCTGGAAGTGCTCTCAATTTTATCTTTTCCTTAAAGCCATTTCTTAATTTTGGCATCATTTGCCATCTGAAGTCTGGGAATTTTTTAAACCATCAAGTATTAATTCTTTACCAATTGTTCTTCCTATAGCTCATCTTTCTCTTGCATGTTAGTATAAGCAACAAGAATTAAGGAAGCACATTCAACACTGTGTATGACTCTCTGCTCCTTCTCTTGCCCTGTGACATCCGGGCTCCCCCTTCTCTTTCTGCCATGGTTGTAAGCTTCCTGAGGCCCTCACCAGAAGCACATGCCAGCACCATGCTTCCCGTACAGCCTGTAAAACCGTGAGCCAAATAAACCTCTTTTTATAAATTACCCAGCCTCAAAACAAACAAACAAAAGAACACTGTATATGGAAATCCCATCAGCTAGTCACCCAGTTCATTAGGCACGTTTTCTATTTTCTGAGTTACTCCTGGTGACAGTGTTGCTAAATTTTCTGTCAGTACTAAACAAGAATCCCCTCCTCTAATTGCCAATAAGATTTCTGTTACTTTCCTTAAGACTACACATGGTGCCTCCTCAAAGGCCATACTTCTCAACAATTTCTTCAAGGCTCTTCAGGTTTTCATTAACACCCTCCTCAAAGTCCTTCCAACTTCCATCCGCTGCTTTGTTCCAAATACACACACACACACACACACACACTTCAGATATAATTCACAGTCCATATGCCATAAAATTCTTTAACATGTACAGTTCAGTGATTTTTAGTATAGTCACGAGATTATATGCCCATTACCACTATCCAATTCATTTTCACCACAAGAAGAAACCTCATACCCATTAGCATTTGCTCCCCATTCCTCTGTCCTTCAGCCCCTGATAACCAGCAGTCTACCTTCTATCTCTTTGGATTTGCCTGTTACGGATGTTTGATATAAATGGAATCACACTGTATCTGGCCTTCTGTGTCTTGAGCTTTTTCCTGTAGTATAATGTATATTAGTTATTACTGCATAACAAATTACCCCAAAGCTCATTGTCTCACGGTTTCTGTGTTTCAGAAATTTGGGGGCAGTTTTGCTGGGTGTTTCTAGCTCAGGGTCTCTCGTGAGTTTGTAGACAAGATGTCAGCAGGGGCTTTAAGCATCTGAGGGAAGGCTTGATTGGGGCTGGAGAATCTGATTCCAAAATGATTCACCCATGTGGCCATGGGCAAGAGGTCTTTGTGGCTTGCTGGCTTTGGGCAAGAGTTTTCAGTTTCTCACCACATGGCCCTCTCCATAAGTTTGCTTGTCTGTGCTATGGCTTCCCTTTAGAGCAGGGGATTGAAGAAACAGGCAAACACCTCAATGTCTTTTCTAATTCAGCCTTGGAAGCTATATGCCATCACTTATGCCAAATTCTGTTGGTTACAGAAACCAACCCTGATTTGGTGTGGGAGAGGATTGTACAAAGGAGTGGATACCAGAAGGTGGGGATAATTAGGAGCCATTTTGGAGGCTGCAGTGTTAACATATTGGGGAATTTTGTTCTAACAGCCATATATCATGTGTACTAGAGATTACCAGTGTGCCACTGAACTCAGGAAAATTCAAAAAGAAATCAACATTTTTGTACACTCTAATAAAAGGGCTTTTCTTTAATTCTGAGCCCTAAATCTGCTTCTTCACTTAATACTTTATACAAGTAAATAGATGGATATCTCTGAGTTGGTTGAAGTAGAAAGAGAGCAGCTCTCTAAAACAGATCCGTTTCATCTCCTTCTTTCTTTCTGACTTCAGATCGCTAGGTCCTGTATTTATGTTTGTCAAATTTTCAATCTATGCCCTTAGATAAACAGAAAAATGTCATGCCTTTCTTTAATGTTATTTTAACATTAAATATTTAGTGTTTCTTTAACGTTAATGTTTCATGTTATTTGGAATTTATTTATTTTTTAGAAACAGGATCTTGCTCTGGCACCCAGGCTAGAGTGCAGTGACATGATCATAACTCACTGTAACCAGGCTCAAGTGATCTCCCACCTCGGCCTTCCAAAGTGCTGGGATTACAGGCATGAACCACCATGCCTGGCCCCCATTTGGAATTTTCTTTTATTTATTTATTTATTTATTTATTTATTTATTTATTTATTTATTGAGAGATAGGGTCTCACTCTGTCACCCAGGCTGGAGTGCAGTGGTACAATCATGGCTCACTGCAGCCTTGACCTTCCAGGCTCAGGTGATCTTCCCACCTCAGCCTCCTGAGTAGCTAGAAATGCAGGCGCATTCCACTATGCCTGGATCATTTTTTGTATTTTTTGTAGAGTAGGGGTTTCACCATGTTATCCAGGCTGATCTCGAACTCCTGGACTCAAGCAATCCCCCTGCCTCAGCCTCTTAAAGTGCTGGCATTACAGGCATGAGCCACCGCGCCCAGCCACCAATTCTTTGATGGCCATGATTTCCTCTCATTCCATTATGCATGCAACTTCACAATGTGATTTTGCTGCTTTTTCCAACCAGAGGTGGAGCTCTTTCTCCACTCCCTTGAATCTGGTCTTGCTTTATGATTTGCTTTTTGACCCATTGAATGTGGTGGAAATAATGTTGCACAAGTCCCACTGCATAGGTTTTTTAAGTGGTTTTCAAGCTTTTGTCTGCCACCCTCTAAGAACACTACCCCAAGATTGCCATGTAAAGAAGCCAGACTAGCTTACTGGAGGATGGGAGGCCACATGGAGGGGAACAGAGATGTCCCAGCTGACAGCTAGCACCAGCTGCCAGACCTATGACTTGAGCCTCCAGGTGAAGGTGGCTGTGTAAGTGAACCTAGGTGAGACCAACAGAGTAAGCGGCCAACCCATATAATCATGAGAAATAGTAATAAGTCAACATTTTAAGCTCTAAGATTTGGGGGTGACTTGTTTTGTAGCAAAAGTTAACATATCTATGCTCCAGTGTGGTGGTAAGGTGGATAAATAACTTTAGGGAAAAAATGAAACATTAAAGTACTTGATGTTGAATAGACATGACTGCTTTCCCCTTAAAAAAAACACACAAACTGTTTTTTTTTTTTTAAGATGGAGTTTCGCTCTTGTTGCCCAAGCTGGAGTGCAATGGCACGTTCTCGCTCACTGCAACTTCCGCCTCCCAGGTTCAGGCGATCCTCCTGCTTCAGCCTCCTTAGTAGCTGGGACTATAGGCACATGCCATCATGCCCAGTTAATTTTTGTATGTTTAGTAGAGACGGGGTTTCATCGTATTGGTCAGGCTGATCTCGAACTCCTGACTTCAGGTGACCCACCCGCTGCGACCTCCCAAAGTGCTGGCATTACAGACGTCAGCCACCGCACCCGGCCCACGCAAACTATTAACAGAGCACTTACTGTGGGAAAGGCATTTTGCTAAGCACTTTGTATATGCTATCTCATTATACCTTCAACATAATTCTATTAAGTAGAAATATTATTATTTTTCCCAAGGTCACAAACCATTAACTAGCACTTGTTTCAAACCCACACATATCTGACTCTAAAGCCTGTTTTAACCATTATCGTGACTTCCCATAAAAAGCATCTCTAGGCCAATGCAGTAGCTCACACCTGTATTCCCAACACTCTGGGAGGCTGAGGTGGGTGGATCACTTGAGGCCAGAAGTTTGAGACCAGCCTGGGCAACATGGTGAAACCCTGTCTCTACAAAAAAATACAAAAATAAATCAGGTGTGGTGGCACGGGCCTGCAGTCCCAGCTACTTGGGAGGCTGAGGTGGGAGGATCACTTGAGCCCAGGAGGCAGAGGTTGTAGTGAGGCGAGATAGCACCACTGCACTCTCTAGCCTGGGTAACAAAGCAAGACGCTGTCTTAAAAAAAAAAAAAAAGTCATCTCTAAAAATTTACCAATCCAATAAAAGTCATATTTAATGGCATGCAATTTTATTGATGCAGTCTTCAGTTTAAAAGTTTGTCACATAAAAATGAATTAAAATATGTGTTGTTATTTTAGTTAGTTGGCTACAAATAAAGAAAAACAACTTCAAATTAATACAAAGACAAGATAAAGAAAACACAGGGTCATAATCTTACACACCCCCTCTGTTCTAAATACATAGCATGATATCTAAAATGTGTGATGAGAAAATTAAGAAGACTTTCGTAGACACAAAAACATTGAACAGGGCTGAAGCCGAGGGTCTGCCAGGCTCTGGTTCAGAAGGTTGTAGCAGCTCCAATTTCTGTTCCTATAGAATAACGAAACTAACACTGCTTCCCTAAGATTTAAAATGAAAGCTTATTAACTAAATTAGGAATATTCTGCCTAATTCTTTGAAAGGTGAGGTTTTGCTAGGCATGAAAGTGAGAGTAGACCTGGTAGAGTGGGGGGAAGCAAGCCAGAATCGGTAGAACAAAAATCAACGGAGAAAATTTGCTATTCTGGCATCTCCTTTGAAACAAAATTCAAAGGCTATGTAAATGTCGATAAATAGCAAACACCATGACCTGATGTCAATTTTTCTTTTCTTCCTTAGGCGCAGTCTTGCTCTGTCACCCAGGCTGGAGGGCAGTGGCACGATCTCGGCTCACTGCAACGTTCTCCTCCCGGGTTCAAGCCATTCTCCTGTCTCAGCCTCCTGAGTAGCTGGGACTACAGGCGCCACCACCACCACGCCCAGCTGATTTTTGTATTTTTAGTAGAGATGGGGTTTCATCATATTGGCCAGGATGCTCTCAGTCTCGACCTCATGATCCGCCTGCCTCAGCCTCCCAAAGTGCTGGGATTACAGGCATGAGCCACCGTGCCCGGCCCCTGATGTCATTTTCTATGCCTGTAGTTGTGAAAAACTGTAAACTCCTAAAAGAATACAAGGCCATTATTCTATAAAAGTTATCCTTTTCTTTGTGAAATGCAACAATGTACTCTATTCCTTCCAAAGATTTACATTTTTTTCCATGGAAAATTACAGACATGGGAGGCCAAGGCGGGAGCATCACGAGGTCAGCAGATCGAGACCGTCCTGGCTAACACAGTGAAACCCCATCTCTACTAAAAATACTCTTTAAAAAATTAGCTGGGTATGGTAGCACGCACCTGTAGTCCCAGCTACTCAGGAGGCTGAGGCAGGAGAATGGCGTGAACCTGGGAGGCGGAGCTTGCAGTGAGCCGAGATCGTGCCACTGCACTCCAGCCTGGGCAACAGAGCAAGACTCCGTCAAAAAAAAAAAGGGGGGAAGGGAAAGGTAAAGGGAGGGAAGGGAAGAATTACAAAGACATAATTTAAGAATCTCAGTTTCCAAATATGGGGTAGAATTTTACAACTGTATATTCTGTGGTAGCAGAAAAATGGCCCTCTAAAGATTCCCATAACCTAATCCCCAGAACCTACGAATATGTTACCTTACATAGCAAAAGGGATTTCGAAGATGTAATTAAGAATACTTTATTTGGCCGGGTGCAGTGGCTCACACCTGTAATGCCAGCACTTTGGGAGGCTGAGGTGGGCGGATGGCCCGAGGTCAGGAGTTCAAGACTAGCCTGGGCAACATGGCGAAACCCCAGCTCTGCAAAAAATTACCTGGGTGTGGTGGCACGTGCCTGTAGTCCTAGCTACTCGGGAGGCTGAGGCCATATCACTTGAACCTGGGAGGCAGAGGTTGCAGTGAGCTGAGTTCACGCCACTGCGTTCCAGCCTAGGCAACAGAGCAAGACTCCATCTCAAAAATAAATAAGTGAAAACACTCTAAATGTCTATAAACTGATGAATGGATAAACATTGCATATTATTATACAGAATACTGTCAAAAAAAGGAATGAAATATTGATTGATACATGCAACAGCATGGACAGCCCTTGAAAACATTATGCTAAGTGAAACATACAGAAGCCACAATAGCATATGACTCCATTTATATGAAATACATTATATGAAATATTGAGAAGCCAATCCATGGGGACAAAAGTAGCTTAGTGGCTGCCAGTGGCTGAGAGGAGGGAAGAATAAGGAGTGAATGCTGATAGGTATGAAGTGTCTTTCTAAGGTGATGAAAATGGTCTGGGATTAGACAGTGCTGATGGTTGCACAACCTTGTAAATATACTAAAAACTACTGAACTTTACATCACAAAAGTTTGGATTTTATAGTATCTGAATCATATCTCCAGAAAAATAAAATAAAAAGGAAATAGAGCTTTATCAGATGACTTACAGGAACAACCAGACACAAAACCATTTGTCATCAGGCCAGAAGCCAAGAATTTCATTTTATTTTTAGCTTATCTTTTTTTTTTTTTTTTTGGACGGAGTCTCGCTCTGTCACCCAGGCTGCAGTGCAGTGGTGCGATCTCGGCTCACTGCAAGCTCTGTCTCCCGGGTTCACGCCATTCTCCTGCCTCAGCCTCCCGAGTAGCTGGGACTACAGGCGCCTGCCACCACGCCCGGCTAGTTTTTTGTATTTTAGTAGAGACGGGGTTTCACCGTGTTAGCCAGGATGGTCTCGATCTCCTGACCTCGTGATCTGCCCACCTCAGCCTCCCAAAGTGCTGGAATTACAGGTGTCAGCCACCATGCCCGGACTATTTATAGCTATCTTTATGTAACTAGTTTTTCCATTTATGGAAGGCTTCCCCTAAAAATACACATATTAAATTTATGGAAGGTTTCCTTTAAAAATATATTTACATTAAAATATGAAGTCAATATAAGTAATAGTATTTAAAACATTCAGTATATAATAATGTATGTGGCTGACCCTGAAGTTTGGGAAAGTCCTGGTGTCCTATTCAGCACTTTTCAAAACCAGTAATACCATCTAGATTAATAATAAAGGAAAACTTAATACACCATTCGTTTCCCAATACCAAGTAAATCCTTAGATGGGTTCTTTTCTTTGAGACACAGCTTCACTCTGTTGCCCAGGCTGCAGTGCCGTGGTGCGATTTTGGCTCACTGCAACCTCTGCCTCCTGGTTTCAAGCAATTCTTGTGCCTCAGCCTCCCAAGTAGCTGGGACTACAGGTGTGTGCCACCATGCCCAGCTAATCTTTGTTTTTTCAGTAGAGGGGGGTTTCACTGTGTTGGCCAGGCTGGTCTCGAACTCCTAACTACAAGTGATCTGCTGGCCTCAGCCTCTCAAACTGCTGAGATTATAGGCGTGAGCCACCGCACCCAGCCCTTAGGTGTGTTCTTTAAAGTATAATCCTTTTTCAAAAACTACTTCCAAGGGAATTTTCAGGGGTTTGTTAGATGAGTCCTCATCATAGGTTTAATTCCTTCTCATCAAAAGCTGTCATCCCCACTGGCTCTCCTCACAGCCAAGTATCCTAAACTGTGCAAGATGAAGTATCTTGGAGTAACTGAGGAAAAACATTGACACTGACACATCTTTTGTATAAATTACTAGTTCCACGTAGTTCCGTTTCAATATGATACGGCACTACATTCCCTTTGATGGCATCCTATCTTTGTGAAGCTGGGTTTGGAGCCACTGCTGTGACAAAAAGCACCATGCAAAAATCAGTGTGGAAGAAATAAGGACAATGGTGTCCAATCTGATTCCAATTTTGAGAAATTGTACGGAGCCCAAAAGGCACACACATTCCATTAGTAACTGTGATGATTTAAGAATGAGATAAAAATTATCACATCAGGTGTGAGCACAGTGGCTCACACCTGTAATCCCAGCACTTTGGGAGGCCAAAGCAGATCACCGAGGCCACGAGTTCATTACAGCCAGGGCAACATAGCCAGAGCCCTGTATGTACAAAAACATTAAGTGTGCATGGTGGCACACACCTGAAGGCCTAGCTACTCAGGAGGCAGAGGTGGGAGGCTTGCTTGAGCCCAGGAGTTTGAGGTCACAATGAGCTACGACCCTCCAACCTGGGCAACAGAGCCAAGACACTGTCTCTGTTTTTAAAAAATCATCACATCACTTTTGCTCGTGTATAATTTTTTTCAAATGGCTACTAGAGTTGTTAGAACATAAGTTAATAAACGTAACTGTTAGGTATTTCTTTTGACCAAGGGACAACCTGAAAAAAATTACTGAGATTCTAACGATGTCAGAAACCAAAAGTCTGAGAATCTCTGGGTCATCTACTTCTATATATATATATAATATATATGTGTGTATATACAAAATATATGTACATATATAAATATATACACAATAAAAATATATATTATACGTAAATATATATATAATATATAAATATATATATATATTTTTTGAGATAGAGTTTCACGCTTGTTACCCAGGCTGGAGTGCAATGGCGTGATCTCAGCTCACCATAACCTCCACCTCCCAGGTTAAGCATATTCTCCTGCCTTGGCCTCCCGAGTTAGCTAAGATTATAGGCATGCACCACCATGCCCAGCTAATTTTGTAATTTTAGTAGAGACGGGGTTTTTCCACGTTGGTCAGGCTGGTCTTGAACTCCCAACCTCAGGCGATCCACCTGCCTCAGGCTCCTAAAGTGCTGGGATTAAAGGCATGAGGCACTGCGCCCGGCCTTCCTCATACAACTATATACACCCCAAACTTGCCATCATTCTTCAGTTCTTGTGCAAGATTTCTCTGATTTAAGCAGTATGTAAAAGGATCAGTCGCTCACATTAGAGGCCTACCTGTTGATAGGAAATGCCTGTTTTAAGTACCTGCTGTAAGGTAACAAATCAAATAGAAGCAGAGTAGAAACTGGACTATCTTCCTAGTCCAATGAGGAGTTGTATAGTAAGTGGATACACTCCCCCTCTCAGCTCCCCAGGATTACTTTATAAACTATGAACACCACAATGAGGCACCAGAACCACTCAACACACATCTGTAGTCAGGGGTGCTCACCTATCTGGGTCAGAGAATTCAACACCGTCTACTATTCCCAACCAGGACTTCTGCAGGTAAATCATGCCACTTCTGATCTCTCCTCAAATTTTCTACCCCAAAAAGGAGCTTCCAATAAATAACTCAGACCCCAGCTAGCAGTTACTGTCCTAAATTATATAATAGTATAGTAAGGCCACATAAATCCAAGGCATTATACTGTGATAGTTACTGTGTTAAATATGTATTTTTTTGAAGCTATTCTTTTTAATTATATTTTAAGTTCTGGTGTACACGTGCAGGATGTGCAAAATATGTACTTCTTTAAGATGTTTCCATAGGTACAATAGCAGAACTACATTTAGAATTCACAAACAATAGACTTTACATTTGTAACCCTTTAATGCTATTCATAGCAATTTGGAAAAGGAATGTAAACAAAATATGTAGGGTTTCTACTCTTGAAAATGAGACACAAATTAGCCGTGCATGGTGGTGTGTGCTGTAATCCCAGCTATTTGAGAGGCCAAGGCAAGAGAATCGCTTGAACCTGGGAGGCGGAGGTTGCAGTGAGCCGAGATCACACCACCGCACTCCAGCTTGAGCGACACAGCAGGACTCTCTCTCAAAAAGAAGAAGATACAAACTAATCAGAATAAATTTTAAAATGTTTAAACCAAATTCATATACACCGTATATATAAATGTATGGCATACTTACATATATTTAAAAAAGAAAAACAGGGGATTTGTCCATAATCAAAACTTTATTGAAAAACGGACACCAAAATAGGAGATTCCTGTTGTATACCTTACAAAACCAAAGGTAATTACATTATCTTGGTAAATTAATTAGAATTATGGAATTTATGATAAGGCTTTCTGTGAGATAACACAAAATTCAGGAAGCTGTTTGAATCATTAGTGTTGCTTTCTTCTAAATGAACACCCTGCAAAAGAATCATGAGAGTATATTAAACAAGTGCATTCTACCTTTGCTATAATTTTAATGACAAAAAGTACTTTTAAGTAAAATACTGAAGTTTTAAGAACATTGGATTAACACTCATATACAGATTATTTATCCTCTTATACCAGAAATTTGCTATAATACATCTATCATATCTGAGTTAACTCTGGTATGACTATAAGTGTCACTCCTGTTTCTCAAATGCTATAATGAAGTGTACTTAAGACCATGAGCCTGAATTCAACAGTGAAGACTGTTTCAAGCAAGCTGTCAGAAGATAAACTCTTAATTTTTAGGAACTATTCTGAATACTTTTCTCAAGAAAATAATTTTGATTAGAGGTATTTTTAGACCTGCAGGAAAACTCTAGAACAGATAAACCCATTAAACCATCTGTCAGCATATGGGCACTAACTTCCAAAATCATGACATGAAATAAAGGTTTCAAAAATCTCACAAGTATACTTAGTAATATTACTCTGAAAATATCATGTGCTGACTTCATATTTAGATCTCACTAGGTCACACCAAATAGATGTCGGATTTGCTGCCAATCCACTTGAACTCTTCCAGTGAGAACATGGAACTTAACAGCTCCCCAAAATATCACAAGCAAATTTCTAACACCATTATGGAATTGTAAATTTACAAGTATTACTATGGAAACTATATATACAATTTTTTTTTCTTATTGCACTAAAGTGAAAGAGGAATTAAAATTAGGTTTTTATATTAATCATTGCAGTTGCTCATAAAATAAAACTCTGGTATTTTAACTTATACATTAGCTATCTGTTGCTTAGCTGGCAATGATAAAAAAAAAAACTATTGTATGTACTAAATATAAAATTTTGTAAAAGAAATTTTAAAATTCTATATGGTTTTAAAAATCCATATGTCCTGGCCGGGGAGGTGGCTCATGCCTGTAATCCCAGCACTTTGGGAGGCCGAGGCAGGCGGACCATGAGGTCAGGAGATCAAGATCATCCTGGCTAACACAGTGAAACCCTGTCTCTACTAAAAATACAAAAAATAAGCCAGACACGGTGGCGGGCACCTGTAGTCCCAGCTACTCGGGAGGCTGAGGCAGGAGAATCGCTTGAACCCAGGAGGCAGAGGTTGCAGTGAGCCGAGATGGCGCCACTGCACTCCAGCCTGAGCAACAGAACGAGACTCCTAATCAAAAACACGAAACAAAACAAAAAAACCGTATGTCCTATAACATGTAGTTTTTTTGCTTCTATTCTGATTTCTTTAATTTATTACACGTTAAGCAAACTAAGTGAATAAATATAAAAGAACTGGTGTTCTAAACTAAGAAAAATAAGTCAATAGAGTTCCCTACAAGGTCAAGAGTATAAATATATCCATTTGAACAGGACATTCTTTACTGAAAGCACACAACCAAAGATAAGTTATTTTGGTAATCATTAAGATTTCTTTAAACTTTTCAGTGAAGATAGAGACATTTATACTCATAAATCTCATCACTGGGTTGGAGAATGCCAAGTGATATACCTTCTGTGAGTCTGGCCTTTCCTCCTGTGGGCTGGCACAACACTGTTGAACAACCTACACAAAGAACCACTGTCTGAGCATGGCTGAAAACCGTGGTGATCTTGTAGCAACCTAAAAAACCAAAAAGGCATGTTAAAGTGAAAAGCAGAGGAAAACAGCACCTGTTCAACATTTCCGGTAATACGTTAAAAAATTAGGAACTTTAGTGCTATGAAACAGCAAGCCACATGTGTAACATAAACTTTTCTAGCACCGACACAAAATTTTTAAAAACAGGTAAAATCAATAATATATTTTATTAAACTTAATTATTTCTAAAATATCAACAGACTTTTCTTTGTATCATGAAATAGAAACTCATCATCTGAAGAGCTTAAAGACTAAGTCAAATGGCATATCTCCTTTGAATGCCCGTTTTCACTTACCCCGAAATGCTTCTACAATGGTTTCAGTACATTGATTATGAAAATGTCCCTGACATTTCCAATTCTGTAATCCCACTTCTACTCAACAGAGGGTTCCAATGTATCTTACCTATACACACCACACTAGCAATCCCTATAGAAATTTTCCTTAGTAAAGGAATTAAGATTTCAAATTTTACCTGGACATTTTACATCCATAAAGTAAGAATTTGGACTTTGTACCAGGCGTTTCTTTTTATGTTTTTTCTTTTCCTCTTCCAAGGACGGATGTAGTAAATCTCTAGCCAACTGAACAAAGAAGCATATTATTACTATTAGTTTTAAACCACAATGCTGGCACATTTAACCATACGTAAAATATACATGCAAAAAACGGAATAACGGTCATCCTCGGCAGAAGCAACACTTCAGACAGTAATTTTTCGAAACCTGTTAATAACTTTCATCAGTACTTTCCGTAATACTTGTGTTCTCCAAGTCCCTATGAAAGGGCTTTTGGGCGATCAGGAAACATATGGTAAGGCAAACTCTGTCCTTTACTCAACTGCGTAATGAACTGTCTTCAGTGAAAACAGCGCGAAGTCGAGGTGCTAACAAAAGAAAGTGACCCCGACTGTGGACTCGCTTAGAGTAGAAACTGCTGAAGTAGACCAGATAACGCCAGCGCCCGGGTGATTTTTGCTCCTGGGGCTCAACAGCTGATCTGACAGGAATTCTGGCTGAGCGACCGTCCTTGACGGAATTCATATATAAAGCAACAACGACAAGTTTTCAAAAGGAAAACAAGTAGGAAATCGCTTTCGAAAGAAGGCAGAGGGGCGAGAAACACCAAGCACTAGGAAAGCAAAAGACCCAAAGATCACAGCCTCAGGGACACCCATCAAAAACCAAGACGGCTCATAAGCTACCCAGAGAGCTGTTCCCCTCCCAGCCACCGCCTCTGAATTGCAGCCCACGCCCCTGCAGGGCCAGCTGCGCCGCGCTGACCGGGCAAGTCACTACATGCCCGCCACGCGCGAAGACGCTGCGCAACCGGAGCCACCTCGCCACTCTCGGACACTACAGGCCCGGGAAACAGCCGGACTCATCCGTCCCATAGGACCCTCGGTAAAGAAGCCCAAAACAAACCCGGAGCCCGACGTAAACAACTTACAGGCATGTTGATCCTCTCACAAGCCCAACCCTCACAGACTTCTCAGAGGACACCGCTGGCAAGCTGCACGCGATCTGCGCTCGGCATCAACTTCCGGGATAGAGGCGGCTGGGAGGAGCAGCGGGGCGGGCCTGTCCGCTCTAGGCCCTCCTCTCGGTGGTAGGCGGGGACCTTCAAGCCGGGTCCACTGGTCCAGAGCGCAGGGAAGACCCGGGGATGGCGCTCGTTCGAGGGTGCCAAGTCCCGTGGGTCTAACGGGTTCGTCGGCGAGGGCCGCGGGCTCTGCGATGCCTGAGGCCAGAATCTGGCCGGGGAGCGGCCTCGGGCTTAGGCCATGGCGAGGGAGCGCCGGTGGCCACCCTGGCCGGCGCTACCCCGGAACCCGGTGGGCCCTCAGCCCCGGCCCCCTGGCCCGGCCGCTCTCGCTTGGTTCTGGGAGTGGGCACACGCGGCGATGCCACTATTCTCTTCTTTTGTATATTAAAAAATACAGTATTATTAACCGTTAATACGTGCCAGAGAGGTTATGAAAGAGGCTCGTATCCTTTTGGCTTCCCTTTCCAAGGCGCAGATTTCGAAGTTTTCTGCGGGGTGTGGCTGTGCCTTAGATTTGCGGCTGTGCCTTAGGTTTGCTTTGTTCTGAAAATAAGTTTTTATCACAGCACGGATTCGCTGCTGTGCCTCGGTCACTAAGAGACCCACCCCTTTCTGTCTTCCGAGGATTACACGTACTTTGCAGAGTGGACAACTTGGGGGCCTGAGAAAGGCGAATGTCACCGATGACCGAACATGAGTCTTTATCATTATTATTATTTGAGACAAGGTCTCGGTCTGTTGCCCAGGCTGGAATGCAATGGTGCCATCACAGCTCACTGCAGCCTCGACCTCCTGGGCTCAAGCGATTTTCCCGCCTCAGCCTCCCGAGTAGCTGGGACCACAGGAAGACGCCACTTTGCTTTTTTTTTCTTAGAGACAGGGTCCTGCTATATTGCCCAGGCTGGTCTCCAACTCCTAGGCTCAAACAGTCCTCCCACCTCAGCCTCCCAAGTAGCTGGGACCACAGGCGCGTGACAGCATGCTCTATTTTTGAGGAGGAAACTCTATGCTTGAAAGATGGGTGTCATGGGCGACCAAAAGGCAAGAAACCAGAAAGACACTTGACCAGAAAATTGGCCTAACTGGATTTTTTTTTTTTTTTTTTTTTTTTTTTTT
>NW_016804541.1:155239-171378 GCF_001698545.2 Rhinopithecus bieti | reverse complement strand
TCTGTAAATTCTCAGTCCACTCACACAGACCATCTCTTGGGGCTGGGGGAGAACCTCCTTTACCTTTGACAGAAGCCCTCCCAGGCCAGAACACTTTGTTTGTTTATTTGTTTTGTTTTGTTTTATTTGGCAGAGTCTTGTTCTGTCGCCCAGGCTGGAGTGCAGTGGCACAATCTTGGCTCACTGCAACCTCCGCCTCCCGGGTTCACGCAGTTCTCCTGCCTCAGCCTCCCAAGTAGCTGAGATTACAGGCGTCCGCCACCATGTCCGGCTACATTTTGTGTTTTTAGTAGAGACGGTTGGGGGGGGGGGTCACTATGTTGGCCAGGCTGGTCTCGAACTCCTGACCTCAAGTGATCCGCCGGCCTTGGCCTCCCAAAGTGTTGGGATTATAGGCTTGAGCCACTGCATCCGGCCCTAACTGGATGTTCTTAATCACTTTATTTGTCTTTGCAAAAAGGATACATGTATAATATACATTTTGGGAAATGCAGAAAAATAGAAGAAAATTTACCATCCGGAGATAAACATTTTAAACTTTTGACCTATATCCTTCCCAATATTTTTTACTCACTTGGGTATAGGTTTATTTTGGGTTTTGACTTAACCTAATTGGGATCATCTTGTGCATAATCTTTTGTAGACTTGAGTTTTCCTCCCACTTACTATAAAATGAGCATCACTCCATGTCACTACATTTTTTTTTTTTTTTAAAAAAAAACAAGGTCTCACTGTGTTGCCCAGGCTGGAGTGCAGTGGCACGATCTTGGCTCACTGCAGCCTCGACCTGCCAGGCTCAAGCAATCCTCCCCACTCAGCCTGCTGAGTAGTTGGGACTGCAGGTGCAAGCCATCACGCCTAGCTAATTTTTGTATTTTTAGTAGAGATGGGGTTTCGCCATGTTGCCCAGGCTGGAATATTCTACATTATGCTTTTTAATGGGCATGTAGCATTTGTCCTGTGACTATATATATATTTATTTCAGCCATACACCAAATTGGGCATTAGGTTTGGGGTTTTAAATATTTGATACTTAAAAATTAATAAAATATTGGTAAATATTAAATATTTCATGCGGATAAGTATACAATTGTATACACAGAATAATGGCCCCCAAAGACATCAGTGTCCTAATCCTCAGAACCTTTAGTTACACGGCAAGTGGAATAAAGTGCTGATTAGCTGA
This sequence comes from Rhinopithecus bieti, assembly GCF_001698545.2. Classification (NCBI taxonomy): domain Eukaryota; kingdom Metazoa; phylum Chordata; class Mammalia; order Primates; family Cercopithecidae; genus Rhinopithecus; species Rhinopithecus bieti. The sequence goes on along the minus strand of NW_016804541.1, from coordinate 170,192 downwards.
TTTAATCCAGAAACATTATCCTGGATTATCTGTGTAGGCCCAGTGGAATCACAGGGGTTCTTGAAAGTGGAAGAGGAAGAGAGAAGAGCGAGAAAGAGATGTGGTAATGGAAGAATGTCTGAGAGGTGCTATGTTGATGGCTTGTAGATGGAAGAGGGCCATGAGCCAAGGAATGTGGGCAGCCTCTAGAAGCTGGAGAAGGCAAGGAAATTGACTCCCTCCTGGATCCCCCCAAAGAGGGACACAGCCCTGCCAACATCTCAACTTTAGCCCAGTAAGACCTGGCTCAGACTGCTATCCAGAACTGTAAGATAATAAATTTGTCTTGTTGTCTGTAATTTCAGCACTTTGGAAGACCAAGGCGGGCAGATCACCTGAGGTCGGGAATTTGAGATCAGCCTGGCCAACATGGTGAAACCCCGTCTCTACTAAAAATACAAAAATTAGCTGGGCATGGTGGCACACACCTGTAGCCATCAGCTACTCGGGAGACTGAGACAGGGGAATTGCTTGAACCTGGGAGGCAGAGGTTGCAGTGAGCGGAGATGGCACCAATGCACTCCAGCCTGGGCAACAGAGCGAGACTCTGTCTCAAAAAATAAATAAATAAATAAATAAATAAATAAATAAATAAATAAATAAATAAATTTGTGTTGTTTTAAGCCATTACATTTATGGTAATTGGTTACAGCAACAATAGAAAACTAATGCAATAATGAAGACCCATGTACCTACTACCTAGCTCTGTCAAAGCTTAACATTCAATACTCCCTCCTAGCAACTTTTCATTATTAACACTACAATAAACATTCTTGGAGATATGTTTCTGTGTTTGTCCTCATTCCCTTAGGATCAATTCCTGGAGGAGGAATTGCTGAGTCAAACATTATGCACATTCTAAGGTTTGTAATATAAACTGCCAAATTACCCCCCAAAAAAGCGAAACCAATTTATATTCCAGATATAAATGTATGTGAATGTCCCTTTCTTTGCACCCTTGACAATACTGGATATTATGTTTTTCCCTATCTCAATCCAGAAGAACTATTGTTTTGAACTAATATTTTGTCATATTTCATTGTTGTTGTAATTAATATTTTCCATATGCTTATTGTCCATTAGCATTTTTCTATTTTTTTTCTTGTGTTTTTGAAACAGGGTCTTGCTCTATTGCCCAGGCTGGAGTGCAGGGGTGCAATCATGGCTCCCAGCCTCAAGCAATCCTCCTGCCTCTGCCTGTGCCTCTCAGAATGCTGGGATTACACTGTGACCTGCCTAATTTTATTTTTTGATGATTTGTTTTAATCATGCAGAAGTTTTTAATGTTATATATTCACACACACACATACATATTTCAAATCTATTGCTTTTTTCCTTTTTGCTATTGTTTTTAGAGAGGCATTGGTCACCGTAGGATTAACTGAATATTTGCCCTTGCTTTCTTCTAATTCTCTTGTTATGATATTTATTCTTTAACTTTTTAATTACGTTGGAATTTATTTTGGCACTTCATGTATCATAGGTCTCAGAACAATTTCTGATTATTAGGCCTAGTTATGGCTTCAGTTCTTGTTAACTAATGCCCGTTACAGTGTCAAAACCCTCCAGCCTCTGAGACATTCAGAGGCACCCTGAGAAAATGTTCAAGGTCCAGAAGACCTGGACTCTAATTACAACTCTGCCTTCTCCTCCTCCAAAGCTCAATTTATCCTAAAATGTTTTCAGGCCCCTGCACTGATGGCAGATGCAGGGCCCTGGAGTCCCTTTGCCTTGGCAGCCTGCTCTCAGAGATCGTGCAGAAGGAGCTCCCACCTGGCTTTCCAAAGAACTGTAAAGCACCAGTCAAAATCCTGTTTACTGTCCTGGGAACTTTCCAGCTATTCTAGCTAGCCAGGTCTAGGTAGGTGCCACTGAAACCTCCCATTTGGCACTGGCTCCCTTCACCTCAGAAGGGTGTGGCCATCTCCCATCTCCCTTTACCAAATTCTTTTGTGTTTTTTTTTTTTTTAGATGGAATTCCAGGCTGTAGTGCAGTGGTCCGATCTCGGCTCACTGCAACATCCGCCTCCTGGGTTCAAGTTATTCTCGTGTCTCAGCCTCCCAAGTAGCTGGGACTACAGGTGCACGCCACCATGCCCGGCTAATTTTTGTATTTTTAGTAGAGACGGGATTTCACCATGTTGGCCAGGCTGGTCTCGAACTCCTGACCTCAGGTGATCCGCCTGCTTCGGCATCCCAAAGGGCTGGGATTACAGGCGTGAGCCACAGTGCCCAGCCTCCCTTCACCAACTTCTAGTGCTGGGAAAACACACAGGTGTTCTGGCAGGCTAAGCCGGGAACCCAACCAGTGCTAAATTTCAGGCCCCAAGTGCTGCTCTAAATAAATCAGATCCCCAACTTTTCCCTGGACTGAAGTTTTTCATGCCTATGCCCTTTTTCCAGAAAGATGATCAAGGGGTTAGTTTAGTTTTACTTTTAAGGCCAGGCACCGTGGCTCACGCCTATAATCCCAGCACTCTGGGAGGCCAAGGCGGATGGATGATTTGAGGTCAGGAGTTCAAGACCAGCTTGGCCAATATAGTGAGACCCCCCATCTTTACTAAAAATACAAAAATTAGCCAGACATCAAGGTGTGTGCCTGTAATCCCAGCTACTCAGGAGGCTGAGGTAGAAGAATCATTTGAACCCAGGAGGCGGAGGTTGCAGTGAGCTGAGATCACGCCACTGCACTCCAGTCTGGGCAACAGAATGAGACTCTGTCTCAAAAAAAAAAAAATTAGAGTTTGAGGTAAAGGTCCTAAAGATAACTTTTCTTTTTTTGAGTCAAGGTCTCACTCTGTTGCCCACACTGGAGTGCAGTGGTGTGAAACAGCTCACTGTCGCCTTGACTTCCTGGGCTCAAGCGATTCTACCTCAGCCTCCAGAGTAGCTGGGACCATAGGTGTGTACCACCATACCTGACTAATTTTTTAAAAATTTTGTAGAGACAGGGTTTTGCCATGTTGCCCAGACTGAAGATAACTTTTCTTTTCTTTTGTTTCTTTTTTTTTTTTTTTAGATGGAGTCTCACTCTGTCACCCAGGCTGGAGTACAGTGACATGATCTCAGCTCACTGCAACCTCCACCTCTCAGGTTCAAGCAATTCTTCTGCCTCAGCCTTCCCAGTAGCTGGGACTATGGGCATGTGCCACTGCGCCCAAGCTAATTTTTATATTTTTAGTAGAGACAGGGTTTCACCATGTTGACCAGGCTGGTCTCGAACTCCTGACCTCAGGTGATCCACCCACCTTGGTCTCCCAAAGTGCTGGGATTACAGGTGTGAGCAACCATGCCCGGCCTAAAGATAACTTTTCATACCCTTTCTTTTTCTGAGATACTCCAAGAAACGTGTGTCATCAGGAAACTGTAACAAGACTGCATTCTTTTTTCTCTTCCTTCTATTGTCCACTTGTTGGCAGTTATTAAAGTGCTTGTGGCTCATTCTCAACACACTCCTGAAATCAGCAGCAACTTCTGCAAGTGTGCATCTTTTCTGCATACCATTTCTCCAACAGGACCACACCCATGGCCCCCAAAGTACCAGTTGCAGAGTTGCAATCTGTTATTCCTGAGGATGCTTCATGAAACTCTCTTCAGTCATCCCTTTTGAGTGGCCATCTGTGATCTGCCAGGACCTGACACAAGGATCCCTGGTCAGGATGTGGTCCTCTTTTAGCCTAGAAGGCTTTGCAGTTGAGGTCCATCTGCTCCTCATTATCAATCAAACCAAATCACCGCAGAAACATCCTTTGTCCCTGCCTGTGGGACCATTCAGTTTTAACGGGCTGTGGCTCCTCCTGTTCTATGCTTGAAATGGATATGGGAATCTTAAAGGAGACAGCCTATAGTCCTAGCCACATAGATCCTTGCCACTTTGTGGATCAGCCACCTACAAACTTTTTGGAAATAGAGACTCTCAGCCTCCGCCCCGACCTACTGAGTCAGAATCTGCATTTTAACAATGGTGATCCTTGTGCACATCCCTGTGTGAGAAGCACTGGCCTAGATATATCACACTGCCATTCTCTCTGGAGTCTTCCTACCTCCCTGCTGGGGCTGTCAGGAAGCCAGAACCCAGATTTCTGCTACTCCAGGGTAACAAACCAAGGATTTTTCTCTATATTGGAACAGGAAAGCACTCTTCCACTGCTTCTCCAAGATACTCTATTCATTCCAGCAAATCTCACTCTCTCTTAGCATATCTAGGAGACTTTTAAGTCAGTGATACCCAAAGTTGGTTGCTTTTTGGACTCACCAAAGGCAGCTGAGGTCAATTAAATTAGAGTATTTAGGGGTGGAACCCAGGCGGCAGTATTTTTAAAACTCCCCAGGTGATTCCATGAACAACCAGGGTTGAACTTCCTGCTATAAGTTGTCTGGAGGGCTTAGAATTTGTAGAAGCAAAGCCCAGAAAGCACTATACACTTCTAATGCTTAAAAGGAGAATGAGGGAAACATGCAGGAGAAAAAAATCATTAATATTTCAAAAGAGCCATTCAAAATAGCCAAGCTTGGCAGCCAGGTGAGATCTCCCAGCACCTGTCCTGCTTGCCTTGATGATCAGGTCTCTTCATTTCCCCTACCATTGCTTCCTGCTAAACCTTCTCACTATCCGCCCGAGGCTCCAGGAGAGAAAGAGAGTGACTGGAGAGGCACGGTGTTCTCTCAAACTTCATTGTAACCCACGGTTCATAGCATCAAGGTGTTTTCTGAAGGTGCTGAGGCCAGCATAAATTTATGCAAATAAAATCTTTCCCTTTTCAGAACTCTTATTGCCTACCTTTACCACTTGTCAATAACTACTGCTGTCTTGTATGAACTTCTAAAAAGATGGTCTTATACTGTGATTTCACTTTCCGTGTGTCATGCCTTCTCTTCCCCAAAAGACCATTGGCCTTTTTTTTTTTTTTTTTTCTGAGATGGAGTCTCGGTCTTGTCACCTAGGCCGGAGTACAGTGATGCGATCTCAGCTCAGTGCAACCTCCACCTCCTGGGTTCAAGCAATTCTCCTGCCTCAGCCTCCTGAGTAGCTGGGATTACAGGCATGCACCTCCACACCCAGCTCATTTTTGTATTTTTAGTAGAGAGGGGGTTTCACCATGTTGGCCAGGCTGGTCTCAAACTCCTGACCTCAGGTGATCTGCCAGCCGTGGCCTCCCAAAATGCTGGGATTACAGGCGTGAGCCACTGTGCCTGGCCCATAGGGTTCTTGAAGATCAGGATTTGGTCTCATCTCCCCAAAAGCCGAGCACAGTGCATAATGGGCACTCCAGGAATATGCTGAGTACCATACTCAATAGAGCTGACTTGATGGTCATTCTTTAACAACGATTCCAGTTTTCTAGAATCCCTTTCTTCTCGTCTTAGTTTTAGTCGATCCTTCTTGATGCATGCCTTTGATCCTTCCTCTGTCTCAACTTGGTGTTATGAAAAGACCAAAAGACGACTGAATTCTGGCGAAGCCTCAGTTAACTTGTTTCTAAAATTAGGAAAGGCCAGGTGCGCTGGCTTACAACCGTAGTCCCTGCACTTTGGGAGACCAAGGTGAAAGGTTTGCTTGAGGCCAGAAATTCAAGACCAGCCTGGGTAACATAGCCAGATCTCATTTCTACAAAAAAAGAACATTAGCGTGGTGGCATGTGCCTGTGGTCCCAGCTACTCAGGAGGCTGATGGGGGAGGATCGCTTGAGCCCGGGAGGGTGAGGCTGCAAAGAGCCATGATTGCACCACTGTACTCCAACCGGGGTGACATTGAGATCCTGTCTCCAAAAACAAACAAACAAACAAATAAATAAATAAGATAAAATGAGGAAAGTGATTCAAAGTCACTGCAGAATTAACGCGACACTGTAGCAACCTCTGCTGCTTCTTCCCTTGGGAAGTGAGTACAAGCAAAATAAGTGAAAAGCATTCTGTTTTTCCATTAAATAAAAGCTGACTAAAAGGCTAATGAGTTAAAGGGCTCAAAGTATAAAGAAGAATGGTGTTCTATGTATTCACACTGAAAAACTTATTCAACTATTTATGGAATGTCTGCTATATACAAAGCAGAAAGTAATTTGGAAACCCTGCTTCCTGGGAGCACAAAAACTTCCATAGCCGCTTCACCTCTCTAAGTTGTGTCTCTGTCTCTAAAATGAAAATATTTACACCTATTTCATAAGATTATATGAAGAAAAAATGAGATGAGGCATAGTATACTGCGAGTGTTCAATAAATGCCAACTGTAATTCCTAGTGGTTGTCAGGAAGCCAGAACCCAGATTGCTACTACTCCAGGGTAACAAATCAAGGATTTTTATCCACAATGGAGCAGGAAAGCACCTCTCTTCCCCTCTTCATTTGGAATGAACAAAAATACTTTGTTCATTCCAGCAACTCTCATTCTCTCTTACCACTTCTAGGAACTCTTTAAGTCAATAAAACCCAAATTTGTTGTACACTAGAATCACCAAAGGAGAAGCTGAAGTCAATTAAATTAGAGTACTTGGGGTAGAACCCAGGTGGCAGTATTTTTTTAAACTCCCAGGAAATTCCATAGCAGCTAGGGTTGAGAACCACTGCTGTATAAGTTCTCCGGGGTGCTTAGAATTTGCAAAAGAAATCAGTTGGCTCTGGGAATCTTGGACTGATGGCATTTCCCTCATAACAACTTGTAAAATGCAATGTCATTACAACAGTTCTGCCTTAAGGAAGATTATGAGAATATGTTCTATCTGCAAAAAATACTTACTGGAATCTCTGAATCAAAAGCTAAGAGATTGTTATTTCAAGATCCAATATTTGGCACAAGGAGCCACTTATACAGGACAAGCGCTGGCCAGCAGAGAACTTTAACTTCCTGTTTCCAGGGGCCCTTCACCTTGGAGATGTCTTCCTAGTCATGTTACATAGTCATTCCATAAGTAGCTATGCATAATAAGCCCCTTCAATATACAGACCACAGTTATTTTGGGTTTTCCTAAAGACAGAATATATGGCCTACAGGGCAGGTGAGACTAGGAAATCTAGTCTTCCCTAAGTATTTCCCCAATATTTCACTCATCTGAAACTCATTAACTAAATGAAACCACTTAAATTCCAATTGCCCTCAAACAAAAGTGAAATAGCAGCCAGTGATATACTGATACACTTATGATAATCTGAACAGGACAAGTAATAATTCCCTGTTATTCTCAGCTGGCAGTGTGTTCAGTCATTGGGCCTATTTTAAGAGAGAAATGGGCAAATTGGAGCATGACTACAGAAATGTGATAAGAATGATGGGAAACTGTTTATAGGAGCCAGTGATACTCATCCTGGAGAAATAAAGCCTTAGAGGAGATGAAATATCATCCTTAATTAGCTCTACAGTTTATTTTTATTTTTATTTTTTTAGAGACAAAATCGCACTCTGTCGCCCAGGCTGGAGTGCAGTGGTGAGATGGTAGCTCACTCATCATCTCAAACTCCTGGGTTCAAGTGATCCTCCCTCCTCAGTCTCCTGAGTAGCTGGTACTATAGGCATGTGCCACCATGCCCAGCTAATTTTTTTTGGTAGAGATAGGGTCTCCCTATGTTGCTCGGGCTGGTCTTGAACTCCTGGCCTCAGGTGATCCTCCCTCCCACCTTGACCTCCCAAAGTGCTGGGATGGTAAGGGTGAGTCACTGTGCCCAGCCTAGACTTGTTTGTAAAATGAATGATATGTATTTCTATGTTCCCTCCCTAGACAGAACTTCGATAGGTGAATTCAAATTAAAAAGCAGATTTTGATACAATATAAGGAACAATTAGAGCTGTCTAAAATTGGAGTGGATTGTCCCTAATGTGAAATGATTTTTTTTTTCTTTTTTTTTCAGTAGAGATGGTTTCTCACTATGTTGCCCAGCCTGGTCTCGAACTTCTGAGCTTAAGTGATCCTCCTGCCTCAGCCTCCCAAACTGCTAGGATTACAGGCGTGAGACACCACACCTGGCCTCTAATCTGAAATTCTATCTTTAATATATAACCGTATTATTTACAAGTCAGAAAGCCATGTCCCATAGAGCCCTTACTCTGTGCAATGTATTACACCCAGGCAGGTAAAATTATTAAGAAGGTCAACTCTTCTTTATTCAAGGCCAATGTTCCAGTCTGTGGATTAATCTAACAGATCATTCTTTCTTTCATTTTTCATTTCTGCTCCCTGCTTTCTGATCAGAGGATAGAGAAAAAGAATCCCAAAATGATCAATACAGATATTTTATTAGCAGTTCTGATGATAATGGAAATACTCCAAAAAGACTTAGGCATTACCGATCAGAAGGTTGTGCTCATCTCTTCCCAACTGTCTGTAAATTGACTTCACTTTAGTAGATTGAAAGTGGTCATAGTGGGATATTTTCACCATGGAAATTAGCAAACACTACTGATCAGCACACCTACCCCTTCCTCCCCACCTTCAAGCTCATTGATCAGGGCCCTACTGCTTGAGAGTCTATGCTACCCAATGACTACTGGCCTGGCACTACTAAATGACAATAGCCCTTCTAGTAGATTGTTCAATTATGTGTCTCTGTAAAAATATATTTAAAGCCAATACTATTTCACTTTTTTTTTGAGATGGAGTTTCACTCTGTCACCCAGACAGGAGTACAGTGGCGCTATCTCAGCTCACTGTAATCTCCTACTCCTGGGTTCAAGTGATTCTCCTGCCTCAGCCTCACGAGTAGCTAGGATTACAGGCACCCGCCACCATGCCCAGCTAATTTCTGTATTTTTAGTAGAGACAGGAGGTGGGAGGAGGTCTCACCATATTGCTTAGGCTGGTCTCGATCTCTTGACCTCGTGATCCGACTGCCTCAGCCTCCCAAAGTGCTGGCATTACAGGCGTGAGCCACCATGCCCTGCCCTAAAAACCAATGAATTGTATATTTTAATTGGTGAACTCTATGGTAGGTAAATTATATCTCAATAAACTTGTTAAAAAAACTAAGTGCAGGAAAGAAAGATAGTTTGATGTTAGTAAATACCTGCTAAATTTTGCCAGACACATTATTTCATATGATCTTTTCAGCAATCCCTTTGGATTCTAGAGAAATTAAGAAACTTGTCTTGCTGGGCACAGTGGCTCACGCCTGTAATCCCAGCACTTTGGGAGGTTGAGGCGGGCGGATCACGAGGTCAGGAGTTCCAGACCAGACTGACCAACATGGCAAAACCCCATCTCTACGAAAAATACAAAAATTAGCCGGGCATGGTGGCACACGTAGGAGGCTGAGGCAGGAGAATTGCTTGAACCCAGGAGGCCGAGGTTGCAGTGAGCCAAAATCATGCCACTACACTCCAGCCTGGGTGACAAAGCGAGACTCTGTCTCAAAAAAAAAAAAAAAAAAGGCAGGACAAGTCACAGAGTAAACTAACTGTGTCTCCTCAACTACTGAGACAGGGCTTCTTAAAGCCCTCCATCTAGACAGAGGATTTGCATGTGAACCTGGGGCAGGGCCAAAGCTACAGATGAGTATCAAATGTCCCAGCAATGGGACTGATCGATTGTCAGGGGAATTGGCAAGACCAGTGCCAATCCTGTTTCATTCTGGGTATGCCATCTATAATGCCATCCGTCCACTTTCCTACGACACAAGAAGGTATATCAGGAAGTGACTAGGAGAAAACATTATTTTAGGGATAAGTGTGAATCTGTTGCATTTAATATTATCATCAGTAAAAATTATCTGTGCATGTCTGATTTAGACGGGCAAGTTGAGTGTGATGGGACTAGCAGGGTAGGTGTGAACATGCAGACCCTTTCTGTGCAACCAAAATCTCTGGCTAAGCCTCTCTCCCTGCCAGCCCATGGACTTAGCCAAGGCTCCTTGGGTTTCCAGTAACAGAGATATCTCACACTTGCCTGAGCTAAAATGGAGAGTGTGCTGGGCATGGGCCAGGGCAGGAAGGGCAGCTGGGCCTCATGGGGTGGGAACAAAGCCCTGAGAGGCCACTGCGAATGGTGACAGCCACACTCTTGCCACCTCCCTTTTTCTCTTGGGGTGACCTTATTTCTCATCTCTCTTTCTCTCTGACACTGTGTCAGTCTCCTTTCTGCACAGCCCAGTTTTCCTTCCATAGTACATAGTGAAAATGGCCAGGCCAGCCCCCCATTATAAGCTGTCCTAGTTCCAGGGCCAACTGTGACTGACCGGAGGCCTGTGTCCTAATTCCAGGTGCCCTGGAAAGAGAATCTGGTTGTCTCAGCTTGGGTCAGGAGTGTCTACCCTGGTCATGTGTGGTAGAGCTGCAGGGCCACTTGAGGAGATAGTGACTGCTGGGGCCACGCCTGTGGAAGGAGGCTGGCGGCAACTTTGAGGAAAGGAGGCACAGACCGAACAGAAGACTCTAAAGGTGCCCACTCCCTCCAGGCGTCTCTGCTGCCTTTGGCACCATAGCTGGTGGCTCTGTGCCCTCCCCTCCAGGCTGCCTGCCTTCTCCCTCAAACCCCCAGCATTAATGGGACATCGTTTGTTAACTGAAAACATTTTCGCCACAAACTTCAGCAAACTGGTGGTGAATGTCTACAACAAAAACATTTTTTCTTTTCTCTCTCTTTTTTTTTTTTTGAGACAGAGTTTCGCTCTTGTTGCCCAGGCTGGAGTGCAATGGTGCGATCTCAGTTCACTGCATCCTCCGCCTCCCAGGTTCAAGCGATTCTCCTCCCTCAGCCTCCTGAGTAGCCACCACACGCGGCTAATTTTGTATTTTTAGTAGAGACGGGGTTTCTCCACATTGGTCAGGCTGGTCTCGAACTCCTGACCTCAGGTTGATCTGCCTGCCTCAGCCTCCCAAAGTGCTGGGATTAAAGGCATGAGCCACCGCGCCCAGCCAACAAAAACATTTTTTCATGTGGAATAATCAAATCTGGGGACCACATGTTGAGGGGAGAAACCCTTTAAAGACATGCCAAGTACATTGGAAGCGAGTCAGTTTCCAAGGATCCACGTGTGTCTAACAGTATATTTTACAACCAACAAAATTACTATGCATAATATACAAGTAATTCATTTGCAAAATGCCTTTTTAAACAGCCCTCACATTATGTCTAAATGAGAACTATCTTATTCACACTTCTTCAAGTGGCCAAAGAAGAAAATCTGAAATTAGGGGCGAGAAGCAGAAAATCTAGAGGTTCTTACCTAAGTGGGTTCCTGCTTCTGATTTATCAGGTGCCATTAAGGGAACTATGGGGCACATTGTTAAATCCAAAAGCTATACTGTGAGCCTTGGAGAGCAGCTAAAACTCCTTCCCCCACAATCTCTGATAGTGGTTGTGGTGGTGATGATGATGATGATATCACCTGAGCACTGATTTTGTGCCAGGCACCATGCTAGGCACATGGATTATCTAATTTGATCTTTCCAACATCCCTATGAGGTAGATAGTAATATTATCCCCATTTTACACATGAGGAAACTGAGGCACAGAGATAGTTAAGTGCCATTCCTAAGTTCTCAGAACCAAGCTATAAACCTAAGTGTGGCTGAAGCTGAAGACCTTTAATCCTTGTGAATATAATATATCTAGATCTTCCAACAAGATTTTTTTTTTAATTTTGAAAACAAAGCTCCCTCATGGACATTAGGCTTTCCTATAATTTTCATCACTCATTACATCTTTTTATTTCCAGTGCATTTGAACAAGTATCTTTTATGTTTCCTATAAAGAAGTACTGAGGTCAAGGGCAATATAAAAATGCTTAAGACCCTCTTGGGGTTTTCGAGGAGTTCAAGGTCATCTAATATGAGGAAGAGCCTGTATAAGCATAATTATACCACAATACTGAATATGATCTGTCATCCTAGAAACACAGGGCTCTAGGAGATTAAGTCATGTCCACTAAGCATATACAAGTTAGGATTTGCTGCATGTGAATGTTGCTAGATGAATCGTGTGAAAGAGACAGAAATTCCATGTTAGCCACAGTAACCAACAGTTTCCAGGTGTGATCCTCAGTGGGACCACTATGACTTCTGCTAAGTAAGGTAGCCATGTATATTAGTCTGTTCTCACATTGGTATAAAGAACTACTTGAGACTGGGTACTTTATTTAAAAAAAAAGGTTTGACTCACAGTTCCACAGGCTGTACAGGAGGCATGGCTGGGGAGGCCTCAGGCAACTTACAACCATGGTGGAAGGCGAAGGGAAAGCAGGCACATCGTTTTGTTTGTTTGTTTTGTTTTGAGACGGAGGCTCGCACTGTTGCCCAGGCTGGAGTACAGTGGCACGATCTCAGCTCACTGCAACCTCCGCCTCCTGGGTTCAAGCAATTCTCCTGCCTTAGCCTCCTGAGTAGCTGGGACTACAGGCACGCGCCACCACGCCTGGCTAATTTTTTGTAGTTTTAGTAGAGATGGGGTTTCACTGTGTTAGTCAGGATGGCCTCGATCTCCTGACATCGTGATCTGCCCGCCTCGGCCTCCCAAAGTGCTAGGATTACAGGCATGAGCCACTGCGCCCAGCCTAGCACCTGTTACATAGCCGGAGCAGGAGGAAGAGAGCGAAGGGGCAGGTGTTACACACTTTTAAACAACCAGATGTCATAGAACTCACTGTCATGAGAACAGCAAGGGGGAAGACCGCCCCCACGATCCAATCATCTCCCATCAGGCCTCTCCTCCAACACTGGGGATTACAATTCACACATGAGATTTCAGCAGGGACACAAATCCAAACCATAGCACCATGTCTTTAAGTGAAGTAGGAAAGACACAAGACTTTAAAGGAAGGAATGGATCCTAGACAGGCCTGAGCCTTGTAGCGTGTTCTCGGTAAGCACTGTCCCTGAAGAAAAGACTTCTATCATGAGCTGTCAGCCAGCAAACCCTGGCAGGGATGATAGGAAGACTCATAGAGGAGATCTTTGGAAAGAGCTCTTCCCTCTGTGTGACACTTTAGATCTCAAGGATCTCTCCAGAATAGTCCCAGGAATAAATGGATACACCTTGTTCTTTGTACTTTGATTGCAAAAACCAGCCCGTCATCTGTCACCAGCTGGACCCAGTGAATTTTGGTGCTGCCTGCCATGCAGACATCTGAGACGTGCGTTGATTACATGCCCTGCCCCCCACTGCCATTGCTAAGCCCTGCTTTCTGTTCAGGCAATGTGAGCCGGCTGTGCCTTCCTGCTCCTCTGTTGTCTGCAGCAGTCTGTGATCAGAACGTAGAGGCTTAACCACAGCCGTGGAAAGCAGGATGCACTCCAAACTTAGCTGACTTTGGATAAAATGGCTCTAAAGCTCTTTTTCATTTATATACAACTTTACATTACAAAGCCCGTCACAATCAGCATTAATTAAACCTGCCACTCATTGCCCTCTGAGGTAGAGCTGAATTAGTCTGCTCATTTTACAGCTGACAAAACAGACAGAAAGGCTTAAGGATTTGCTGAAGTGAAGTGGGGTTCAATCAAGGAAGCCTGGCATGATTCCCTTCTAGTTCATTCTTCTCCTGGAGGAGGCCTTCAAAATGCCTCGCTCCTAGCTCCCAGCAGCTAAAGGAAGCCAAGTGGGAAGAGGAGCTTGGCAGAGCAGCCGTGGCAATCTAGAACAGAACATCAGTGTGAGGTTTGGACGATGTGAGCACAGCCATGTCATGTTTTCCTGATTTTCAGTAGATATTACACACATGCGCACACACACACACACACACACACACAGTTTTTCTTGTTGGATCGGGGAGCAGAAGGATGTTGGAACGTAGTTGGAATGCTGGTTGGCAGCAATGCTCTGATTGACCTGGTAGCAAAGCGGCCCACCCATTACCCACACTCCAACCACTTACCAGAGCCTTTATATTAGAATTTTAAACAAACTCAAAATCAAACACATTCCAAGGACAGGCCAGGTTTCCCATTTTGTGGGGCCTGGAGCAAGAATGAAAACGAAAACCAACATATCATATGTCTAAATATTTAAAAATTCTAGCCAAAGCTAACAAACTTGGGTTTCCTACCTTGACAGATATACCTTTATAATGATGCAGATAATTGGTTTGAATTTAGAATATTTCAGCTCTTTAGAGCTCCATACCAAAACGTGGTGGCTCAGGAGAGCAGCCCTGGCCCAGAACAGTGCCCTTCCTTCACCCCTCAAATCTGGCCCACATCATGAAGGGCCTCACACACACATGATGTGGATTCCAGCCCATATGTCCAAGCGCTGGCCATATCATCACCCCCTTTTGGTTGCCACTTGGGCCTATGGCCCAATTGTACAGTCCACCCTCATTATAGATCAGGGCCGGGTGCAGTGGCTCACACCTGTAATCCCAGTACTTTGGGAGGCTCACCTGAGGTCAGGAGTTCGAGACCAACATGGTGAACCGTGGCCACCATGGTGAACCAGGCCAACATGGTGAAACCGTGTCTTTACTAAAAATACAAAAATTAGCTGAGCGTGGTAGTAGACGCCTATAATCCCAACCACTCGAGAGGCTGAGGCAGAAGAATCGCTTGAACCCTGGAGGCAGAGCTTCCAGTGAGCTGAGATTGCACCACTGCACTCCAGCTTAAGCAACAGAGCAAGATTCTGTTTCAAAAAAAAAAGAAAGAAAGGGCCAAGCGCAGTGGCTCATGCCTGTAATCCTAGCACTTTGGGAGGCCGAGGCGAGTGGATTGCCTCAGCTCAGGAATTTGAGACCAGCCTGGGCAACACAGTGAAACCCTGTCTCTATTAAAATACAAAAAATTAGCCGGACGTGGCCGTGTGTGTCTGTAATCTGTAATCCAAGCTACTTGGGAGGTTGAGGCAGGAGAATTGCTTGAACCCGGGAGGCAGAGGTTGCAGTGAGCCAAGTCTGCACTCCACTGCACTCCAGCCTGGGTGACAGAGTGAGACTCCATCTCCAAATAAATAAAAAAAAAAGAAAGAAAGGAAGGAAGCAGGGAGGGAGGGAGGGAAGGG
>NW_016804541.1:136510-154222 GCF_001698545.2 Rhinopithecus bieti | reverse complement strand
GGAGGGAAGGGAGGAAGGGAGGGAGGGAGGGAGGGAGGGAGGGAGGAAGGAAGGAAGGAAGGAAGGAAGGAAGGAAGGAAGGAAGGAAGGGAGGAAGAAGGAAGGAAAAGGAGAAGAGGTCCATACCAATCCTGGAAGCAGGGCCATTGGCAGGGAATCCTGAGTTCTGGGTACCTGGAATGTAGCCTAAAAAGATGACATGGCTCTGGGTGAGTAAATCCACTTTGTCTGTAAACTCCTTGCCCAGTGGAGAGGACTGGCCAGAAGAGAACAAGGGTATCATAGGGCTCTCTACACAGTGGGCCCCAGGGGAGAGGCCCCTCTTGCCAAGACCTAAGAACAAATCATATCTGGACAAATAATAAATAAGCCAAAGATGTGAGTTAATAGAGTCTGCAGGAATCTGGGTACCATTATTTCTACCTCAACTATACAACAAACAGGCATGAGCTGTTTCAATATTTTATCTGCTACCTCCAATAAATAACTTACTTACATTGTGCAGTAGGCATTATCTCCAGTAGGTATAAGAGCCAGAGAATGAATGAATGAGCTCCATAAGTAAATATTTTACTGCTACGGTTGCACTCCCATGCAAAACCAGACACCAAAACTCTAGAGGGTGATCCTAAGTTCAGTGCCACCGCTGCTGCCTCCGCAGAATGGACCAAGGGGGAGGAAGAAGAGAAGCTTGACTCCCTGGACTGCTGGGCACTGCTTTTTGTGGGGGTTGCTTGGGTCAGTCAAGGTTGTGAGGAGCTGTCAGACAACACAGCTTCTGTCCACATCATTTCCTTCAGAATCAGCATCATGATCACAGTCCTGGCTTTAAGATGCAAAGAAGCCAAAATTATGAGTTTCCTTATTGTTCACCCATATCTCAGTTTTGCATAATAATTTACAACATTTAACATTAAGGGGAAAATGTCCACATGTAAAAAGTATTTTCATCACCAAATTCTCAAGGCAAAAGATGTAAGGAAATGTGTACAATGTTTATTTCGATGCAAATTTGTTGTTGTGTGTTTAAATGCTAGCAGCATTGAATTCTGGATTCTCGGTTCAGGCAAGAGTTCCTCCAACTTTCTCCAATAATATTGTTCCTAAAGCAGGTGACTCAACGCTGGTCAGCAAGACTTTGCTGGGATGGTGCACCCAAGAGCATCTCTCTTAGGTGATGCTGATGATTGCTAGTAAAACCCGATGTCACTGATACTGAGTGTTGTAACCTTCCGTTTATCAACAGTAGTTAGGGAATTCGGTGTTCTAATACACTGGGTAATCCACTTAATTATAGACTAACAGTATCTAAAGAAATGTAAACTAGTTTTGAAATAACTATAAGGCTGGGCACAGTAATCCCAGCACTTTGGGAGGCCGAGGCGGGTGGATCACTCGAAGTCAGGAGTTCAAGACCAGCCTGGTCAACATGGTGAAACCTCATCTCCACAAAAAAAATTTAAAAATTAGCCAGGCATGATGGTGCATGCCTGTAATCCTAGCTACTTGGGAGGTTGAGGCAGAAAAATTGCTTGAACCCGGGAGGCAGAAGTTGGAGTGAGCGGAGATTGCACCACTGCACTCCAGGCTGGGTGACAGCGTGAGACTCTGTGTCAAAAAAAAAAAAAAAAAAAAAAACAAACTATAAACTAGCACAACAGTACATTACCAGCATATCGTAATTCTACCTAGTATTTTAACTATGTAAGTGTGGGTCCCACCTCCTGTGAAGGCCATAGGTTTCTTATCAAGTGGTCTGTGTCAGTTTCATCTTTATTCCTCTTATGGTATCTAGCAAGTCGATTTATATATTGTAGGTGCTGAAAGAGTTTTTGTTGAATGAATGAAACTATAGAACACAAACTATCATTTACTAACATGATTTTATCCTCCTTTGATGACTCAGAGGGCCCTCCAGGATCACACATTTCTTCAAGGTTGTTATTATGTGCGTTATCTATGGGGATGTTTAAGCACAGACCAAGTGGTTGAACGGGGAATTTTGCAGTGACTGGAAAACAGGACTTGATAACTACCAGCTCATTCCAATTCTGTGTTTGTGTGTTGAAAAGTCAAATATAGAAATGATCTCATTTATTATCACCTGAAAGAACATGTTTATGAAACCAGGAGATCACAAGTGAAAACTGTTAAATAGCCTCTGTTAATAAGCCTTAACCAGAATTCATGGTCCTTGACCATGATAAGCCAATTAATCTGAAAAGGTAGGATACCATTAGTGCTGTGAGCGTATTATTACCATTATTTAATTTTATTAAAACCTGCTCAGATTATAATTTACTAATTAATGCAAACATATTTGTCACTATGTGGCTAATATATGCCAAGCCTGTGTTAGTCAGTCATTAGGGATACAATGTGAATATAATTCATGCCGTCAAGAAATTTAAATAATTTTTCTGTAAAAGCATTTCATTGTGCAGACCATTTTTACACCACTTTAAATGTCAACGTGGGAAATTAGCCTGGGTGTGATTTGACCTTCTAACCTAGCCTATAATTCGTTCAAAATACAGAACAAGACAAAGCAAAAAATGCCAATGTTAGCTTAATTACTTGACATTAGTCTTTTTCTCAAAAACGCAATATACAGAATGTTCATTCAGAATTTTGGGTAAATATGCTTCTGCACAGAAGGTGATTTTCATTTCAGGTTAGTACAACATCTGCCAGTCCTCCAGAGCTTGAGGGTGAAGCGGCCTCCCCAGGTGTGGAGGACAGAGAGACATCATAGCGCCCCACCCTCTTCTCTGATCTTTCTGTGGATCTGATAGTGACAGAGGCGGCAGCAGGGAGCCCTACCCTCGGAGGCAGGAGAAACCTGGGAGGCAAGGACGGGTGTTCTCAGTCCAGTCTGGCAGGAATTCAGGGAATGGATGCTGCCGTCTTTCCTCATAGCTTCCTGTAAACATACTGATTTTCAACTTGATAGTAGGACTTTGCTATTTAGTGTTTTCATATCTAAAACTAGGGGGTTAGGTTGCGAGAGGTGGCTCAGCCTCTAATCTCAGCACTTTGCGAGCCCGAGGCGGGGAGATTGCTTCAGTCAAGGAGTTTGAGACCAGCCTAGGCAACATGGTGAAACCCCATCTCTGCCAAAAAATAAAAATAAAAATTAGCTGGGCATGGTGGTGTGGGCCTGTGGTCCCAGCTGAGGTGGAAGGATACCTTGAGCTGAGGTGGCAGGACACCTTGAGCCTGGGAGGTAGAGGTTGCAGTGAGCCAAGATCCTGCCACTGCACTTCAGGCTGGGTGACAGAAAGAAACCCTGTCTCAAAAATAAATACATAAATAAATAAATATGAAAATAAGGGCCGAGTGCGGTGGCTCACGTCTGTAATCCCAGCACTTTAGGAGGCTGAGGCGGGTGGATCACCTGAAGTTAGGAGTTTGAGACCAGCCTGTCCAATGTGGTGAAACCCTGTCTCTACTAAAAATACAAAAAATCAGCCAGGCGTGGTGGCGGGCGCCTGTAGTCTCAGCTACTCCGGAGGCTGAGGCAGGAGAATTGCTGGAACCCGTGAGGCAGAGGCTGCAGTGAGCCGAGATCTCACCACTGCACTCCAGCCTGGGCAACAGAGTAAGACTCTGTCTCAAATAAATAAATAAATAAAAAAGGTTTAGATTAAATCGGTTTCCTACCATACAGTCTGCAGGACACAAGCCCCATAAGATGCGCCATCAGACTGGAGTGTGGGGAAAGCCGTGTGCCACACCTTGCTGTGGAGACTCAGCTGCGCCTCTGCACACTGATGTCAGAGAAGCTGCACCGTCTAATCAACTGATAGCAGCATTTCTCAAAATGCTTAGCCCTGAAATCTTTTCTTCTTGTGTCACCTACTAGCATCTGCTGACTCACTTAGTGTTCTGAGGTACACATTTTGAGAAACCCTGGAATACATCTCTATAGTCATTGGTTTTTTGTTTTGTTTTTTCTCAGGATGGAGTTTCGCCCTGTCAGCAGACTGGAGTGCAGTGGCGCAATCTCGGCTCATTGCCACCTCCACCTCTGGGTTCAAGCAATTCTCCTGCCTCAGCCTCCCGAGTAGCTGGGATTACAGGCGCCCGCCACCACGCCCCGCTAATTTTTGTATTTTTAGGAGAGAGGGAGTTTCGCCCTGTTGGCCAGGCTGATGTCAAACTCCTGACCTCTGATCTGCCCGCCTCGGCCTCCCGAAGTGCTGGGATTACAGGCGTGAGCCACCGCACCCGGCCTAGCCATTGGTTTTTATGGCCTCTTTTTCTTTGAGAAGGAGTCTCCTTCTATTGCCCAGGCTGGAGTGCAATGGTGCGATCTCAGCTCACTGCAACCTCCGACTCCCTGGTTCAAGCGATTCTTCTGCCTCAGCCTCCCGAGTAGCTGGGATTACACCACGCCCAGCTAATTTTTGTATTTTTAGTAGAGACGGAGTTTCACCATGTTGGCCAGGATGGTCTCAATCTTCTGAACTCGTGATCCACCTGCCTTGGCCTCCCAAAGTGCTGGGATTACAGGTGTGAGTCACCGTGCCCGGCAGGTTTTTGTGGCCTCTTATAGCAAGAAGTAGTCTTAGAAGTCAGAGGTCCATTGAGGTTAGATAGTCTGTCAAGGATCTCAGTTAGTCAGAGGGCAGACTAGGTCCCTTTCATCTGTCAATTTCTTACATTCTGTATTCTCATAACCTTGATGAATAAAATTTTACTGTGAGGAAAGCTAGAAAAAGCATCAGCAATTGAAATCCACAGACAATTCCTAAGCCCCAGAGCTTCTACTTTTCCGTGAGCCCTGTTGGTTGAAGTGACTCCTGATTAAGCAAAAGCGATTAGAAATACTATATTTTCTAATGATGACTATCTACAGGCTAGTGAAGGTGTTATTGAATAGAGACTTACGCACAGTTCAAGAAGCCAGTGAGAAGAGGGAAAGGAGAAACAAACAGATCGGAGTCCAGAGCCCAGGTAATTAGCTCCTGGTGATGAAAAGTAAATTACTTTTTTTGATACTGAGCTCAAGGAGATCCTTTGATTTTTTTTTTTTTTAAGTACTAAGTATGAGTCACAGATTCAGTTGGCATCAGATCTTGAAAAAGAGAACTGATACTTACTATACTGACCTTAAAGCCTTGTCTCCTAGATAGGATCTCCTTTTTGCCAGCTCGAAAAAAATCTCACACATCTCTTCACTTGGTCTTTGCCTTGAGTTAAAAGAACAAAAATAATTTTAGGCTTTAATCTCTTTTTATGCAGTTTGCTTGTAAAGAATTCTTTAAGTTGGTGGCTGAGTAAACAACGGTATTCTCCCAGCAGTTAATTCCACTGGCTATTCCGCAGTCCCAACTATAGTATAGCCTAGCCCCAAAGTAATTAAAGAAGCAAGCAATTTGCATTCTTTTTCTACAAAACTACTCTTGAGTAGCAGATGGCAAACACAAATGTTTTGCTCTAGAGACATATGGAAACCTCTCTGTTTCATAAAAGCCTCAATAAATATTAAACCCCGAATGATGCCTTTCATTGCAGAAATAAAATGTGATAATCCCCCAAACAGCCTAATTAGACCATATAGCTACTTGAGTTTCAGAAAGCGGTAGGTGGGAAATTACAACATGATTGGGATTTCATTCTTGGTTTCTCTTAATCTGAATATTCAACCTGGCCCAAAGGAATCACCTATTCAGCCTTATTTATTCAGCATTCTATCAGGTTATCATCATCATTTGTCCTTGTAATTTTAAAAGTGAATAATCAAAGAGTCCTGCTTCATTTCATATTAACTCTTCAGTTCTGTCTAAACCAGTGAGAGCAAGGAATTTCACAAAGGGACAGGGTGTTTTATCATAGGTTCTGGAGCAATTCAGTGTGTTCCCTGATTAACTCTGTTTGTAAGCCTTTGCTATTGTTAAACTAGAAAAAAAAAAAAAAAAAAAGTCAGAGCCAGGCGCAGTAGTGTGCACCTGTAGTCCTAGCTACTCGGGAGGCCGAGGCAGGATCACTTGAGCTCAGAAGTTTGAGGTTACAGTGAGCTATGATTGTGCCCGTGAATAGCCACTGCACTCCAGCCTATGGAACATTGTGAGACCCTGCCTGTAAACATATATATATATGTCTATGTTTAAGGTTATTCAGGAAATGATTATGATTATTCATATTAAGTAGCAATTGCAGGCAGAAATCTGATTGGAGTTGGCTCAAAATACAAAGCAGAATTTTATTTTTCTCTTAACCCAGTAGTTTGGCAACCCAATAAATCACTGTTGCTATCTCAGGACTAAAACTTTGTGCTCTTTGGAAAGAGAGAAGCACTGATAACTGAGTCATAAGGGTGAATCGAATGTTGTTTAGAACAAGGAACTAGGTGTCTTGGGCTCCTTTCCCAGCTCCATACCCTACATGGCCTCAATGGGACTCACAAGGCCTCTGACGTTGCTGATAAATCCCCCGATTCACCAGGGTGTTTGGGTGGCTCAGGAGACTATTGTGTGAAAGACCAGAACTTCCAGGTCTCAGGATATCTGTTATGCAGGCCTGGATTCAAGCGTTCAAAGGATTTTACAGATGGGAATGGACGATTTCATTCAGCTCCTCCCATTTTACAGTTAAGGAAACTGAGACACAGAAAGGCTGTGCTTGTTTAAGGTCACAGAACTAGTTAGTGGCAGACAGGAAACAGAACTCAGGTCATCTGATGCTGAGTTCAGTCCTTTTTACAATTACAAAGTTCCAGCACAGATTAGTCAGAGCCTGATAGAAAAATCAGAAAGTTTGCTTCAGGAGCCATTTAAGGGAATAAGGCCCATTTTAAACTCTTTGCTGCCAGAATAGGCTTTATACCCTTAGCTGATTCCTGAAGTAGGGCAGAAAAGGGACCAGGTGTCGAAGTGCTTTGGTTAATTCTGGCTTTGGGCTACCCATTCCCTCCTCAAGGAGGCCATATTTCCTTCTTCCCAGTTAAGCATCAACCCATCTGTTTAGAGAATGACAAATCACACTTTTTCTGGATTCATTTCTGTGATTTCTCCAATGTAATCCATCACTTGGTAGTACTTGACACAAATATCCACGTGATGGCCAGCCATGGTGGCTCACACCTGTAACCCCAGCACTTTGGGTGGCCAAGGTGGGCAGATCACCAGAGGTCAGGAGTTTGAGACCAGCCTGACGAATATGGTGAAACTCTGTCTCTACTAAAAATAAAAAAATTAGCCAGGTGTGGTGGCATGTGCCTGAAATCCCAGCTGCTCAGGAGGCTGAGGCACGAGAATTGCTTGAACCCGGGAGACAGAGGTTGCAGAGAGCCGAGATCGCGCCACTGCACTCCAGCCTGCGTAATACAATAAGACTCAGTCTCAAAAACAAGCAAAGAAATATCCATGTGCATTTGACATGCAAACACAGATGGTGATCATTTGTTGGTTTCCCAGCCTTATCTTCTCCAGTCTTCACTAAGAGAACCCTGTGTTTAGGGTGAGGCTGACTCTACACCCAGTCCCAGTGGGTTACATCAGTTGACCGAGGCCACTCTCTTGGGCCCTGGATAGGTTCAGGGAAGGGCAGTCAAGGCCCATGGAACTCAACTCCTGGGTATTTATTTGAACTCTTGGGGAAAAGGATTCTCTACATTCTGCTCTGTTTGAATATGGAAGCAAGCAGCCCCAGGAGTTTCAGGAAGACATTTTGCAACCACATGGGGCTAGCCTATTGAAATAAGTGCTATTTCAAAGACGCATTGCTAAGATGCTGACAGAGAAACCAGGAACTGGGCATGTAATTTGAGCTACTGGATTAAGCCTCACCTGTGACTAGGTCTATATCTGATCATTTTAGTTTAGGGTTAAATATTTTTATGGTTTAAATAGGTATTTTTATTTAGGTCATTTAGTACTCTGTTATTTACTACCCTAAGCATCCCAATACCTGTTCTGATGCTGATTGTGAGTTTCAGCACATCTTGACTTTGCCATTGGATAAGAGTCCATTTTAAAGTTGGTCCCAAAAGACTCAAAAAAATAAAAACCCAAAAAACTCAAGTTTACAAGAAGCTCTACCCAAAATGCATAGTCCTTATTGCACGTCTTACTTTACACAAAATCCCACAAAATAACAATGCCTAGCTTAATGAAATCAATGAATTTTACTAATATTTGTCAGCAACTTTATTATCAGAGAAAGAAATAATACAAGAGGTATTAGAATGAATTCCTTCTAAACCACCTTTGGGTGCAGGAGTCCTCAACCCCCAAGGCAGTGGGCTGGTTCCATTCAGTGGCCTGTTAGGAACTGGGCTACACAGCAGGAGGTGATCAGCAGGCAAGCAAGCATTACCACCTGTGCTCTGCCTCCTGTTCGAACAGAGGTGGCACTAGATTCTCAGAGGAGCACGAACCCCATTGTGAACTGTGTATGCAAGGGATCTAGGCTGCACACTCCTTATGAGAATCTGATGTCTAGGCCGGGCGCAGTGGCTCACAACTGTCATCCCAGCACTTTGGGAGCCCAAGACAGGCGGATCAACTGAGGTCAGCAGTTTGGGACCAGCTTGGCCAACATGGTGAAACCCCATCTCTACTAAAAACACAAAAATTAGCCAGGCGTGGTGGTGTGCGCCTGTAATCCCAGCTACTCAGGAGGCTGAGGCAGGAGAATCGCTTGAACCTGGGGAGTGGAGGTCCCAGGGAGCCTAGATCATGCCACCGCACTCCAGCCTGGGTGACAGAGTGAGACTCTGTCCCAAAAAGAAAAAAAAAAAATCTAATGCTTGATGGTCTGTCATTGTCTCGTATCACCCCTAGATGGGACCATCTAGTTGCAGGAAAACAAGCTCAGGGCTCCCACTGATTCTACATTATGTAGAATGTACATAATGCAGGGGTCTTATCATCTCTCCCTTTTATTTAACTTCTGCATCTAGTGGTCGTATGCATAATATGTAACAATCAGTTTGGCAGGAACACTTGACCGAGCAGATTGGAAGCCTGGCCAATCAGAATGGATGCTCAAATAATCAAAATCAACACCCAACCAATTAGAATGGATGCCCCACTAATCCGAATGAAAAGCCAACCAATCAGAATGGACAACTTATCTTGACCTATCAAGATAAATGCAGTGTGTACAAGCCTCACATTTACCATTGAATTTTTCACTTGTGGGCTCTCCCCTCAATTCGCTGGGAGCAAACTGAGGGCAAGGACCACACGAGACATCTTTTTGTATCCTCCAGGTGGCCTTGCTTAGCTAGTTTCAAACTGTGAACTTAATGAATGTTTGCGTGGACATTTTTCACCCCGTGATTGCTCAGGAAGTATCAGTGAGTGGAAAGGGCACAGTTTGTCCCTCTGATTAGGATAACTGTAGAATTATACACTGGAGTATTACTAAATAGCATTTTGTTTATGACACACAGGTGATATGAAAAATTGGTATTTTTAAGGGCTTATCATTCAGTGTGATCTTGACAAACCAGAAAAATAATATATAATTATGCTGATTCCTTAAACACAACAATGAATAGTGTACTTACCGAATGAATAACATAAATACAAGGTAGAGTACAAATAGAAAGGTATTAGTGAGGTCCCAAACACCTATTATAGCAAATAATAAACTAAAGGTGTCCAGATGTTTTAAAATTAGCTAGACTGCTGAGACGCCAGTCAGATCTTTATTCATTTGTTCATTCAACACCTTGAGTGCCTACTACGTATAAAACATCATGCTAAGCATGCTGGGGATGCAGCAATACCTTAGCAGTCTCTTTCCTCAAAGAGTTCAACTTTTAAGGGAGCAAAAAAGCACACAAACCATTCAATAACACAGAGAGAACTTATTCAACAGCCGAGTCATCAGTCAGTGAAGATAATCACCATAAAGGACATCTTTGTAGCCCACCGGGACAGCTGTGCTTAACAGATGGCAGAGGGCCAGAACCTAAGAGTGGTTGGGCAGAAGTGTCAACCGAGATGGGTACACACTGATTCCCAGAGGCTGCTTTGCCTTTAATTTTTCAGGACCATGTAAGCTCCTGGATTCTTGTAAGATACAATTAAGGAGAGGAAAAGTCCCAATAATAACTGATATTGGGCCAGGCGTGGTGGCTCATGCCTGTAATCCCAGCACTTTGGGAGGCCAAGGTGGATGGATCACCTGAGGTCAGGAGTTCGAGATCAACCTGGCCAACATGGTGAAACGCCGTCTCTACTAAAAATATAAAAATTAGCCAGGCATAGTGATTGTTTGGACAAACGGAGGCAAGATGGCGCAGTTCCGGGTTCTTCAACTTCGGCGGCGCCGCGGGAAAGACAGGCAGGTTCGACCTGCCAGGTGCAAGCCCGACTCCGACGGAGAAGAATCCCCACAAAACCGCCCCTAGCTGGGCCTACCGAACCGCGCCCGACCGCCCGGCCCTATGTCCGCCCAGCGCTGCCCTCCCACTCGGCCAGGGCCGCAGGAGCATAACAGCCCGCTCCGGCCGGGGCCGCGGGCGCGCGGTGCGAACTTCCTTGGCCCCTCCTCGTGCGCGGGACCTGGGAACCTCCTCCGAGAACGCCGGAGCGAACTTCCTTGGCCCCTCCTCGTACGCGGGACCCAGGAACCTCCTCCGAGAACGCTGGTGCGAACTTCCTTGGCCCCTGCTTCTGTGCGGACCTAGGAACCTTCCCCGAGAACGCCGGAGCGACTTCGTCGGCCTCCACCGCTGGAGACTGGTGAACCTCGCCCCTCCTTCACATTGGCTTGTAAATAAAGTTTTTTTTTGCCTTGCCTACTTGCCTTTTCTCTGGCATTTGCTCTGGGGGTCGCATTAAAGCAAATCAGTGATGGGCATCTGTAATCCCAGCTACTTGGGAGGCTGAGGCAGAGGAATTGCTTGAACCCAGGAGGCAGAGGTTGCAGTTAGTTGAGATTGTGCCATTGCACTCCAGCCTGGGCAACAAGAGTGAAACTCTTTCTCAAAAACAATAAAAACCTGATATTGGTTTTGTCAGCCTTTGATAAGTAGGAGTCTCAGTCAAATTTAATTTCATTAAAGCAATTAAGAAAGGTGACATTTCTTGCTCTCAAGTGTTACGGAGCAACTTAAACCAGCTTAATAATTCTTAAATTATTTTGAAAATCTGCTTAGAGAACACACAGACCCTCAAGACTGTTTGTAGAATCTTGGGCGTGGACCCCCAAGATGAATACATTACTGTGGAGAGTGAATAATGCCTTTAGAATTGTGCAACATGGCAGTCTTGCTTGCTACCATGAGGAAAGTTAGCCTGAGGACAAAGTAAACACAGAGGAGAGCAGGAACAAGAGAATACAGGAAAATGAACTAAAACTTTGATCAAAACCAGCCAAAAGCTCACACAGACCTCATACCAGACAGACCTCCTTTCAGCAATAACCCATTTCCTTAGAAAGTTCACAGGGAAGAACTCGGATTGACGCAGCCTGGGTCATATGCCCACCTCTGTGGCATATGCAGTGAAGTGACATGATTCACAGTCACCATTAGAAAGAGGAGTGGCTTTCCAAAAGCAGAAAGAGTGTTGGTCTGACAAAATTCACAGCAGGTAGACTCCTTGGACATCTAGATTACTGTAGTCAAGCTGTCATGTACAATGTTAACCCTATAGAAGGCTTCAATAAACATTCGCTAAATCAAATTGAATGTGCTGGTCTGCCTAGTGCTCTGCAGTGATGTAGTATTTATAGGGTGGGCTTGGGAAACTGACAGAAAGTATTGATGTGGTTCACTCAGAGCATAGTAACTTGGAGTTTAAAACGGGGTCCACTGATAGCTCTGGGAGAAAGAAGGAACAGTGGCAACCAGCAACCTGCTACCTTAGGTAACTGTAGTGCTACAAATATACTTAATGTCCAGTCCTTTGAGCAAAATGCCTTCATTCAAGAGTACTCAGTTACTATTACCAGAATCTGATATCTAAATAACATTGTTGCACAAAATATGAAAACGAATAATGTGTAAGAGAAAAAAATCTAATTCTTTTTGAAGTAGTATCAATATGTCAAAATGCTTGAATGGTTCAACAGTGGTGTGCAAACTTACCAGCTAGAAAGTCCCAATATTATATATACTTGGTAGCAGAGAAAAACTGGGGAAGTGAAAATAAGACAACCTTATTATTTTTTAAAATTCCCACCAATTAACAAAATTCCCCTAAGAAAATTTAGGGACTTTAAAATTCCTAATGCTAGTTTCTCTTTTGAACTTAAGTTCTTTACCATATCAGTACATTTTTATTCATATAGAAAGAGAATGATAATAGTTGCATACAGGCAGTGGGACTAAACATGATTTTAATAAATATACTTTTTTCTTTTGTTTGAGATGGAGTCTCGCTCTGTCGCCCAGGCTGGAGTGCAGTGGGGCTATCTCGGCTCACTGCAAACTCTGTCTCCCGGGTTCCCGCCATTCTCCTGCCTCAGCCTCCTGAGTAGCTGGGACTACAGGCGCCCGCTGCCACGCCCAGCTAATTTTTTGTGTTTTTAGTAGAGACGGGGTTTCACCGTGTTAGCCAGGATGGTCTCAATACCCTGACCTCGTGATCCGCCCGCCTCAGCCTCTCAAAGTGCTGGGATTATAGGCGTGAGCCACCACGCCCCGCCATAAATATACATTTTTAAAAAGAAAGAAATTCCACTCCTCTTTGCGGAATTTTTTCCCCTTCTTTTCCAGGAATGAGGAGGAAGGTATAGAACAATCCACATTGTTCAGACCATGCCTGAAGTCACGTTCAGAGGCTTGCTCAAGGACTGGCTTGGGCAAGGAGACTCAGCCTGTGCCAGAGAGCAGAATCCTTCTTCATTAGGGGCAGACACTGTGACTTTGACCTCATTAGAGCTTTGTTCCTATCTAGTGGACTCTAGGAATGAGACATTCCGTAAGCAGCAGCAGTAGCAGCCCTCTGGCTACTGTATGATCAATAAGTTAATGATGATGCATTTCATCTTTTACTCACATAGAAAATGAAGGCCAATTCCAGGGCCAACTAAGTCTTCTGCCACAATGCGACTGAGAATAGATTATCAGTGGCACTGTTCGTAAAGTCACAAGGCACACAGTATGTATCTTAAAAATCCTACTGGCTTGTTCAACTAACTGTCCACATTTTTTTTCCTTTTCTTTTCTTATTCCACTAATGGTGGAGTCCACTGGTTCCCTTAATAACCTCTAGCCTTCCAGAAGGTGTTTCCTTATAGCTAAGATAAATGGTAAATGTCTGGACCAGTGGTTCTCAAATATTTTGGTTTCAAGATCCCTTTATCCTCTTAAAAATTATTGAAGACTCCAAGAAGCTTTTGTTTACGTGGGTTTTATCTGTCCGTATTTGACATATTAGAAATTAAAACTTCCAAGGGAGAACAACAGATGAGAGACAGAGAGCCCTGGCAGGTGGACTCCTGGTCCCACACCTCCTTAGCCTTTTGCTTCCACATTACCTGAACCAGTCAACTCCCTTTTCACAACAGCTAATCCGGTTGGGTTTCTGCCACTAGCAAATGAAAGGGGACTGAACAATACACCCACAAAACAAAGAATTAGCCTAAGACAATAAATAAGAGGATTAACTTGAGTATAACAGAATGCTGTTTCCCCCTATATTCGTCATCAGTTAAGTGAGAGCCTACTGAAGATTAATGAATATTACCATCAATGCTAACAGTGCCTTATGGGTTTCAAAGAACTTCCACATTTAGTATTTAAGTTTCACTAGAACCCTATGAAGTATCTTGTTTCATATCCATTTTACAGATGAGAAAACTGAAATGTACAGTGCCTGCGTGACTTGTCACAGCGGTTATGCAGCAGACCCAAGACTAAATTCAAATCTTACTCTCTAAATTCCCGTGGCCCGGTTCCCGCCTCACAGGATGCTTGCAGTTTTATGGGGCACAGACTCGTAGCACAAGGTTTCCCAGATTTAAAAATCCATCTTCCTGCGAGGAGAGAGGAGCGATCATCGTAGCAGATTCTCTAAGTACTCATCGTATTTGGCTCTGGTCTGTGTGGCTTGAAGAAGGGGGCACGAGTGAGGTTCGAGTTAGCATGGTAACCATTCTTTCTCAGCTCTGTGACTGAGGGACTGCCGGAGGGCGGTTATAGTGGTTCTGGGCATGGCCTGGGGGAGAAGCTGGATAATGCACTCTGCAGATAACCCGTAGGCTGCGCCACAGCAGCGCCAAGGAAAGAAAGCATCTCTGCTCCAGGTCTCGGCGGAAGAGATGCGGGAACTACGGGGCTCTGATTCTGAGGTCCTGGATTTGGAAGGCGCCCGCACACAAAGAAATTACAAAGTTGAGTTCTGGCGGCTCGACCAGCAGAGTTCGAAACGGGGCGTCCCTTCCCAGCTCGGGTGGAAACGCCTCACTCTGTCACCCCGCCCATAGCAGGTCTTTTATCCGCTGGAGCCGCCTGGACAGTCCGCACGGGGCACGCCCGAGGCTCCCGGGAGGAACTACAAGTCCCATGAAGCCCCGGGGCGCGGGCGGTGATGACGAAGCCCTCGCGGATTGGCCTCACTGGGAGGGGCGCGCAGGCCTTCTCTGAGAGGAGGGGCGGGGCGCGGGGCGGAGCGAGCAGCGGCGGATTGGCGGGCACGCCCCCTCGCCCGCGGCCCCCTCCTCGCTTCTCTCCACTGCCTCCTCTGGCTCCCCGGTCAGAGGGCCGGAGCGAGAAGATGGCGAAGACGTACGATTATCTCTTCAAGCTGCTGCTCATCGGCGACTCGGGGGTGGGCAAGACCTGCCTCCTGTTCCGCTTCTCAGAGGACGCCTTCAACACCACCTTCATCTCCACCATCGGTGAGGGAGGGGCCGCGGCCCGGGACCGGGGAGAGAATTGGGGGGCGGGTACGAGGGGATGGGGAGAGGGCGGGGGGCGCTTGGGAGCCCCGGAGAGGAGATCCCGAGGACTGCAAGGTGGCGGGGGCACTGAGAGGGGCGAGGGCGTTTGAGGGAGAGGGGCGAGCGGGAACGTGAGGCTAGGGCGAAGGGGTAACTTGGGGGCAAAGGAAGGGGAAGGGGAACAGAGGAACAAGGACTAGGGGTATTGGGGGAACGAGAGGGTTTGCAGACTGACAGGGAGGGGTCTTTGAGGGACAAAATGTGTTGGGGGGAAAACGCAGGAAATCTCGTGTAGAGAGAGAAGGGGATAGTGGACATGTAAATGGATTAAAAGACAGGAGAGGAAGGAAATGTGAAGGGGGAAATGAGGGATGGGGCAATGAGAGGGATGTGAAGTAAAGGGACAGAGGACACAAGGGACAGAGAAGTGAGAATCAGGCAACTGGAAGGGAATTCAGGGGAATGAGCGGTCAGAAGGTGAGGAGGAAGGGGACGGCTGGCCACAGGAGGTCTGGACCGAGATGTCGTAGGAGGGGGCAGAAGAAAATTGTAGGTGGAAGAAGAGTTCAAGGGATCAGAGGGCGGAATGAGGATACTTGGTGGAGAAAGTAAAGGAGATCTGGGTGTGAGACAGAAAGGAAAAGAGGAAGCAACATCATAGTAAAGGGAGGTTGAGCAGAGAAGACAGAGGAGATGGAAAAGAGAGGAAATGGAAAGTAATGGGGCGCAGGACTTGCTCCAGTAACTGATTACCATGTTCTCTTTACTTCCTTTGGATCAAGTGCAGGAGAAAGCAAAATGTGAGTAATGATGGAATAATGTCTGTAGAGCGTTAATTTGTTCTGTGAGTGTTAATGGATGTTAAGGGAATTGGTGACTTTTGGAAATGATGTGGTCAGGAAAATATGGTTCACCTCTTTACTATGATCTCCTGAGAAGCAAGACTTCTCAGTATTTTAAATCCTTGGATCTGAATGTTTAACAACTTCTCAGCCAAGGAATTGATCTTGTGTTCTACCTGCCTCCCTGTATATTTTGCTTTGGTTCTAATTATTGTTAAATGAATCACAACATGTGATACACCTCTAAGTTACTTCCAATTGATTCAAGAGTCTTTCTGATCTTGGCTGGGAGCTGTCCTTTCTACTTTTGTACTGGAAGACACTGTGTTCAGGTAACAAGATCTCTTAACTTACGATAAACTGAAGACCAAGTCAAAGCTGGTTTTAAGCTGTCTTAGAAGTGACGACCTTAACATCATTTCTCCTGTTAAATAGCTGCAGGTTAATTAAGTACCTTAAGAATATCTCAGCTTTTGGTTGTCTTGGTGATGTTTCTGGCCTCTAATAGTGGCTTATTTAGGCATCTTTCATATAGTTCTTACAGCATATTTCCCCATGAATTTCTGGGTTGGGAAATAATAGAGAGCTAGTGCTTCGGTAATACGAGTGTTTGAATATTTGTGTATTTTAAAAAATAATTTATCTTTTTTTAAAAAAGAGTATTTGGTATAGACCACTCTTTAAGTATTACAAAAGGCTATGGTTTGTTTGCTCATTCTGGCTTCTTTCATATAGATTGAACGGTCTAACATCTCCTGGGTGTTATGATGTCTGAGCTTAAGGAAGTTTGAATTGCAAGTTCTTGGCAGTCAGTCTTGAGTAGGACTTTTCTTTTCTGAAAAGCAGATTTTAAATGTCATCTCTGAAGTATATTCCTAAGATTTGGTGGTAGCTGCTGGTACAGCAACGAAAGGGCGTTAATTTTTGATGTTGGTATTAATTTCAAAGCCTCAGATAATGACTTTTCATTGTCGACTGCATACTGCGGTGCAGATGGGAAAGGATCATTTCTAACAAGCTGAGTGGGTGTCCTTTTGTCCATTCTGTATTTGAGCCTCCCAGAAGTATCTCCTGCCTTGAAAGTAAGTGAACCTCACTGATGCTGTTTTTGTTAAGCTTCTTAGACAACTTGCTTGTTTGTGATAGCTTTATTCGTTTTCTGTTTTTCCCTTAATTTTTGTCCCATGTTTCCTTTAAGGCTGTCTGCTTCCTTTTAAAATAGTACCTTTTAAAAATTACTTTTCATTTTGAAGGGTTCAAGTCTATCAGTGGATTTCAAAAAGTGATGGAACTGAGGTTCTTTGGAGGGTGACAGCTATGAAGGCATGAAAACCAGTGCCCTGAAACAGATTAGAATAGGAAGTGAACATGAAAAGGAGGTGAATCTCATGTGAGATCTTGGTCTTCATATTTTCTGTGAGGTGGATGTGGTAAAAAGAGGCTGTGAACTGTCTTCAGTTGACGTGGAGGAGGGGAAATCCCATACCCCTTGTTTAGCCCCAGAGCTCCAACAGGAAGTGGTAGCACACTGCCTTCAAGCAGCAGAATTTATATACCTGAAACCTAATGCTCTGCAGTCAAAATTAAGCTGGGAAAATAAGGTGAATGTTAGCATCATTCTGATTCTGCAGACTCTTTACTGATTACAAGTATAGATTTTGGGTGTTGACATCTCTAGCAGCCATTCCCTCCATGCCCCTCACCTCATTCCCAGGTGATCTGCAGTTATTGAGGTGACAGCCCGTCTCCTCCCTAGTCATGAAGTACCTAAGTGTGTCAGTTCCTGTGCTTTTCTGACTGGGTTTTGATGAGGTCTGCCACAGCATTGCTGGCAACACTTGATAAGCTCTATGTCATACGGAAAAGATGCATTTCTTAACGCCTGGGGTTTGTGTGTATGTGTTTTGGTAGATATGTATGGGTGTCTGTTTCTTCCCATGAAGATACATTTTAAGTCTTAGTTTTGCTTTGTCAAAGTTTTAGTAGTTTTAAAAATGGGAAT
Source organism: Rhinopithecus bieti (assembly GCF_001698545.2). NCBI lineage: Eukaryota > Metazoa > Chordata > Mammalia > Primates > Cercopithecidae > Rhinopithecus > Rhinopithecus bieti. Next base: position 136,528 of record NW_016804541.1, on the reverse strand, counting down.
CTGCCATCTTTTTTTTTT